>NW_027658813.1:0-353134 GCF_041902795.1 Electrophorus electricus
TAGTCCGATGCAAAACAATGTGTGAGTGTCTGTATAGATATGTATGTATGTATGTAGGTACGTATGTATGTGTGTGTGTGTGTGTGTGTGTGTGTGTGTGTGTGTGTGTGTGTGTGTGTGTGACTGTCTATAAGCATGTATAAAAGTGCCCATTTTGGAATCTGAATTGGAATTGGAGTTAGCCAGAGTTCAGGAGTCTAATGGCTTTAGGAACGACACTAGCGTTGATTTTGATTCTAGCCACAGTTCTAGTAATAAGCAGAATTACAACTCTGCATGCAAAGTCACTGAACGTTTGACTGTTAATTCTGTAGCAAGCATAATTGAAAAAATTACATGTCCTAAATGCATGTGTCGTAAATACATTGACATTAGTATTTTTAATTAATTTCTAACATTCGGAGACATTCAGAGGTGTTTCTATTAGGCCCAGAGTTAGCTAGGTCCCCACTGTCTAATTACTCAATGAACCTCAATGGTCTCCCAATCACATCTTATCTAACGGTTAAAGATCTTGGAGTTATGGATCCCACTCTCTCGTTCAAAGCTCATGTAAATAAATAATGTTTCTAGGACCGCCTTTCTCCATTTTTAAATTGACTTTATTAAGAAAATTCAATTCAATTCAATACAAACCCTCCATCACAAAAACCTCACAAACAATATCTACCAGAGGACACAGACTACCTTCACTCTATACATTAATAATTAACAATACAATTTACATCTGTAAATTAGGTATACATCCATTTATATGTCAAAGAGTCCAGGGAATTTTTCCTCTCATATCAAACGTCTTCAACCTTTTTAACTCACACACAATCTGTTTAAAAACTATTTCTGCAGGTATTATACATTGCTCAATAATCATCTTACATCGTGTTTTCCAAATCTTCGAATTTGGCACACAAACAATCATCCAACAAAGGTCCTTCACATTCTCAGTCAAATTCTCATTAAACACTCCATACATAATACTTTTCCTGTTATGATCCCATTTAAACCCAATACCTTTCATTTTCTCCCAAATTTCAATAGTCCTTGTGCACTGCAGTAATATATGTTCTATCATTTCATCGGCTATGCAATTTTACATCGTACAGGCAATCTTCCAACAGATATAAGCCATGCAGTATCTCAAACATTTTCCGAGATACTTTTAGACTGTACATTTTTAACACAGGTTTCACATTCTGTCACTGTCAGACCCTTATAATTGACATTCCCCCAAAATCACAGTCTTGTATTGTTTTATATATCATTTTATTTGGGGACTTATTCCAATCAATATTAAGCTGCCTATATTTAAACAAAAAATCTCCATATAGTAATTTAAAATAAGGAGCATGTTTCCTTGACTTGCCTCTTTTCTTTCCACTGATTTACATCTCCTACCCAAATTGCTTTCCGAAATATAGCTTTCGTTACATTTTTGCAAATGGCATTTTCTAATTTCTGAGCTAACTCAACTCCCCCTAATCCGCCTTTATCTTTTGACTTGTACATAATTTCCCCAAATAAAACGAACACACATTTTATTCAACCTCTTAATACATTTCTCATCCGGAGGGAAAACCATAGCCAAAAACAAGAATTTCGAAAAAATAAAGGTCTTAACCTCCTGTATTCTAGTCTTATAGTTTGACACCCTCCATTTTCCCAATTCTAGTTTAATTTCACACTCGTTTTTCTCCCAATTCCATTCGCTACATCTACCATTTACTACCATCAAACCTAATATTTTAATTTCATTTTTTATTTCTACATCTATTGGTACAGGTTGCCCATCTCCTATCCATACCCCTTCACTTTTACTTTCATTTAATTTTGCTCCAGCCACAACTTCATACATTTCAAAGTGCCTTTTAACTATATGAAACTCATTTTGATTCTTGACATAAGCCGTCACATCATCTGCGTACGCAGATATTTTCCATCTTTCCATACCTAACATGTGAACACCTTGTAATTGCTGATCATTTTTAATTTTATATAATAGTGGGCTAATAGCGATGACATATAATGCAGCACTCAATGGGCATCCTTGTTTAACCCCTCTATGTATTTCAAAATCTTCAGTTAACACACCATTAACATTCATTTGTACTTTTGATTTACTATACAATAATTTAATCATATTTACAAACCTCTCTGGAAATCCATAATGTTCCAATGTACACCATAAGTAGTCTCTAGAAATATAATCAAAGGCCTTTTTCTGATCCAGTCCTATTATATAAAAATCCCTCTCAGACCCTTCAATAACCAAACTCCTTATTACTCCTAAACTATCCCACATGTATCTTACTCTTATCGCACATATCTGTTCCAACTCTATGATATCATTCAATATTTCTGACATCCTATTAACAATTATTTTTGCACAAATTTTGTACTCCAAGTTTAATAGGCTGACCTGTCTCCAATTATCCAACTTACAAGGATCTCCTTTTTTTATATATTAATGATATCACACTATGATAAAATGAATCATGCAATTGCCCCCCATCTAATGCTTCATTAAAAACATCAGCTAGAAGATCAGCAATTTCACTAACGCACACCTTATGAAATTCAGCAGGTAAACCATCGGCTCTAGGATTCTTGCGTGGGTTTCATTCCTCTATTGCTCTGATAACTTCTTTTTTCCTAATTAATTCTTCCAACTCCTGCAGCTCCTCCCCTTGAATTCTAAAATAATCACCTGGAATGTAAACCTAGCCGAGGTGCAATTTGTAAAAGGACATTTTTTTTCTCTCAGAGTTAGAAATCTGGAGAAATAAATATATTAATTTATTACCCCCCATCAGAGGACCTTTAGAGCTTTATTATTAAAAAAAGACAGACAGATGAACAGAAAAACGCAAAATGTATATAGAATATTTTTAAGTATTCGCCATCTGCACCATTACAGGAATGATGTGTGTGTGTGTGTGTGTGTGTGTGTGTGTGTGTGTGTGTGTGTGTGTGTGTGTGTGTGTGTGTATGTATGTATGTATGTATGTATGTATGTATATATATATATGGTTATGTGCGAGTACATGTATGTTGGATTGTATATGTACACGTATTAGAGTGTGATATTTATCGTTTATGGATTGGCTCTGTATGGATTTTATCAATGGTGTCCAGTCTAGATGATCGGTTCTGTTATTGATTAATAATTAATAGAATTATTCTATTGATACATAGTCTATCAATAGATTTTTCTATTGGGTGACACTAATATTATTTTTTGTTTTCCAGTTCATGAGTATGTTTTTTTTGTTTGTTGTTTTTTTGCAATAATATTTTTATTATATCAATATAATAATGTTATACATAGTATCCTGTCATATTGGTTGATGATATATCTCCTAGGAGAAATAAAGATGGTGTTGGATGGATATGGTTATTTAAAGCATGGGATATGTTGGTGATGATGACTTGCCAAAATTGCTTGATAGGTGTGCTCTGCCACGTGGTGTGAATGTAATCGTCAGCTGTGTTTTGAGTAAAATATGTACAGATTGCTGAGCTTGTGAAACCAATTTTAAACATCCAATGTGTAGTATAATGTACTCTGTATTATTTTGTACTGAATACATTGTGGGTTAGTGTTGCTGTCATGTGGTAATTATTATTACACATTTTAATCCAAACTGTGGCATCGGGGGCTAGTAATAAATCTTCCTCCCATTGTCTCGATGGGAGAGTAACTGTGAGATTTGATTTCACTATTATTTTGTATATCTTAGATAATAGGTTTTTTGAATTAAGAATGTTTGTTTATAAAATCTGATATGGATGTAGGTATCGGAATTGATTTTTGAACACATAGGTGATCTTAGCTGATGGTATTGTAGGAACTGGGGCTTTCTATACCATATTTTGGGGCTAGTTGTGGGCGTGACATGAAAGAAGTCTTATGATAAATATGTTTAAGGTGTGTAATGCCTTTTTCTATCCAAGAGGTAAAGTTTAATATTTTTGTTCATGGTAAAGTCTGGATTGTTCCAAATGGGAGAATGACTAGTTTGTGTGAGTGTGGAGTTTGATATCTTGTGGAATTTCCACCAGACTGTTCGTGTCATGGCCTCCTTCAAACTGTTGAAACATGGATATTTTTGAATATGAGTCTGGGCACATTTGAAACACCTGCCGCAAACATTACTGACATTATTTCTTGTTTATGTGGTTGGCTGTGTTTCTCTAGTCACAAGTACTTCTGAATGCTCCTCCAGAGCACCCAGAAACCCTCATAGTGGGTTTCTCAACTTGCTCAGACTCAAATCTGAATATCGGCGTCTGAAACATCTTGGAGAGGAACAAAAAACACAACACATTTGATTAAATTGTTCTGGTCACCGGGACCGGAGCTCAACCCAGTGGAGCAGGTCTTGAGCTCAGCTCTGGTAAAGGCTACCAGTGCACTGAAGGGGTCCATGCTCTAAACTCTGGGGTCCCGTCGGACTGACGCGTTGGGAAAGCGGTTTCTCTGTATGCCCACTCATGATGAAAAGATTGTGAATCTTTTATGTGAATGTTTACGTAAATATGAGATTTTACACTCAGAATGTAAATAAAGGTAAGGAAATAAACACATTGTAGTTGATGGTGTTAACAATACCCAGCGTTAGCCTACTTGATCGAATAAACTAATATTATTAACCTATTAATAATACAAAAAAAAAATCTGTATTAACAATTTACTATTTGCCATACAGCTCTGCCTTGAGATCTGAAGTAAATGACTTTATGTAATATAGAATGTAATGTGAAAAAATAAATTCGGTAAATTCTGGCTTTAAAAAAGTTCTTTCAGTGTTACTACCACCTGTTGTAGATCGACAGTCACACACCCCCTCTGACAGCCGTGCTGGGCGGTTGAATGGGGTTTGTGTGTATAGGATATACTAATACTGGACGCTGCAAGCAAACGTGCGGCCACATGCTCTACGTCGGCACTGCAACGAGTTGGGGAGTATACGGCAGGAGGAGAGAGAAAGCTTCGACTAAGTGCATCCTCACCTGGGCACACTCCACATCATTTCCCCTTATGGAACATCCATACCTCCAGGGCACTACGCTCCATCACTCATGCCCAGCACAGCACATACTCACCTGGACACACTCCTCACCATGTCCCATGCTACATTCCGGAGCTCCAGACCTCCAGGAATGCAGCGCACCAGCCGACCCTTTAGGGACCACACTTAAGCCCCCCTCCTCGGGCTAAACCTCTTAGATTGGATCAAGGGCTAATTTTCAATGGATCGCAGCAACGTAGCTGCTCTGCCACTCACAAGAACCTGGCCCAGAATCAGGTCATTTAAGGTCAATTAGCACCAGGTTCTCCACAAACATGCTTTGCAGCTGAATCCCTGGTCCGTTCACACGTGTCTTTGCTCACTGGGGTCCGGGAGGATTCTGATTTGGAGGCGTTCAGTCATAATCCCACACGCACCAAATGTCTGAACCTGCGGTTCCTCTCATACTGAGCAGGATTACTGTTGCAACATCACATCATCAGTAGGGTAAAACTAACCTGTCTCATGACGGTCTAAACCCACCTCACGTTCCCTGTTAGTGAGTGAACAACCCAACGCTTGGTGAATTCTGCTTCGCAATCATGGGAAGAGCCGACATCGAAGGATCAAAAAGCGACGTCGCTATGAACGCTTGGCCGCCACAAGTCAGTTATCCCTGTGGTAACTTTTCTGACACTTCCTGCTTAAAACCCAAAAAGCCAGAAGCCCCATTTTCACGGTCTGTATACCTACTGAAAATGAAAATTAAACGAGCTTTTGCTGTTCTGCTCCATGGGAGGTTTCTGTCCTGCCCAAGCTCACATTAGGACACTTGCATTACGCTTTGACAGGTGTAAACCCCCCCCCCCCAGTCAATGAAAACATTTTTAATATCTGTGGGAAAAGAGGGAGAAATGTATCCAACAACTTTCTTTTTTAATGTGCAACACAGTCAAAATTGTGAACTCATCTACATGCAAAAACCACAAAAAGCCTTTACAAACTGGAAACTCTTACTGCATAATTAAAACATTATACAACTTAAGAAAAAACACAACATAAAACATCGGTAAACATGAGAATTCAAACAACAAAATGAACCAAGCTTATTCAAACTGAGAAGTAACAGCAGTAACTCTAGGCATGACCCATGGCCTTGCGGTGTGGTGGGCCTCCTCCTCCATGTTGTTGTTGTTGGGGCAGGGGAGAACTTCGGCAGCACCGCAGAACGGTTCGGATAACCCTGGTACCAGCACGCTGTAGTTGACACAGAGTAAGCCATTGGTGTTGGTATGATAGCGCACGTTGTAGAGTGGCACGCCGAACCCATACATTTGACACAGGAAGTGCACAGCATTGCACGTCCGCGAGAAGTGCTGTGGGCGGGGGTCGTGGGAGGCCGCCCCCACTGACTGGAAGCGCGTGGGTGTGAGAAGAGCCTGGCGGACAGGTGTAGGACCCGGAGAGGCGAAGGCGCCCACTTCTTCACGCTCGTCATGTCTGCGCTTGGAGCTGCCAGAGAACCAGTGGGCAGTGATGAAGATTACTCATATAAACCTTACTCATATAAACACCACCTGGATTGGCTTTGACATATTCAGGTGGATTTGGGCATGTCATCCAAAGCACACAGAAGCAATAATCTGTTAATACACCATAATTCTATAATCCCAACCCATCAATAAGAACCCTTAACGGCAATTGAATAGAGAAGGCAGCATACCGTACTGAGTCTGCATTGTCTAGGGTGTTGGAAATTCAGGTTACTGGCCATCATAAATACATTCCAGGTTTACAGTTAATGAGAGGGAGTTTGGTACTCCATCACTACACCTACAAGACAGTCTATAAGGAGGCCACACTCTAAGTGATGTGAAGGCGTTTAGTCCAGACCTTTTTGTGTATTAAATGGGTTTGTTCTAGACCTTTGCTAGCTCTCTAGTGCAGGATCTAATAACGTAATGACAAACAGCTGGCTGAGAAACAAGCAGCCATGGGGCCAGTTACTCATGGTCCCGTTAAATAAGAGGATTCAGAACAAACTGAGCAGTTATTATTGTATAGTTCATCCATTATTGATGTTAATTTCTCAAATTAAAGATGTGGTTTTGCAGCTTAATCTCAATGGAATTTTTTAAATTTAAAATGCTCTGAGTTAGACTACAGAGTCAGTACAGCATATGTGTGTGTGTGTACACATGTGCATGTGTGTGTGTGTGTGTGCGCGCGAGTGTGTGCGTGTGAGCACGAGTGTGTGTGCGTGTTTGTGCGTGCGTGCGTGCGTGCGTGCGTGTCTAATTGCGCACAAACGTTTCTTGTGCAATGTGAAAAAACAAAGAGCTAGATAGAAAAAGAGAGGGAGATTGATCAAACAAGGAGGGAGGACCTAGCTAAGCTAGGACTGAGGGGAATGACTTCAGGGCAGAGGTGGGTAGATGAATGGCTAAGATGATGGACTGTTGGATGGACTGATGGTGTTCAGTGTAGACCCAAAACAGGGCCTTAAAATCCAGCCTTAGGGGAAACCCACTTAAAGACAGACAGGTGAAGGTTGTAGGTCACATACCTACAATGGGCTTCCCTCACTGTCTATCCATCGGTACGTTACCGATACATACCTGTAGATGGATAAACAGATACATACATAACAATACATACCTATAGAGAGATAGATACATACAAACATACATGCACACAGAAAGACATAAAGAAGAATTTTAGGTCTACCTTTGATATCGAAGAAATCAAGAGTTGTCCTAACTATCACACACACAGGCACTAGGTTAGCTAGCTAACTATTCGACGAAACTGAGTACACAAACGCTATGGTAAAAACCTGTGTAAAAAGACCAAAACCTGAAGTAAATTGTTAACTGGAGATGGTAAATGTCATTAATGCATTATGAGCAAAAGATAAACTCGTATGTCAAATGCACCACGAAAGAGCTTAAACGTACCGCTTGTCTAAACAGACTTTTGGGGGATATGAATAAGCATAAAACAGGCAAGTAAGACACATGAAAATGACCATTGCCGGATTGAAGGAAAACTGATATTCAAGTAAATTATATTCAAAGGTATTTCAACTCGGACATCACCCCCGTGTGGTGATCTGTGTTAACTCTGAGTGAGCATGTTAATAGAGTTATGGTCAGTGCACAATATTTTCTTTTTTAACCTATCTTCCCTCCTTTTTTAAGCAAAGTAAAAGCCAATGTGTGGTGTGTGTGTGTGTGTGTGTGTGTGTGTGTGTGTGTGTGTGTGTGTGTGTGTAGGCTCATAAAAAGAATAACTGGAGTAAAATATACTGGATGTGGAAGCATGTTCTGATTCTCCGGCAGCACTAATTGCCAGGAAAGCCCTGCATGCCGCCAAGTCCAGGTCTCTACACCTCTGCACTGTTTCACTCACACATCAGCATGTGGGATGAGCAGGACTAAGACCTTTGAGGGATTTAACCTTTAAGAGATAATCTGTTCAGAACATCCTAAAAAATTTTAGGAAAGTTCTTAAGGGCTATGGTAGTGTTATTCAAATGAGTTCATGAAAGTTTGTAAGGGTTACATTAGGGTTGATCGAAAGAGATCATTCCAAATGACCTCTATAAGGCTTCATATAATAAGCGCTTTTAGCCTCACAGATGTACTATATCTGTAGCCTTTAACAGCAGGCTAAGCTTCACACCACGTCTCTTCTGCCCTCAGGCGGTTGGCAGATGAGATGCCTAAACTGCAGGACTACCTGGAGAAAGAGGACATTGAAAAGAAGCTTCTGAGCCAAACCAATGAGGAGCTGCTCTGTAAGTAAAATATAAATATCTGTAAATATCTGTATAATATGTAAATAAAAGGAAGATGTGGTTGCATAGTGTAGTCATTTGATTATAAATAATCTCATAATAATCTTATCTACAAATTCTGCAGGAGTACCTGGAGAAAGAGGACATCAAAAAGAAGCTTCTGAGCTGAACCAATGAGGAGCTGCTCTGTAAATAAAATATCTGTATTATATGTAAATAAAAGGAAGATGTGGTTGTATAATGTAGTCGTTTGATTATAAATAATCTCATAATAATCTTATCCACAAATTCTTACACATTTACATAGTAACATTCACTCATATACTCAAATTCCATATCATACATAGAAAACGTCCACCTCATCTATTTCAGTTTTTTCCTGATCAATAATACAAAAAGAAAAAAGAAAAAAAGTGAACAGCACCCTCTAGCGATGAACCTCAATTATTTCAAGCGAACTAAAACATGGCTAGGTTAAGTCGGCGTTATCTTACAGCTAGAACAAAAAAAAATGCTCAGATTAACTTGTGTCTCATGGCACGCAGCTGAGTTTAAAATTAAACACAATTAAATCAAATTAAATTGACCCAGCTGCAACAAGCTCAGCAGCCACATTTAATTTCACTGATTGGTCAGTTAGCCAGGCTATACAAAACAGGCTATTGTTAGAAATTCTGCACATGTGATTCGCTTAGCTTCACATCTCACACTGCTTATAATTATAAGATGACGTATCCACGTTCGTAATAACGTGGTGAAATCTGCCAAAAATGCTGAGACTGAGCATAATAAATAATAAGACAATCTGAGCACTTAGTGAACATATTTCTAAATGAGAAGAAAAAGTTCCTCCAAACAATATAAAGCACACAATTCTAAAGTTACATTTGTCATTAAGAGAAGCACTACTTATTACACAAATGTCAATAACTGTCGTAATATTAATAGTTCAACAGTCTTCCTCTGTCTATTATACGCACTGTACACATGTTAAATATCTGCCTTGAAGTTACAATGAAATGACTTCCGGGCGCACAGAAAATTGTTATATACACACAGACATCCCCATACCAACATAAGCATAGTGCAACTCTATGTTTACGCACCAGGGATTGAGTGGGCAAGTGCGTGTATATGCAAGTTTAAATTATTATACACAAATGTAAGTAGTAGGCTATTTATGTGAAAATGTTTCATATGTATGTACAAGTCGTGTTTCCCTGATTTCTCCCTAAAGGGCCCCTCATAGTTCAGCAGTAATGAGGCTAGTTAGATTTTGCTCAGAATGAAGTACACTTTGGGATGTTATATGTATCACAGTCTCCGGTGAGCCGTACATGGTTAATCAATCCAGGTTGAGGTAGAGTCACTGCATTAATGACACGTCTGTTTGCATTGCCAGTTGTTGCTATGGCAGCAATGAAATTAGGAAATTCAAAGAAAAACAACTCATCTACACTCTTGGAACTTTAGAACCCCATATGTCCTGTGGCCTGATGTCACATGTGAGGGGAATCCCATGAACACCTTTACAAATCAGTCTGTGGAAAGTCACTGAAGAGGACAGAGGAAAAATGAGGCGTTTCTGGAGATGGTGTACTGGACGCATCGAGGACGAATATACAGACACAAAGGATGTGGAGGGTAAATGTAAATATAATGCCACTCACACCTGCGATTGCTGGTGCTGCCACTCATAACTGCGGTTAAAATTGCTTTTTTGTCTTTAGCGCTGCATTGTCGCCTCTATCTCCCAATATTTCATAATCCAGGCTTTAGAAATCTATTTTTTAACAGTTAACAATTTACTTAAGGTTTTGGTCTTTTTACCACAGGTTTTTACCATTGCGTTTGTATACTCAGTTTCGTCGAATAGTTAGCTAGCTAGCTAACCTAGCTGATTTAGCTAACCTAGCTAGTCAAAGCAAAAGATCCGTAACAGTCCTGTGAGTAGCCTATTTTAATCACGCTAAAACGACACAGTGGTGTATATGACGTCACTGTGTGTGTGTGTGTGTGTGTGTGTGTGTGTGTGTGTGTGTGTGTGTGTGTGTGTGAGACAGAATAGAACAAGTTATTTTATAAAGGTCCGACTGCACGCGGTGTTGACATTACGGTCAGAGCGCAAACCGACACTGCAAAATAACGATTGCGTGCCTTTTCCTCATATTGGATAGTTAGGACAATTCTTGATTTCTTCGATATCAAAGGTAGACCTAAAATTCTTCTTTGTCTTCCTACGTGTATCTAATTACTTTTGTATGTTTGTATGTATCTATCTATGTATGTATGCATCTGTGTATCTGTAATTATGTATCTGTGTGTGTATGTATGTATGTATGTATCTATCTATCTATCTATCTGTAACTATGTATCTATTTATGTACGTATCTATCTGTATCTATGTATGTATGTATCTATCTGTGTATCTATGTATCTGTATCTGTATCTGTGTATGTATGTAAGTATCTGTACTGTATCTGTGTATGTATGTATGTATCTATCTATCTATCTATCTATCTATCTATCTATCTATCTATCTATCTGCGTATGTATGTACGTACGTATCTGTATGTATGTATGTATCTATGTATCTATGTACGTATGTAACTATGTATCTGTGTATGTATGTATGTATCTATCTAACTATGTATTTGTATGTATGTATGTATGTATGTATGTATCCATCTGTAACTATGTATCTATGTATGCTTGTTTGTATTTATGTATGTATCTATCTATCTATGTACGTATGTATGTTTGTATCTGTATGTATGTATCTATGTATCTGTAACTATGTATCTGTATCTATCTATCTATCTGTAAATATGTATCTGTGTATGATTGTATGTATGTATCCATCTGTAACTATGTATCTGTATGTATGTATATATGTATGTATGTATCTATGTACGTATGTATGTTTGGATGTATCTATGTATGTATGTATGTATGTATCTGTATGTAAGTGTCTATCTATCTATCTGTGTATGTACGTATGTATGTATGCATCTATCTGTATCTATGTGTCTGTATGTATGTATGTATCTATCGCTCTATCTATCTATATCGGTAGGTATGTAACTATATCTATCTGCAGGTATGTATTGGTAGGTAAGCATCTGTCCATCTGTAGGTATGTATTGGTAGGTATCTATCTCTCTCACTGTAAGTATCTATCTATACATATGTATCAGTAGGTATATATGTATCTATCTGTAGGTATGTATTGGTAGGTATGTATCTGTCTATCCATCTACAGGTATGTATCAGTAAGTATGGATCTAGCTATTTGTCTGCAGGTATGTATCTATAGGTATGTATCTATCCATCTGCAGGTATGCATTGGTAAGTATGTATATGTTTTTATCTATCAGCATGTATGTATCGGTAGGTATGTATCTATCTATCTCTCTATTGATATGTATAGTTATGTATGTATCTGCCTATCCATCTATAGGTATGTATTGGTAAGTATGTATATATGTAATCTATCTGTAAGTATGTATCGGTAGGTATGTATCTATCTATCTCTCTATAGGTATGTGTTGTTTTGTATGTATCTGTCTATCCATCTGCAGGTATGTATTGATAAGTATGTAGCTATGTATTTATGTATCTGCAGGTATGTATCGATAGGTATCTCTAGATAGGTCTATCTCTCTTTAGGTATGTATAGTTGTTTATGTATCTGTCTATCCATCTATAGGTACGTATCGGTAGGTATGTATCTATCTACCTCTCTATTGATACATACATAACCATACATATCTGTCTATCCATCTATAGGTATGTATCGGTAAGTATGTATCTATGTATTTATCTATCTGCACGTATGTATCGGTAGGTGTGTATCTATCTATCTCTCTATAGGTATGTATTGTTATGTATGTATCTGTCTATCCTTCTGCAGGTATGTATTGGTAAGTAGGTGTCTATGTATTTTTCTATCTGCAGGTATGTATCAGTAGGTATGTATCTATCTATCTCTCTTTAGGTATGTATAGTTGTTTATGTATCTGTCTATCCATCTATAGGTACGTATCGGTAGGTATGTATCTATCTACCTCTCTATTGATACATACATAACCATACATATCTGTCTATCCATCTATAGGTATGTATCGGTAAGTATGTATCTATGTATTTATCTATCTGCACGTATGTATCGGTAGGTGTGTATCTATCTATCTCTCTATAGGTATGTATTGTTATGTATGTATCTGTCTATCCTTCTGCAGGTATGTATTGGTAAGTAGGTGTCTATGTATTTTTCTATCTGCAGGTATGTATCAGTAGGTATGTATCTATCTATCTCTCTTTAGGTATGTATAGTTGTTTATGTATCTGTCTATACATCTATAGGTACGTATCGGTAGGTATGTATCTATCTCTATCTATCTATCTATCTATCTATCTATCTATCTATAGGTATGTATAGTTATGTATATATCTGTCTGTCCATCTGCAGGTATGTATCTATGTATTTATATATCTGCATGTATGTATCGGTAGGTATGTATCTATCTATCTGTCTGTCGGTATGTATAGTTATGTATATATCTGTCTATCCACCTACAGGTATGTATCGGTAAGTATGTATCTATGCATTTATCTATCTGCACGTATGTATCGGTAAGTATGTATCTATCTATCTCTCTTTAGGTATGTATAGTTGTTTATGGATCTGTCTATCCATCTATGGGTATGTAACTGTAGGTATTTATCTATCTCTCTCTCTATACAGGTATGTATAGTTATGTATATATCTCTGTCCATCTGCAGGTATGTATCGGTAAGTGTATATCTATGTATTTATCTATCTGCAGGTATGTATCGATAGGTATGTATCTGTCTGTCTCTCTTTAGGTATGTATAGTTGTTTATGTATTTGTCTATCCATCTATAGGTACGTATCGGTAGGTATGTATCTATCTATCTGTCTATAGGTATGTATAGTTCTGTCTATATCTGTCTGTCCATCTGCAGGTATGTATCGGTAAGTGTATATATTTATCTGTCTGCAGTTATGTATCGCTAGGTATGTATCTATGTATTTATCTATCTGCATGTAGGTATCGGTAGGTATGTATCTATATATCTCTCTGTAGGTATGTATAGTTATGTATGTATCCTCAGGTACGTATCGGTAGGTATGTATCTATCTATCTGTCTATAGTTATGTATTGTTATGTATGTATCTGTCTGGCCACCTACAGGTATGTATCGGTAAGTATGTATCTATGTATTTATCTATCTGCACGTATGTATCGGTAGGTATGTATCTATCTATCTCTCTATTGATATGTAAAGTTATGTATGTACCTGTGTATCCACCTACAGGTATGTATCGGTAAGTGTATATCTATGTGTTTATCTGTCTGCAGGTATGTATCGCTAGGTATGTATCTATCTATCTCTCTATAGGTATGTATTGTTATGTAGGTATCTGTCTATCCATCTGCAGGTATGTATTGGTAAGTAGGTGTCTATGTATTTTTCTATCTGCAGGTATGTATCGATAGGTATGTATATGTCGCTCTCTCTTTAGGTATGTATAGTTGTTTATGTATCTGTCTATACATCTATAGGTACATATCTGTAGGTATTTATCTCTCTCTCTCTCTATAGGTATGTATAGTTATGTATGAATCTGTCTGTCCATCTGCAGGCATGTATCAGTAAGTATGTATCTATGTATTTATCTATCTGCAGGTATGTATCGGTAAGTATGTATCTCTATCTCTCTTTAGGTATGTATAGTTGTTTATGTATCTGTCTTTCCATCTATGGGTATGTAATTGTAGGTATTTATCTATCTCTCTCTCTCTACAGGTATGTATAGTTATGTATGATTCTGTCTGTCCATCTGCACGCATGTATCGCTACGTATGTATCTATTTCTCTATCTGCATGTATGTATCGGTAGGTATGTATCTGTCTATCTCTCTATAGGTATGTATTGTTATGTATGTATCGGTAGATATGTATCTATCTATCTGTCTATAGGTATGTATAGTTATGTATATATCTGTCTGTCCATCTGCACGTATGTATCGGTAAGTGTATATCTATATATCTATCTGCAGGTATGTATCGATAGGTATGTATCTGTCTGTCTCTTTAGGTATGTATAGTTGTTTATGTATCTGTCTGTCCATCTATACGTACGTACGTATCTGTAGGTATTTATCTATCTCTCTCTCTATAGGTATGTATAGTTATGTATGAATCTGTCTGTCCATCTGCAGGCATGTATCAGTAAGTATGTATCTATGTATTTATCTATCCGCAGGTACGTATCGGTAGGTATATATCTATCTATCTGTCTGTAGGTATGTATAGTTTTGTATGTATCTGTCTATCCACCTACAGGTATGTATCGGTAAGTATGTATCTATGTATTTATCTAAAGGTATGTATTGTAATGCATGTATCTGTCTATCCATCTACAGGTATGTATCGGTAAGTATGTATCTATGTATTATCTGTCTGCATGTATGTATCTGTAGGTATTTATCTATCTCTCTCTCTATAGGTATGTATAGCTATGTATGAATCTGTCTATCCATCTGCAGGTCTGTATTGGTAAGTATGTATCTATGTATTTATCTATCTTCATGTATGTATCGGTAAGTATGTATCTATCTATCTCTCTTTAGGTATGTATAGTTATTTATGTATCTGTATAGACAAATAGATAGATACATACCTACCGATACGTACCTATAGATAGCTATCTATAGGTACGTATCGGTAGGTATGTATCTATCTATTTGTCTATAGGTATGTATAGTTATGTATGTATTTGTCTATCCATCTACAGGTATGTATCAGAAAGTATGTATCTATGTATTTATCTATCTGCACGTATGTATTGGTAGGTATGTACCTATCTATCTCTCTCTATAGTTATGTATTGTTATGTATGTATATGTCTATCCATCTGCAGGTATGTATCTATGTTTTTATCTATCTGCAGGTATGTATTGATAGGTATGTATCTATCTATCGCTCTTTAGGTATGTATAGTTGTTTATGTATCTGTCTATCCATCTATAGGTACGTATCGGTAGGTATGTGTCTATCTATCTATCTATAGGTATGTATATTTATGTATGTATCTGTCCATCCATCTGCAGGTATTTATCGGTAGGTTTGTGTCTATCTGTCTCTCTGTAGGTATATATATTTATGTATCTATCCATAGTCCATGCCACAGGGATCTAGAGCCACTCTGCTGGAACTGTGACTCTAGTTTCCTCCCATAGCGCTGATTCAGCTCTCTCACCGCCCTGTGCTTTCCGTATGCCACAGACTTGTACTTGTTCATGTTCCTGATGAGCCCCACGTTGTAGGCAGTAGTGTGAGAGTTCAGAGGCTTGCAGATGGTTTTTTTCTCACCCTGGTTGGGAAATGTCTTTATGGTGGCTCTTGGAATCATTTCGTCCACCAGTTTTCCAATAAACCCTCCTACTGCCTCCGTAAACTCGGTTAGGCACCATCAGCAGGTTTAGGGACCATCAGTAGGGTTAGGGACCCTCAACAGGGTTAGACACCATCAGTAGTGGGGTTTCTGTCCACAAAGTTTTTGCAGAATTGGAAAAAGCCCAAACACCCAAATATCACAAAAAGATTTTTACGCTAGGATGAGATGGAAAAGTCAGAATATTGCTAAAGTCAAAATGTGAAAAAGAGTTATGGAAAAAGGTTTTTTGAATAAACAATGATGTATCAAGCCAAAAAACTGAGCCATTTTGCTTGTTGAAATGCCAGCCCAAATCACGGTAGCCTATGTCATTTATACAGGGAGTGGGAGGTAAATCAGGAGTATGTAAAAATGATAGCTGAGTTGTAGAAGTATATTCATTTTTATCCCAGAGATGTTCTCAGTGAGCTCCACCTATATAAATCATCTCAATTTTTTGCAGCAAGGTGTGAAAATTGTCCATTGCCATCACTGATAAAGAAGAAAGAATCAAACCCCGGGTATTTAAATGAATCATTAACAGGAAATAAGGAGGGTAGTTAAATTGAACTGGCCATGTTGTTCAAAGATGTAAGAGCTGACCAGTTGGAAAAGTTGGACCAGTTAATCTCGTATCCTGAAAAGGACCTAAATGTGTCAAACAACTGCAGAAGGTGCACACTAACTCTCTAACTCTCCCCCTCTGTGATTTCTAGGTGTTTGCCATCAGCATGTACCTGAATGTCAACCTCAAAATTAAATTTATTTATTAATACAAATTTTTATTACTACTTCTTTTCCCACCAATTGCTTTACATCAGACACTGGACAAGTAATTTAAACCAATCATGATTAGACATTGAGGAGCTTAATTCAAGAAGTAGGCATCAATAGCATTCCATTCATAAACAAAATTATTAAAAAATTGAAATGTTATGAATACAATACAATAAGTACTACCTTGAATACTTGGTAGATTTCAAACAAAATTCTTAATTGCATCTATTCTCCCTATGATCAAACTTTATGGAACAATCCCATGTTTTTAATCAATAACAAACCCTTTGTATTTTGCACATGGAGGCAGAGAGGTATAATCAGCCGGGCACAGTTATTCTCTGGTATTTTCTTTGACGTCAGAAAAATACAACATACCAGATAACTGTCACTTTCAATTTGTACAAAGATGTTTTAAAGAAAACAGTCAATATCAGACACTTTTGTAACCATACTCCCCCTAGCCATATATATAACTACACTAAATTAAACCTCAGAAAATGTTAACACAAATACATAAACTCATAGCATCAAATAAATACAATATCTCACTCCTAGTTGAAAAATTGACCTCAGATATAAAAGAGGTGCTATCTCATCAGCTCTGACCCTACTGATGGTCCCTAACCCTGCTGTTACAGGCTTTGCTGAGCCTGCCCACCATTTAGTAGCGTTCCTGCTTGTTTTTAATTTTATTTTATTTTCATTTATTTTCTTTTGCTTCTATTTGAAGCTGCTTTGTTTTCTTTGTGTGTTTCATTAATAAATCGTCACTTAATGAGTACTGTTAATCGCGCCTTGTTCCTGATGATGTCACATTCAGCTTTTGTCCTTTCAGCGTCACTCTAGCATCTCCCACCATTCAGTGCAACCTGTTCCACATTCCAGGTCCATCAGCTCTGTGAATTTGCACCCATGTTTTGCCCCACAATCCCTTTACAACATCTTACTGCTGTTTGCACATTATACTGAGTCTACTGGATAAAGGCTGATATTAGTAAAAAATATTGTGATATTGTCGTTCCTAAATCCCCAGTCAGCTAGTTGTAAAACTGAACCTTCAAATATAAAATCCTGTAGAGGTCTGCATACAAACAATGACGTATGTGACATCACTAATGAAAATTGAAAAATAAAATCAATGTCCCCCTAAAGTGCAGCCAAAGAATACTGGCCAGGGCATTAAAAAAATAAAATAAATAAAATGACATTTTTAGACTACTTTCAAGTTATTCTAACAAAATAGGGCTACTTCACATTAATTATGTAGTAAATGGTGACTTGTCATTTCTATCGTAACACTACACCTGCTGACCTGCTGGTTGGTTGAATGCAAGGAGAGTGACTGAACACACACACACAAGCAGAAGAACCAGGAGGTGTAGGATGGAGAGACACATGGAGGATGTTGTAAGGAAAAATAGGACCCAAAGATGTAGTTTTTAAAGTTTATCACTCTTTTACCATCATCATATACAAACTTAGAAGACAGATACTGCTCATTTTGGAGAACAGATTAAGTGACTATTTTTGCAGTGTAGACGTCACAACGTGTGGTTCTAGTACTACCACTGTGAACTACTCTGACAGCTAATTACTAAATGTGTCTAGAAATGCACATTTCACACCAAAAAACTCTTAATAACTTTGTTTATGTCTAAATCATTGAATGATAAAGAAAATTAGTCAAATCCATGAAGTTCCCCTTTAACTTTAGGAGCATGCTCATAGCTAGCTATGAGGTCACTGAGGTCCACACCTTGGTCATTTTCAGAGCTAAAAATTAAATTTTACCGAGAAGAGTGCATTCTTAACTTGGTTTAGACCTGTTATTTAGTGCCAGCTATGTGTGCGAGAACACAGCAGCCCCTGATGGCATCAGCACCTCCACTGACAGAATTCTAATTGACATACATTGACAGCAACACTGCAACAGGTGGCTTGTGTGAACTGGCAGACAGCGTAGCATTTAGTAAGACCAAGCAATGATTCATTAGACCATTATCTACAAGAAACCTTCAGAACAGTACCCTGTGTAATATGGAACAGTAACAGTATAATATGTGTACTCTGGCTATGAAGACAAGCCTATTTTTTGCATATTAGTAGGTTAGCTAATGTTTCATAAATTGTTACTGATTAAAAAACAGCTTATAAAAGGAAAGGGTTAAGGTAGTAAAATGACAAGAAGGCTACAAAATAATTGTTTTACAACAATGGCTAAGTAATGCCTCGCTGTAAATGTCTCCTTTTACATCTGCCTCATCTAGGAAATGATGCAATTGTTCATGATAGTCACAGATACATGACTCACATGGTAGAAATATTTACAAAGTGGAAGTGATATTAATTAAACACTGGAATAGTTTTCATAATGTTCATTTTTCTACTTTTTACAATAATGTTTGCATGGAACGTAGGTGTGAGCTAACAGTAGCTAGTTTACGGAGAAGATAGCTAGCTAGTTGGTATATAGCATTTTTTACAACAGCTATTGTCACAAATATAGTGTTATGATCACCTCAATAAATTGGCAATCAAAAATGATAAGATTACTTGGGGCACCTGTAAGGTGCGGCGGCCCGAGTGCCGTAGGGCGAGGGGCAGGATGCACAGACTCTACCGACTGGGACGAACATTTATTAACAAACGACACAATGGCACGCTTATCACAAACAAGGAACATGAAATGGTTAAAGTTAAACAAACACGATACACAAGAATACATCTAACAAACACATTACATTCAGACATTACGCCAACAATAACCAACATCCTGCACACTTTAACACGCATTTATATACATTAAGGTGCAGGTGTATATACGAGGTGCAGGTGTGGTTACAGACAAGACAGTCCTCCCACTGCACATGGCGGGTCGAACCACGTGAATCGCGGGAGGCGAGCGTTCCGTGACAGAACCCCCTCCCAAGGGGCGCGGATCCCGACGCATCCGTCCAATGAACGTGAACCTCCAGGTACCGTGTACACGTACACACAAACACAGCATGGCAGTGCCCGGCGCCCAGGCGGGCCAGGTGCCGCCAGCAAGAGAGACCTCGCGGGGAGAGAGAGAAAGGCAGCTTCCCTGCCTCTCTCGGGGCAGTCCGGTACACTCCACCACACGTTGCGCCTGTAAACACAAAAGGCGCAAACAGAAACACACAATAGCACCAACACACAAACACAAGGCGCTGTGACGTGGCGCCCGCCGTCCCCGCAGGCTCCTTGACGTGTCCGAGGCCTCAGCGGACACGCGGGGGTGCACGTCCGCCCCGGTTCCAGACATCCCTAAACGGTCCTCCTCTTTCCCGCCGCTCTAAGAGCGTCCCAGAGGCGGGTTGCCTCTGAGGCTTTGGGCAGACCTTTCCAGTTTCGCTGGCGAGTCAGCTGAGGAGAAGGGTCTTGGGAGATCCCGCTGGCTCCACGCAACCGCCCTCTTTCTGGTGGTTGTGGTGCCCCTCGGTCCTCCCTGGCCCGGGCTCAACCGCCTGAGGCCCCCCCCAAGAAATTCCTGGGGCTGTTCCCCTCTACCTCCGGAGAAGACGCAGACAACGGTCCTCTCCCCAATATCCTGGGATCCAGGCAGAGGTGCAGAGGATGTTCATGCACCCCCCGCTAGGAATTACTTTTTTTGTCGAGGGAGAGTGCGTGCTGTAGCGGTTGGTTATTCTGTAACGTGTGCTGTAACATAGTCAATGTTCACTGTATTAGTGTTCACCGTATGTGTTTAATGTTAATCGTTTCTTGTTTGTATCAGTCGTGAGTGATTCTTGTGAGTGCCGTTAGTGTTTCATGTTAAATGTGAATAAATGTTCGTCCCAGTCGGAGGAGTCTGTGCGTCCTGCCGCTCCCCCTACGGCACTCGGGCCACCGCACGTTACCGCACCACTCTGATTAGCAGGGAAAATTAATGAATTAATTATTATTTAAGGACTATGTTAAATCAGTCTTGACTCATAAAGTCACAAGTTCAACAATGTGATTATTACTTCTGAAACCCTAACTAAATAAATAAATATGGCAGTGTCTTTACTTAAAATTCAAAAAAATCCATCAACCCATTGTATAGAGTACATTGTATTAACAGAAAACTTTTTATCCATCCAATGTTTGCAGATGTCAAAACAATATGGATCCATATTCACTGTGTATTTTGGTCCAAAGAAAGTAGTTGTCCTGACAGGATATCAAACTGTCAAACAAGCACTGGTGAATCATGCAGAAGAATTTGGAGACAAGAGACATCAGTCCCATATTCTATGACTTCAGCCAAGGATTCAGAAAACCTTATTCAGCCAATTTAGATGATGGAATGTGTGTGTGAGTTGATCATGGTACTATTTAAATTTTAATTAGGTAAATTATTTGTTTTTCATTCATTATTTATTTACTTTTTTGTTTTGATTTTTTTCAGAATAGATGGTGACTAGACTTCAGAAGAGTCCTAATAAGGAGCCTCCTGCTATTGAATATATTAGCCCAGGGTAATCTGTAGATAAACTACACCCTGTATGTTAATAGTGACTATGTGGAAATGTTCAAGTAGTGGTGTGCTGCCAAGAACTAATACTAAGGACTAACTGTTTCACATCCTGTTTAAGAGCCTTATAGGAGGGTAGAAACTGTTCATCAGCACAGAATGAGGTAGACTTCAGGAAACTAACTAGGAAGTAACAGAGACAATGACAGCAACAGCAACACCAAATCTAAACACAACTGGCAAACCAAAATAACCGACAAACTGGAAAGCAAAACAGGGCTTAAATAACCAAGACTGATGAAGATCCAGATAAACATTACCAGACACGGGTGAACATAATTACAGCTGGGGATACAGGCTCGGGGGTGGAACAGAACGAAACCAAAACAAGAGCTTGACAAAACCGAGCCAAGTATACCAGGGACAGAAACCAAACCAAGCACGTAAATATGTCGCCGTGGGAACTGCGATGCCTGTGACACACAGTGAGCAGGCTGTGTGCTGGGTGGCTACTGTCTAGCTGCATCATTTTCATTTTCCTCAAGCAGCAGGACTGATGGCTATCCTGTAAGGCTGGAGGTTTGTGGCCTATGATGGATTCTGCAGTCCTCACTACTCTCTGGAGGACCTTCAGTCACTTGCAGTGCAGCTGCAGTACCAGACAGTGATGCAACCTGTGGGTTTGCTCTCTGTTTTAGATCTATAAAAGGTGGTGAAAATGTCAGGCGGCAGGCCAAACCTCCTGAACCTTCACAGAAAGAAGAGGTGCTGTTGGGCTGATCTCACCAGTGTGTTGGTGTGGTTGAACCAGGTGAGGTCATCTGTGAGGTGTATACCGAAAAACTCAACCGACTCTTTCCCCTTGGGATACGTTGATGTATAGGCGAGAGTGACCACCCAAATGCAGCTTCCTGTAGTCCACAATCATCTCCTTCATTTTACTGACATTGAGCTGGAGGATGTTGTCGTAGCAACACTTTGATAGAGCACTAACCTTGTCTCTGTAGGTTGACTTGTCTCCCCTTGTGATGAGGCCTAGGATGGTTGTGCTATCAGCAAACTTGAAGATGATGTTAGATGTGTGTTTGGCTACACAGTCATGTGTAAATGGGGAGTACAGGAGGGGGCTGAGCACACAACCCTGTGGAGCCCCTGTGCTCAGAGTCAGTGTTGAAGAGAAGCTGTTTTCTACTTTCCCCACCTTGGGTCTGCATATCAGGTAGTCCAGTATCCAATTGTGGACCAGGTACCTTGCGTGGGTTAACTGCCTTAAAGGATCTGACCTCCTCAGACACAAAGCTCTCCTGATCTACTGGGAGTTTTGCAGCAAGGGGGATGTTTTCCTCAAACCGAGCATAATGAACATTTAGCTTCTCTGCAAGTGAGGAGGTCAACCCCCCTATCACAGTACCAACTTCCTTTGTAGTCAGTGATCATGCAAAGTCTATTCCACATATGTCTGAGAATTCATTGATGTTAGTGCCAGCTGTGTCACAAAATATCCACCAGTCTGTGGTTTCAAAGCAGTCCTGAAGTGTGAAGGTGGCCTCTGCACTCCATTGATAGACTGATCAGAAAACCTTTTTTCCTGTTTGAGTTTTGTCTGTATGCAGGCAGGATAAGGATGGAGGTGTGATCAGATTTTCCAAAAGAAGGGCAGGGGAGGTGTTTATATCCTGAAGGAGAAGTCACCCAGAGTGACACCAACAAGGGAAACATTAATAAAACAAGATTCATGGTGAAAGAGCATGACTAAAGTGTAAGAGAAGAATTAGGAGAAAAGGGGAAACCGTTGTGAAACAGCCAGAGGGAAGCCAGGCCAGCAATGTTCTTCATAAAAGGCCATTTTCTGAAGACAATTATTATTTTATGTTATTTTCCTTATTAATCATGGTTATAATTTGGTTTTGCACTGGAATAGATCATAAGCAGTTTCCCAATGTGTGTTTCATCATGAATACCTGTTTTATATAAATATTGTAAAAACATGCAGTTGTCTCACAGTTAAGATGAAAAACCATTCTGCATTTTGTGTTTACATTTACATTTATGGCATTTCGCTGACATTTAGCTGTTTAACAACAAAGGTTTAATGATTTCTGTTTATGATCAAGGAATTCTGTTTTCTAATGGTGAGAACTGGAAAGAGATGAGGCGCTTTGCCCTTAGCACCCTGCAGGACTTTGGGCAGGGCAAGAGAGGGAGTGAAGAGAGAATCATAGAAGAGATGTGGAATTTGAGGGAAGTGGTGGAGAACTTTAAGGGTAAGAGACATAAGTATATATTTTCTATTTTACTCTTACCAGAAGTAACTATTTTTTGTAGTTGAGCCAAAAATGTAATTATCCAAATTATCCATAATGTAATTATCCATTTATCCAAAATGTAATATATGGGAACATTTAACATCCTGTTATTGGTTATTGTATAAATGCCTCAAATATCACCTCAGCCATTGTATATGGAAGCAGGTTTGAATACAGTGATCCTCGGTTCCAAAACATGGTAAACCGAAGCAATGAGAATATCAGGATCACTGGTTCAGCTTCTATACAGGTACCCTGCTATGTTTTTGAATAAGCAAGAGACACAAAGATAGGATGATGTATGGATAAATGTAGGAGGCACATAACAAAATGTTAATCTGTGTGTTTGTAGCTTTACAATATGTTCCCCTGGCTTCGGCTCTGGCTAAAGGACTGGAAAATTATCAT
Source organism: Electrophorus electricus (assembly GCF_041902795.1). NCBI lineage: Eukaryota > Metazoa > Chordata > Actinopteri > Gymnotiformes > Gymnotidae > Electrophorus > Electrophorus electricus. The sequence continues at coordinate 24,251 of NW_027658813.1, forward strand.
GGCAAACTGTGAAAAAACTCTGAAGGATATAATGCAGCTTGTGCACAGCCTCCAGGAGACCCTGAACCCTCAGGAGTGCAGAGGCTTTATTGACTGTTTTCTAGCATGCAAACAAAACGTGGTATGTCCTTCTTGTGCTGTATACAGAAATGCTTAATGTGTCAAGTTTTATCTTGTACATAGTGCATATACAACCACTCATATTTTGGAGTATCCATATGACCTCTGTAGTGGTATGAACTCCTAATTTATAATTCTGCACTCATCAAATTTGTTATAGTTATAGTAAATTAATGGGGCACCATCGCATATGGAAATATTTTAATCAGTCTCAACTGGAAGTCGCAAGTTGTCTAACTCGTGATCATCCACCACAGGTTAGAAATGCCACCAGTGAAGCCACAAACTTGACAGCTAATGGAACGTTGAACTAATCAGCAATCGCATAGTGTATAATACATTGAAGAATAGAGGGAATAAAGAGAGAAACCAGATAAAACAAATGAGAATATTTGTTTAGAAAACAAAAGTAATCTACAGGACTAACTAGAAGACGACTCAATCTGACCTTTAATCAATAGGCAACTTAAGTTAATTTATATAGCACTTTTCATATACTGTGGCAATTCAAAGTGCTTCAGTAGCACTATCTGGCTGCCAAATGGTGAAACAGAAAACTCTCGTTTGCATCTCAGTGGGAGATTTTGAGTTTGATCAACAATCGATAGGATGTTTAGCAACTAATCACCAATTCTAAAGGAATTAATGTATTGATTCATATAGGTAATATCATTTTTAAAAACAGACAGGATAAATGAGAATAAAGGTCATACAGGGATCCCTAATAACTGACAGCATTACCTAGAGAACTACTAGATGTGAAGTTTAATTGCTAGTACTACAGTAAGTGGAAGCAGTAGTGGAAAGACTAACAAAATTAACATGTTTTGCTTAATTGACTATACTTGCACAAGGAGCTCTATGAGTGTGGGAAGCCTGATTGTCACACTGTGTAAAGGAATTCCCTGTTCGCTATGTCACAAGAATGACAACATCAAAGTTGGCTTTCAAAAGGCCGTTATCACTTCTTATTATGGGGCATTTGGACAGTTCCAGCAGCCTGGAACATTGTCCATGTGTGCGTGATGCTCTGTGTGGGACAAAAACAAGCACACAAAAATCACACAATTCACAATACAGATAGGGGCAATATTCATGGGAGACAGGAATGTCTTTCCCTTGCTCCAAAGCAAGTTCAGTCATGAACTGTCAAACACCTGTTTCAAGCTTGGTATACACCTCTTTAACTGGTGTTTAAACATTGATAATAGCAGTATTTATACACATTGCGTTTACAATTGGCAGAGTGTCCTTGATTGACTCTCTTAATTCAGTGGAAAGTTAAATGTAACACTGTTCAGATTGCAGAAAATAAAATTAAAAATAACACAAATGTACGATGAATGTGAAGACCCACTGTGCTGCAAATGAAACGTGATGCAAATTCAAAAAACGCATGCAACTTCAGAAACCCTGCAAATAACAGCTACAACACGACGGACATGTTTCTGAGGACACGGAGAGGGAATGGACTCCTATGAGACCAGTGGTGACCGAGTAGCTAATGAAAAATATTTATATTTGTGATTACCATGGTTATATCGTTTGTTATGGATTATGTTGATACAGAATGAACAACTGATCTATTCATGCTCAGCAGTTTTGCATATTTAATTCTGCTAGGTTGTAATGCAGCTTTAAAGAACGCTGATGAAAAAAAAAATCCCATTTAACGCGACTATGTTTCTGGCTTAATACGTAGTTAGTTAGCTAGCTAGCTAGCTACCTTCAGAGTGTGTTACTAATTTACAGGATACACTATGTTTTTGTTCAGGTTTGATAGTTTAACTGGTCTGCTACAGTGACCATCTTGTCAATTGTCTTATTCTTACTAGTTAATCTCAAGTGTGTTGTTTTTACATACATACAAAATATGGTTTGAAATCAATAACGCTCTAAAAGTAGGTATATGGACAGAAACCTAGTTGTATTCGACAGAATCTCTTTAGGCTGAACTGGAGTTTAAAATAGTAACACACTCTGAATGCATCTAGCTAGTTATTAACTGGCAGGATCAGGTTTATATTTCTGTTAGTTGGGATTTTGTTTTATCAGTGTTCTTTAAGGCTGCATTCTTTACAACCAAACATGTGCAAGAATGCAAAGCACAAATAGGCCAATTGTTCATTCTGTACCACCAGTGACAAAACTTTGGAAATCACAAATATAAATTACTTTTCACTGGCTGTTTGGTTGAATAACCCCTTTTTGTGTCCCCCTGAAACAACACTTTCATTGTGTTGTGACTGGATTTGTAGCATTTCTGAAGTTGCATGTGTTTTTTGAATTTGCACTGCATTTCTGAAATGTAGCATATGTTGTCATTTTGAATAAAATGTTTTTGGAATTTGTATAACATTCATGAATTTGCATTGCATTTCTGAAATGTAGCACATGTGTTTTGATGAATGTGTTTAATGTAGTTGCAGCATGTTGGGTCTTCCTGGCCACCATACAAATGAACATGGATGAAACAATGGCTTAAGTTGGCAAGCATAAATGGAACCTTATGATTTTAAGCTTCTTTATAGGTTTTAGCACAGCAAAACTGGTTCCTTAAAAATATAAATAAAATGGGACTTCTTAAGAAAACCTTTTCATGCTTGTTGAATTGGTTCACTGTTAGGCCAGCTGATTAGGCTTGGTATGGAAAAAGCCAGTGGTTTGATGGTTTTCAAACATCTCTCTATATGATCCCTGGTATTACTCAGTTGTACTCTGATGGAAGAAAGTGGTCTCTTATGTTGGCTGACTAATTGATCCCTTCTGATTATTGGTTAGGAGGCTGGAAAAAAGAACTCATTGTTCCATGCACAGAATCTCCTTCAAACTGTTTCCAACCTGTTTGCTGCTGGTACTGAGACAACCAGCACAACGCTCCACTGGGGCATTCTGCTTAATGGCCAAGTACCCCCACATACAAGGTAAGAATTCCAACTGCAATGTGAATATCCAGTGTCCAAGACATTTCTCCAATGAGGAAGACAAAGAGGTGCTTGATGGTGTTTGAGGGTTTACCATGGTTGCTTCTTGTATTTGTTTATATTGTAATATTGAAAGAGTTGATTGCTTTTGTCTTCTTAAAAACACGAGACAATATCTTCTGTTGTGCTCCAGATCAGGTACAACAGGAGATTGACAGGGTGGTTGGAGGCCGCCAGCCAGTGCTGGATGACCACAAGAACCTGCCTTACACAGATGCAGTCATCCATGAGACACAGAGACTGGCAGACATAGTACCCATGAGTCTCCCTCACACCACTACCTGTGATATTAACTTCCAAGGCTTCTTCATCAAGAAGGTCAGGCTGTTAGATTAACTGAGAAGAGTCTAAAAGCAATACAACAAAAGCATGCATAGGATAAAATTATTAAATGTACGTAGGAGACTGAGAGCTGAAACTGGCTGGTTTATAAATATAACAAAGACATGACAAAATGGCTGCGTAAATTTAAATTTTGCACTGTTGTCATACCAGAGAAAGCTGTCACTAGCTTCCTGCTTAAGCTAAAACTGTGATTCTTTGCAGGGAACCTGTGTATTTGCTCTTTTGACATCCGTGTTGAAGGATGAGAATGAGTGGGAGAGCCCTTACACTTTTAATCCAGGACACTTCCTCGATGAGTAGGGACACTTCATTAAGAGAGATGCCTTCATGCCCTTCTGTGGAGGTGCACTGAAATCATTTTCTGTCATTGATCTGGTGCTCCAGATTTCATGTTGTACTTTAAATGTCTGTCTGTGTGTCTGTTAAGGGCGTAGGGTGTGTCTGGGAGAGAGTCTGGCCAGGATGGAGCTGTTCCTCTTCTTCGCCACTCTTCTGCAGCACTTTCGTTTCACTCCTCCACCTGGCGTGTCTGAGGAACAGTTGGACCTCATGCCAGCTGTGGGCTTCACGTTGACCCCTCTCCCCATAAGCTCAGCGCAGTAAACTACTTGGCATAATCCATTCACTTTTAACATGTAAGGGTAGTATTTACATTCAAGGTTGGAATAATATTGGCAAAATACTATTTAAAAATTCACAGGCACTGGTGCAACCTGGATTTCAAAGTTCATCACACGTGACCAACACATTCACATGTAACTCACTTATCTGCCCCAACACTTGGCACCTAAAATTAAACCCTCATCATTCATATTGCTGAGTAACATTCAGTTTTATAATAAATGTATGATTTCTTATATGTGAATGAACCTTAATAATTTACAGTAAATATTAACAGTGCTTTTAGTTTTTCATGCCAAGTCAAGTTCATAGTCATCCTTCAGTATAATTCGTATATACATTATTACAAATGTTTCATCTGACAGTAGTGTGACACATATGAACAACATGGGAAGTCTGCCTCTGTTTTGCCATAATCTTCAAATAAAGTCTAATATTTCTACTGCACAAGGTATGATGCATTTCACTGTAAACACTCTCATCATCTGGAAACATTTGATAGAAATTGTTGCATCTTGTCCTCCCTAAGATGATCAAGTTTTTTGTTAGTGGATTGAAATAGTAGCAATGTATGTTTTAAATTTGTCAAAATACCTTTAACCAGGGCACCATGCTAAATGTAGGGAAATATGTTAATTATAATTGAAGTGTAATTACTTTAAAAAAAGCTTTATATTAATTCAGTCTCACTCAGGTTATGGTTAGTCAGAGTCCTAATCACGTATGCAGGGATTATAAAAATGAAAGTGAATCCTGCATTATATGGTAAATTAAATGTTAATAAACATATATAGTAAATAAACAGGGCTTGAGTATATGGAACCAACTAAAATGAAGCTATAGGTATAGTAATTGTTGTAGAAAAACCACAAATAACATTTGCAGATGCTTCTATCCAAAGCAACTTACAATTATGACTGAGTACAACTTGAGCAACTGAAGGTTAAGGGTCTTGCTCAGGGGCCCATCAGTGGCAACCTGGCAGCAGTGGTGCTTGAAACCACAATCTTCTGATTACAAGTCAACTACCTTAACCACCAAGCTACCACAAAACTAGAAAGAGAAAAAAAAATTGATTAACAACTAAATAGAGCCAAAAGGGAAATGCCATGGATTTTGGAACACTAAACTGGGACTCCTGAAAGGGAAGTGTGTCCTAAATAATCATTGAACTAGACTGGATTTGCCTAAATGTCATTCTGTGGTCAGGTAGTATGATAACACACAGCGAACTGGCATCAAAGTAGACCATGCTGACCCCGTTACCTGTTTGTTGAGTTGAGTTCAGGATCAGGTCACAGTTCACCCTTGAACTGGATCATTTTAGGAGCTCTATGAGAGCTCACTCACTCATAATCCCAAGATTTTCAATAGCACTGCGATGACACATTGTATATGTTGTTGGGGTTAGGTTTTGAGAATGTAAAATGACTTCCCCACTGCTGTCCATCAGATGGCATGGTTGAATAGCAAGGTCAAAGGCACTTGTTAAGCATTGCCACTGGTTTTGGAGTTTCTCATTTTAGACTCAACCGGAATCGATTTTGTGTTAGGGTATCTCGAGTCAGAATTTAAGGGCTGGGGTCGCTCATCACATGATTTCAGGGTGGCTTTTAGGTTTGCCTGTCGGGTAGGTGAGCAGAAAGTTCCCAATCCTCCCTACTCTCATTTGGCAAGCTAGAAGGTGGAACAGGTGTGGGGTTGTGTGTAAGTGAAGGAATGTAGAGCCGAACGAAGAGCCTTTCTAAAGAACATACATAAAGTGCAAGAGAGAAAATGTTTTATTTACATTTTCATTTTAGCAAAGTTGGAGCTTGATTCACACTCCACACCCACTACGGTTGCAGGGAAGACCCATCGTGCTGCAAATACATAAAGCACATTCATCAAAATGACAACACTTGCGATACATTTCACAAACGCAATGCAAATACATAAAGCACATTCATCAAAATGACAACACAACCCGGTTCAAATTCAGAAAACACATGCAACTTCAAAAATGCTTCAAATCCATTCCCAACACAACAGAAGTGCTGTTTCCAGAGGACACAGGCGATTGGACTTCAATGAGACCAGCGGGAAGCAACAACAACCAAGTGAAAAGTACGTTTTTAGGTTACCATGGTTTTATCATGGCTGGCTATTCGTGCTATACATTCTAGCGTATTTATTTATGCTAGGTTGTACATATCGCAGCCTTACAAACGCTGATATAAATCCCATTTAACACAATTCAGGTTCTGTCTAAATACCTGCCTACTATTTTACAGAATAGTATTCAATCTAAAGAGATGCTGCATAATACAACTCTGGTTTCTGGATAAATACCTACAATTAAGAGTGTTTTGTATGTATCTATAAGCATTACACTTCAGATAAGATAAGAACAAGATAGTTGGCCAGCATAACCAATGACCAAACTGGTTGCCCAGTATAATCAGATTGAGATTTGACCAGTATGACCCAACTGCTCAATCATACTGGTTGAATAGCTTGGTCAAGTTGTTTATGCTGCTGGACCTGCTGTCCAGTTGGAAATTGTGGCTAAACCATCAAACCTGAAACAAAACGTAGCTTTTGCTAGTCTACCAGTTTAATCAGATGATTTAATAGCATAAAGTACATCTATTGCCTGGATGTCCAGCTTTTCAACTATCTTGACCATCATTGACCAGATTAGATCATCTGACACCAGAAAATTATCTAGATTTTGTAGCTAGGGCTGTAGCATGCCTATTACGGAGGTCCACAGTTTATCATAGATATATACAGATCTATTCTAACAGTGCAAAAGTAATGATAGAAAAGTAATAACAATTTAGGTATTTAAAAAAAACCATTAGAATTCATGAAACAGAATGTCCCCACAATCTGCACATCCTAAAGGCATCACCTGTTCATTGCAGCATGTTTGGTCAGCGCACTCTCATATTAAATGCTACATACACTTACAGAGCATTATATTTCCATTTTCTTCTGTTTTCAGCTCATATTGTTTTGTCCTTTCTGTTGTTTCAGATACTAGAGTATACTACTTGCTCAAAGACTAAAGCTAACAGTATGTGTGTGAAAAATAGGTGGTGTTGAGGTAACTAAAAGAATGTTTACAGGAAAAGAGGCTTAACTAAACTTTAATTTTACTAAATCTAGGCCTATATTCTTAAAGCTTCTCAAAGCATGAGTGCTAACCTAAGGTGATATTTTTGTCTCATCTACAACACTGACAAACAAATCCTAGATAAGCATTGAGAAGCTTTATGTACATGCACCCCAATTAAAGCATATTTAAATGCTTATTGTAAAATTATTAATGAAAATTGTGACAACATTTAAGGCTCCAGGTCGTAAGAGGAAATGTGATAAAAACCACAAATCAAGTGGAATGGTGGAAATGAAGTCAGACAGCGACAAACCAAAACAGTTCAATGATATACAGTGTATTGTACAATAGACAGTATGATATTTATATATATATATATATATATATATATATATATATATATATATATATATAAGAGACAGTGTAACACTGGATTATAACGTCAGGAGTGACACAGGCCAAAATAACTCACTAAACCTAAACAGACAAAAGAAAAATACACATACAACTACACTACGTGGAAAACACAGAGCAAACCCACCCCCCAAACAAAATGGCAGTCACTTCCTACTTACCAGTGAAACACAACAAAGGGAACAAAGTGGAACATATACAAATACACAACGGCAAAAACAAACTGCTAGTGCAAAGTCAACATGGGAAGCAAAGTCATACACTAAGCCAACCATCAACACTGCTAACAAACAACTCGAGAACATCTCTCTCTTCCTCTAGCTTCTTCCCTCTTTTATTTCTCCTCAGGGTGGGCAGAGTCTTGTCTCCTGATTTTCTGCAAACATGAAACTCTGTAATGGAATCTAGAAGTGGATCTAGAATGGAACACACACACACACACACACACACACACACACACACACACACACACACACACATTTACATTTACGGCATTTAGCAGACGCTCTTATCCAGAGCAACTTACAAAAGTGCTTTGTCATTTACTCATAGAATATATCCAAGTACAGTACAGTAGTTTAGAATCAGACATACCAATGAACTAGAATACTGTAGAATACAGGGATGAATGCTAATAACTAGAAGTACAAAATACATAAGGTCTATCTTAAACAATGATAAGTGCTATAAACAATAAGTGCTAGAGTTTGTTAAACAACATAAACAATACCCTACAAAAAGTATTAATTTAGTCAGTCAATATGGGAGCAGTGTCAGTTGTCCTTTAAATATTCTGCAAATAGATGGGTCTTCAGTCTGCATTTGAAGACTGCAAGGGACTCTGCTGTCCGGACAGGAAGTGGGAGTTCATGCCACCATCTTGGAGCCAAGACAGAAAATAGTCTCGATGCTTGTCATCCATGAGACCTGAAGCAAGGTATTTCAAGCCGAGCCGTACTTGAGGTTCGAATTACTCGAGGTATAGATTGGGCTTTGACCATTGACCTCATGTATGAAGGGGCTGGTCGATTTTTGGCTTTGTAGGCAAGCATCAAGGTTTTAAATCTGATGCGTGCAGCTACAGGAAGCCAGTGAAGAAAGCGCAGCAATGGCGTAATGTGTGAACTTCGGAAGATTGAAGACCAGTCGTGCTGCTGCATTCTGGACAACTTGTAGAGCTTTGATGGCTCTTAGAGGAAGACCAGCAAGTAGCAAGTTGCAGTAGTCTGGCTTTGAGATCACAAGAGACTGCACAAGCACCTGGGTAGCTTCCTGTGAGAGAAAGGGTCGAATCCATCATATGTTACAAAGGAGGAATCTCCAAGACCGGGTTAGATTAGAAACGAGTTCAAAACGACAACTGGTTGTCCAAAGTTACGCCCAGGCTACAGGCAGCTTCGAATGGTGATACTAGGGAGTTCTCAAAGAAAACAGTGAGGTCATGGTAAGGGTTGGGAGTACCTGGGATGAACAGAAGCTCGGTTTTACTGGGGTTGAGCTTCAAGTGGTGGGCTATCATCCATGACGCAATGTCAGTCAAACATGCTGAGATACATCTGGAGACCTGCATGTCAGAGGGTGGAAAAGAAAGAAATAATTGAGTGTTATCAGCATAGCAGTGGTAGGAGAAACCATGAGAAGATGTTACATCACCAAGATAATGAGTATACAAAGAGAAGAGAAGGGGGCCTAATACTGAGCCTTGTGGAACACCAGTGGAGAGTCTACATGGTTTGGATGTGGATCCTCTCCATGTCACCTGTGCCGGTTTGTAGCCAGACTGGTTGGGATCATGCAGCTGGTTCTGGGTGAAAAAAAGAATTGATTATAAACTGCTTTAAAGGGCTTTTGAGAGAAAAGAGAGAAGTGATACCAGTCTGTAGTTGGTAACACTGAAGCTGTCAAGTGTGGCCTTCTTGAGGATTGGTACCACCCTGGCGGTTTTGAATGCAGTAGGCACGCATCCAGAAGATAAGGAGTTGTTGATGATGAAAGAGATGAAAGGAAGCAGATCTCTTGCGATTGTCTGGAACAGAGGATCCAGCAGACATGTAGTCAGATTGCAGGAAGTGAGGAGTTGAAGAATTTAATCTGAGGAAAGAGGAGAAAAATAGGTCAGAGAGTTGGATGTTGGGGAATATATGTTGGTTGGAAGAGTGGGCACAGAGGAAAAGGACTGGCGGATTGCTGCAACCTTCTCCTCAAAGAAGGTGATAAAATCCTCCAGAGTAAGAGTAAGAGGAAGGAGGGGGAGGGGGAGGATTAAGGAGAGAAGAAAAAATAGTGAAGAGCTTGCGTGGATCAGATGCTGATGATTTGAAATTCTCTCTGTAGTAGGATGACTTTGCAGATGTTACTTCCAGTGAGAACTTGGAAAGGAGAGACTTGTATGAGCTGAGGTCTGAATCTACGTGAGATTTCCTCCACCGCCTCTCTGCAGTCCTTCGTTCTCTCCTGTGGCAGCGAAGTTTTTCTGTTAGCCAGCGGGCAGGTGGGGAGGACTTAGCAAGTCTAGAGGAGAGAGGGCACAGAAGATTCATTAACGAGGAGAGTGTAGAAATGAAAGAATTTGTAACTGTATCCAAAGAGAGAGAAGACAGAGAGTCAGGGTGAGGAAGGGTGGACAAAACAGTAGAAGTAAGGGAAGAGGGAGTTATGGAGTGCAGATTGTGATGGAGGAAGGAGGAACATGTTGGAGAGGACAGGATGGAAAGAGAAGGAAGGGAGAGAGAGAAGGATAGAAAGTGATGGTCCGAGAGGTGGAGGGGGGTGACTGATGTCCGATGTTGTGGTGGTACAGGTGAAGATCAGGTCCAGAACATTGGCCGCTTTGTGGGTCGGAGGAGAGTGGTTGAGGGTGAGGTCAAATGCTGTCAACAGTGGAAGCTTGTCTTATGGATACACACACACACACACACACACACACACACACACACACACACCAAACGAACACAGGACACAACAATTGAAAAAAATATGCTTTTTTCTCTTATGGTTAGTGTTTTTCAGTAATACTCACACGAATGCTTTATTGTCCAAGACAGGAGAGATTATGCTCTCCTGTCAGTCAAGAAATGCAAAGTAAACATTCACTGAGCCTCCTAAAGCTAGGTTGCCTTCATATTACTGGGCTTTCCAGAAAAAAGATTGATTAATACTTTGGTTCCACAGCCAATATAATTTATATATATAAAGTAGAAAGCATATGTAGATTTTTCATATGCGCTTTTACTTTGTTTAAAAAAGAAGGACGATAGGTTAAAAAGATAAAATATTGTGCAGTAACCATAACTCTATTAACACGGTCACTCAGGGTTAACACAGTTCGCCACACAGGGGCGACGTCTGCGTTGAAATACCTTTAAATATAATTGACTTGAATATCAGTTGTCCTTCACTCTGGCAATGGTCATTTTCATGTGTCTTACTTGTCCGTTTTATGCTTATTCATATCCCCCAAAAGTCTGTTTAGACAAGCGGTACGTTTAAGCTCTTTCGTATCTTTACGCACCGCATGTCTTGTCTTAAACTGGTTGTTTTTCCACAGCCAATAGTTTGACGCTTTATCGTGGACGTTGAGCCAAAGCCATCATTTAGGGCCAGCCGACGTTTATCTGTCTAAAACGGTATCTGGAGAGAGAGTCTAGCTAACTGGAATATGTCCACTCTTTTGAAGAAAAATCATGGACAACAAGAAGATGGAAACAGATGGCGGAAAAGAAATCATATCTGCTTATATACACGCAGTGTCCCCGATAAAAAAAAAAAATGTCAACGTGAAACAACAAGTAGTTAAATGCAATAATTCAGATGGGCAGAGATGAACACCACCACTGGAGAAACATGAGGGTCGTGGCTGACAGAAACTCCACCAGTTAAATTAATAAAAACAACAAAAGTATTAAGTAAGTACCAATATTAAATCACTGTTAGAAATGTAACTGTTCGGGCAACCAATGGAGCGCAATGAGTTTCCTAGTTGTACCTGGTTTTGTGATCGCTAATGGCGAACGTTTTCTGCTAGCTAGCTATTTCTATTAGCTCGCTAGTTAGCTCTATATTGGCTAGCAAAAGTCAATCTATACCATCAAACCTGTACGTTTAAGCAACACCACATAAGTAGCCATCTATATCACTATAAATGGCACCTTTCCAAAGAATGAAACAAAGTAGCTAATTAATCTTCGCTATCTTGTTAATAGCGACATAATTGTATGGAAATGCAGAGTTTCAGTAGCTAGTTGGCGCTATAGCTTGCTAGCTACGAAGCCGCCGTCTTAGGATGTCAAACCCAGACTTGCTAGTGGGTTGCTTTTTCCAGAGCACCATGTCACAAGGCCAAAATGATGATAACCAAGTGGCTCGGTGAACAAAACATTGACATTTTTGGTCCATGGCCAGGAAACTCCCCAGATCTTAGTCCCATTGAGAACCTGTGGTCTCTCCTCAAAAGTGCAGGGGACATGTAGAGTATGTCAACAGTACAATCCCAAACCTGCAATTAAGGTGGCACCCGGTAAGTATCCGTTGTCATTAACACCAGGGGAAGAGATAGTAATTGACTACACAGACATGGTGGACTCAGCACAGGGGTACACGTACGTGGCCAAAATCTGTGCACAGACAAAATTAAATTTGGTTGACGCCTTCCCTTTGGCATTAATGCAAATGAGATGTTCAGTAAATGCAACAACTGGTTTTACCCCTTTTGAATTGCAGACAGGTCGAGGACTTCCAGGACCCCAGGGACCCTTAACAATAAATGAGAAAACAAAGACATCTCACACACACATCATACTTTAATGAATTGCAAAGTATCGTTTCAGCTTTCTCCACGCAGGAGGGGGACCGGACAGGGAGCAGACAAACCCAGACGATACCCGTTAGGGACTGGGTGCTGCTGAGAGTCATCAAGAGAAAATGGAGTGAGCCGAGGTGGACAGGTCCATTCCAGGTGACAGAAAGAACCAGCCACGCCGTACGCCTGAAGGGTAAAGGGGAAACGTGGTTTCATCTGAGCCAGTGCGCCGCCGCAGAGTCACCGCAGAGGAGTCTGCAAGAGACAGCGAGGGACCTTGCTGAAACATCACCTAACTCATGAGTGTCATTTTACTGGTAGCTTTAGGGGTCCACCTTAAGACTCAGGTGTCCATTACATGGTATAGTAAACTATGGTTAGAAAAGCATGTTTAAATGACGGTGGGAGTGATTTATCACACTGTAACCTGACTTAACCTACACATGTATTCCCACCTTTGTGTTCCTCAGCATCCATTCATATTTCAAATAAAAATGATGACACCCCTCTATGGGTTCATAATATTTCTTTATAGCAATTCATCAAAAGCTAATATCAGTTCCACATATCACAACAGAAAACAGATCTCCAAACAAATCTTGGTGTAAACTACCATATGAAAATTTACTGGGTCCCTTTGCTTTCGTGTCTACCTACACTTGATACAGCATGATTAGGATCTCAGAGAGCGTTACAGTTAGTAATGGAACTACAGGAGCCACAGGAAGTATGCTATTATTGGAGTGAGAGAGAGGGCAGGAGAGAGAGAGAGAATGTGAAAGAGAAATGGGACAGCACAGGACGCTTGCAGTCTGGAGAGATGGGAACAGAAACTAGAATATGTAATAATAAAAAATATGTAATAATACTTTTGGCATAGCAGGAATCACACTCTGATATGCCACTGGAAAAAAGATTTTTAAAAGGCATTAAAAGGGATAAAAGGCTCTTGGATATGATACATGGACTATACATCATACATTTTGCATATCTCTTATGTATGTGTCTGTATAAGAAAAGATGATTAAAAGACTAAATGAATAAAAAATGATTAAATACAGGCTGAGTTTGTAATAATAACAATGCTTGCTAGGATTAGCAATACAAAGACAAATAATCTGGAGAAATGCAAACATTCTAGGGAAACTGGACCAATAAGAATATGGACCTCATTAATCTGGATGGAGTAAAAATAACCACGTCTATCGCTAATCACAAAATGGAATGCATTATTCCATACTGATTATAAATGTGCATTTAACCTTCATTTTGCTGTCCAGGAAGCCATCTGAACCTTGACAACCTGCATATGGAATATGCATTAAGATTATGAAAAAAAAAAGACTTAAATAGCCTGAGGAATGGGTGAATATAGGTCCTTGAGTGGTCCAAACACAGTTTTGAGAAAGGAAAGCATGTTGCTGGAAACCATTTCTGGCATAATAATAATAAAAAAAAACAATCATTTTAATGAAGAGGGAAATTGCATTTGTTCCAGGGTATGTGCTGTCTGTACTCTCTGGACAACTGAAGAGCAACTGACAAAAACATTCTCTTCCCAGCTGCTGCATCCATGTATAAAATATTAAGGCCAGCAGACTTAAAATGACATGTTTCTCAATATGGACATGTGTAAAAGAGCTGTAATAAAAGAACTGCATCTTTCATCGAATTTTGCTGTGGTATATTCTGTTCAATTAGAAGGATTTAGTTAAACCACTCTGTTTTTTTTGTCCCCTGCCACCAACATCCCTTGCTGTGGGGGAGTGGCTGGTGTGGAGAAGCATGACGAAGCATTGTTTACTTTGAATCATGTGTCCAGAGTTACACATCACTTCACCCAGCATATTTTTTTAAATTGCAAAAAATTGTAGGGGGAATTGTGATGTTCATGGTAACGTAGAGTGTGCTTCACACTGCATATTAGAAAATTACTGCACCTTTTTTTGTCCTGTATCATATGACTTGCTATGTGTGTGTGTGTGTGTGTGTGTGTGTGTGTGTGTGTGTGTGTGTGTGTGTGTGTGTGTGTGTGTGTGTGTGTGTGTGTGTGTGTGTGTGTGAGTGAGTGAGTGAGTGTGTGAGTGAGTGAGTGTGTGAGAGAGAGATTTATCATAGTCTGGCTCCACATGAATAAGTACATAAAGGCTAAATTACTGTGCTGGAAAATGGAATCAGTCCACCAACATTTTAATTGCTTTAATATAGAAGACAATATGAACATCAAAAAATTCTGATTATTTGAGTGCTTTGTATCCTCAGAAATAATTGCACATAAAGCACAGTTTAATCAGTCTAGTGGTTAACAAATCTTGCTACCAAATGATGCCAAGTTACCTCTTACTTTTATTCACTTTAAATGTGGCCTGGTACAAAAGAGGGTAAGAGATTGTGAAGTTGAACTGACCTGAGAATGGTTATCTCTGTTCTAGCTGTACTCTGCTGTGATCACCTTTTCTTTCCAGAGGTCAGTTAGCTGAATGAAGCTTGGTTTGAATGAATTTCATTGGGCAACTGTGCTTATGACTGCAAGGAGCACTGTAGGGCATCCCAGGTGACAAATATCTGGAAATCAGCAGTGAATAATGAAATGCTTAGGTAAGACTGGTCATCACTGCAAAGAACACCAGACATGGCATGAAATGTCTTCCAAATTTGGATCTACTGACAAATTGGTTTCTTAGCTGCAATATTCAGAATTTCTTCTTGCTTTCTGGGCTTAAGGAGGATGCAGTGGCCACTGTTTGTCATCCATTTCCAAATGCTTTTTGGGACTATGCACTAGTATGAAAGCATGCATTAAAGCTTGAATGTATGATTTCCTCAACCTGGGCTTTCTTGAAAGCTATAACAATGAATGATGCAACATTGCACAGCCAGTGCTATGGCTTCTCCTGTTTCCAAGGCAACAGCTTACAATGCACATGGTGGTCATGCACCACCTTACATGAGTCCTAAAAATAAAAGCACTACAAAAGGCTGCAGACCCCCAGTGTAGCCTTGCGTCTGCTGTGCTCATTAAAGTCTATGAAACCTTGTTTGATCAGGACCAATAGTAATTTTTCATCAGCTTACACTAATGGTCTTTGTAATGATGAGCGTTAATGATTAGAGGGGGTATCTCCCTCAATTATAGAGTGGATGAACTCTTGTTATGCAATTGATTAATTGACAGAGGTGCTGCAAGTTCAGGAGCCTCTCAGTTGGAAAGGTGTAGGAAATACTGCAGTCAGCAAGGTATCAGCAAGCACTTAGAGTGCCAGAGAGTCTAAGAATAGAAGCTGTTTTTTTCTTGGCCTTCTGTTTTTCAGTGTGGCAGCATCGCTGAAAGGTCAAGATGTTGTTTTAGCACACAGAACCACCTTTGAGTAACACAAGACAAAGAACGTGTCTTTTCTGAGAAGCGTGTAAAGAGACAGCAATCACTTGCTAAAGCCTGCCCAAAAAACAATAGCATCGATCAGGGCTCTGCTCTGCTTCAGACAGGACTAGGGGAAAATGCTCTGACAGATGTGGTGATCATAGAGGGGAGACAATTGCATAACTATAAAGCAGTTAATGGATTGAATATTTAAATTACTGCTTTCATGTGCAAGTGGGTCCACCCAAAGTAGCTGATTAAAGCTTTTGGTGGACCTACGGTCTTTCCATTGTCTCTGCATAGCCATGAAAGCCACTAACCATTCACATTATATAAAATGATTCTTGGGAAGTTGAAGGTTCTGGGTGGTTGTATTTCTACAAGCCTTATTAAGTGTCACTATAAAATATCACAGGAGAAATGCTGATGAAATGCCAGGATCAGATTTAGCCTTGGCCTAAATGAACCAATCTTGTCATGGCATATTTGTTGTCATGTTGTGGCAAATCTTGGCCTAAATGTGTCTGCTAAACATTAAGGCTATATATCCAAAATCTGGGCAAGCAGCCAGATCTCTCTACATCTCTCTCTTGCGATCTCTCTCTCATACAAAACACATGTACACATGCATTCTATCACTGGCTGTTTCATAAACCCCCAGACAGTTTCTATCCTCTTACAGGTCAATTCGGAAGCATCTCCAGCAGAATATCAAGAAAGAGGTTGAATGAGACTCCAGGTACACTCTGTCACTTCCAGCGCAATCACATATTTTTTATGACTTTGGAATGTGTGTTGCGGTCATTTTTAGACATCTTTTATTGTGCAAAAACGGAAGGGTTGGCACAATGAAATTGGAGTTCCATGTAAATGGTTGTGTGTATTATTGTGAAAATTAAGTAAATGTAACAAGAACAAGACAGACCAAAACTCAGCTCAACATTAAAATCCAATGATATTGTTTATTATAGAACAGTTAGTTCTTTGATTAGACGATAGAGATTTCATGAGTGCTGATATAGAGTATAATGGTACTCTGCTTTACAAGTGCATTTTATTAACCCTTAATTACAATTGTTATCTATCTTAGATTGTAACATTTGCTGTTATCTCATCAGAGTCACGTCATCAAATGATTTGTCAAAAGACTCATATTTTTCTGTTTGCACAATAAATGGGAACATGCAGATAAATGTACATTATAAAAGTAGCCGGCCTGTGGTAACATAAACCTCCACAAAGTAGCAACCTATGGGAAAATGTTTGTGTTGTTTGGTGACAGTTCAGTACCAGTCCATTTGCGGAGCTATTTGTGTTGACAGAACCAAATAAATTAGTAAATAAACAAACAAATCATAACATATTGTAGATTATTAGTGTTAACTAATAAATGGCACTTGTGGAACTGTTGTATAAAAGCAATATCACATGTGATATTGTTTGATTTAATCTCTGGCAGAACTGGCAGAACAATAAAGGCTAAGTAAAACAATCCACACCCACCTCTTGTAACTTCTAACAAAACTCAGCCTCTTCCCAGTGAGTGACTAAAATGACAATGCAGGGATTTCCAGGATTACAAGGCTTATCAGGGGAGCAAATCAAATACTATAGGCACAACTATATAACATAATCTACCACAGGCACCACCCCTCATCGTATGGATACTGTATAGCAGAATATGGATATGATTATAAGTGTTAATAGAAGTGCCATATGGTAGACTCAGAAGATCCTAATTATTCATCACACTCTCCAGTATATATTTCACTTTTCCCAGTCCTTTTACACAGGGATTCAACTTGACTTATAATTGTGCGTTGCACATGCTTTTCATACATGTGCCCAAAAAGGTAACACCTTGTGTTTCTGTTTGTCAGGGCTCCTTTATCACATAAAACCAGGTTGCGCTGGGTTATCTTATTTCAGCCAATGGGCTGCGTGCTGCTAAGGCTTTTTCATGAGATTAAAGGCACTAATGCTTCAGATTGCAGTCATAATTCACAGAGGCCCTTGCGGTTGTGAGTTACAGCTCAACAGAAGTCACTGTGCCACTTTTGCCAGTTACTGAGCCCTTTTGGAAGTGTATGCTGGAGGTTTCTTGCTTCTTGGGGAGGTTACTGTTTCTTTGTTCTGAGCATGATGTCAAGACAACATTATCTTATCCATTGTACAACTTTCAAGTTCTAAAATGTCAGATTGACCCCTTTTTTGTTTCAGTTCATGACAGATATCAGCTGTAAGCATTTATAAACATAGGCAATTTCCTGAGATAGTGAAAAATAAAAATAGAAAAATAGATAGACTGTTTGTAAATGAGAATGTCCTAAAATCTAATCTGAGCTCCCCAGAGTATGAGCAATAATTCTTTTCAAATAGCATTTTGTTTCAGTTCATTCCTTTTAAGAATGAAAGTCTGTGCATTCAGGTAGTGGAAATCAGGGGTAAAATCAGTGGCAGTTTGATCTGCAGTGATAGAGGTGCCTCAATGATCTACAGTGATCATCTTCACACATTTTCAAACAGAAGAATGTGTAGCTGCAGTAGTCTTGACAGTTTGCCAGTTACACTCTGATGTGAATTGACAATGTTTAGGGACAGCTGCCATCATCCACATTTTTAGAATGAATTCTCTTGTTTAGCAAGGGAATTTTGTTGAAGAAATTTTGTACCACAATGATGTGATTATTTTTTATTGAAAGGAACACAGAAATAAATGTCACACTGGAGTAGTGTGTATAAAGCAAAATAATTTATCAGTCATTGCACAGCTTATACTGTGGGTGTCAATACATATAAGGACCTAAAGGTTAAGGCTGAATCTAAGGATATTGTGCTGGGTGGCGTGTCAAAGAAAAGGGTTACACAAGGGAGTATGCCATACTAACAATGACCAATTTTCTATATGATCTAACAGGAATATATATATAAGAAGTGAAAATAAGAATCAGTAACTACAACAGATAGCACCCTTTTACAAAATATTTTTCATATCACAGAAAGGAACTACTAGATTGTATCTCATAAAATTAATACATTTTGGATATATAAATTAAATTTGTTGTATAATCATGTTGTGATTATCCTGTTCCATGTATTTAATTTTTTTAATTAATTCCAGTATTTAATTTTTTACCATACTGATGTCATGACCAAAATAGACTTCTATATCATTAATTTTTTAAACAATAAACCATAAAACATCACATGAAGCGTGTTATTCTTGAAAACATTTACATTTTTTTATTCCAGTTAAAGAAAAAATACTTGGTCAGTTCAGTGCATGGCCCAGCTGACAGCCAAATGTATACACAACATCTTAGCAAAGTCTGCACAGGCTCAACTCCATTATCCTTGTTGATAATATGGCTACAACCATATTTACTTGCTAAACTCCACCTGTCCTCCAGCACTAATGCACCTCAAATGACAGCAGCTTGTGGGCATCATAACTCTAAGCATAACTCATAACACATCAAACAGAATTGGCAAAGCACTTCTCAGCATCTCTGCAGACAGCAAGTGTTGAATATATCAGATTGGCTTCCTAGAGTGCTGCTGAGGTCATTCTGTTCTGATTCTGAGTTCAGCTTCATGCCATAAGTCAGTGACCCCTTGTGTGCTCACAGTCTGTTTAAATAGCACCTTGGCAATAAGTGTCACAGAACGCTCATCTCCCGCGAGTCATGTGGTTTGGCCCGCCACGTACAGTTGGGAGGATCCCACACCTGGACCTTGTCCTGTCTGTGTATTTAAGCTGTTTGATGTACTTGGTCTTGTCTGCAATGCTGTGGACCTGTGCTTTGCTGGCATCTTTGCTGAACACACACAACAAGAGAGAAAATGTAAGGATTGGTTTATTGTAATAAAAAGAAATTTAATGTGGTTACAATAAATTTAAAACAACAACAACAACAACAATAACAACAACATAATCACCATCAAAAAGTAGAAAGATTAAAGCAGTTTCAATAGGAACTCATGTTTTTTGCTTTGATTGTTTAAAAATTCACCTGCTGACAATCTGAGGTTGACGGTTTATAGAGGAGGCATACCTCATTCCACCGCAAGGGATATAGCGCCTGCCTCGAGCTGAAGGGGTATCCTGAGGCTTCTCACCCGGGACCTAAATCCACATCAGCATCACTGGGTGATGACTCTCCAGATAATGAAGACCAAATGTTCTTTCATACTTTGTTTCTAACTACTGGGTCTGGGACTGCACTGTGCAATATCTATACCTTACTGTAAATACAATATTTGAACTATTATAATGGGAGATCACAAACTATTTACTAGGAGACAACTGTATTGCCTCATCTTTTTGTACACTGACATCTTTAATATATGATTTTGGCTTAATATATTTGCTGTATATACATACTGCTGTGTACAATGTGTGGTGCCTTGCACTGCTCTGTACTTTAGTATTTGTTTAAAACATTTGTCTACCTTGTCAGCTCTGAGGTGGGTTTCACTAATACTGTGAATAAGTTTAGTGAATAAGCTTTGTTTAGTCAGTAAGCTTACAGCATAGTGGCTGAATGGAATTAAAAATCCTAATCATATATACAAATATATGTGCTGAATTGTCACCTTGGATTTCAGAGTGAGGACAGTGGCCCTGATGGTGGGCAGGTCTTTGGTAGGGATGTACTTTTCCACCATCTTATCAAAGTCGTGATGAGACGAAAGGAACAGTAGCATGCGGCGACCAAAGTACCTGAGACAAATAACAGCCCCGTTCCCATGAGAGAACCATGAGGGAGGAACTTAAGGGTGACTCACAGCACACCAACAAATTGTACCAGTCTACTACATTTACTACAATTAAGCAGAGTCCAATATTTATTAGTATATTTATTTTACCAGGACACAATTCCAGTTGCCAAGACACTCTGTGTCTAAAAAACTTCTATTACTCTACAATTTAGCTGCATTTGCTGACTTCAGAGTGTCATAGTTGGGAGACTAAAAGAATAAACCAAAAGATTACTATCTGGGCATGTGAAAAGCTTTGATAGTTTTCCATCTGATCCTGGTACCAACCTGGTTTCTTGGGAAGAGTCTTGCGCCAATTTGGAGACTGCAGGTAGAATTCGATTAGTCACACCTTTTGTCCCAGACAATAAGCGGTCAGCGCCAATCTTTTCTATCAAAGTAGCCAAATGCTGAGAAGTGCACTTTCTTACTGCAGCATTCAAATGACTTTTGAGGAGAACACAAACGAGAAAAGAGAAGGAAATATTTAAAGGCACTCAAAAAAGTATGACATAATAACAAATATGTAGTAATCTAGTCAATGTATACAGTGCAATGTTTAACTCTTTCATCTTTAAAGTAACTTAATACACTTATCTATGAACTAAAGGCATAATCAAATTATCCTATTCTATTTGATGGCTTTAAAAAAAATCTTTAAGAGGATAAATCAACAAAAATACTGTCCAATGCCAAAAAACATTTCGAAACACCAAAGGATAAGTGAAAATAATAGCAAACAGCAGCCAAAGCGCTCTCATTTGTTGGCCTCTTGACTGCTGCAGCTAGATGAAAGCTATAGCTGAAAGCTAACTGCAAGTTAACTGACCCGAGTCCTCCAGCGAGAAGAGCGTTCATGCTTCGGGTGGGGGTGCAGTTCTGCACCATGCAGTCCAGGGCTGTGTCCACATCCTGCCTAATAAAAGCATTGGACTCTCCTGCTTTGTGGAGGAGGACCTTGGCTGTAGCTTCCACCTCCTGGTCCATACTTTTCTGCAGGCCAGAGTACAACTCTCCCAAGGTCACCACCGCCACGCGTGACACTCCAGAGCGTAGGTTCTGAACCTGGGGGAAGGAAGACATTCCAGCTTGTGTTATGCCAAGAAATGGCTTCATCACTCATTATTACAGTTAAATATGGCATCTAAAATGCCCTTAGATTAAAATTATTTTTATAATAATTTCAAGCATTATACTAACTTTACTGAAAGATCTGTGTAGTTTTTGGCAGCAATGTCTCAATAACATAGGCTGATGGTGTATGACAAAAAATTTAATGGTATTATAGGTTAATTTTAGGAATCAGACAGATTCACAGGAAGTTACAAGGAGTCAGACGCAATAGTGAGCAGATATAGTCACTTACCTCTTGATTAAGAACAAGGCAGACATCATGAAGCCTACTACTAAGCACATCAGAGTGATACCGTGCTAAACTACGCATGAGTATCAGGCCATCAATCTTCTTCTCCCTGTATGAAAATATTGGACAAACACAAACTGTAAAAGTAGGTTATCATAACTGAAAAAAGATTATGAAAGAGGGGACAAAAGGAAAAAAGTGATAGTGATAAAATCACTTTACTAATTTCTAAGCATATGTATCATATATGCAGAAAATCATAAATTACTAAACTGTTTTACTTGACCCTAGCCAAATGCGTCATAATTTTACAGGTATGAGATTTACCAGTCATCAGAGCTAAGCAGTCTGAAGCTCTGAGTGACAGCAAGGTCCGGTTTAGAGAACGGCCGCAAAGCCAGCTGCTCATGGGGATTCTTCCTGGGGGTTCCTGGTGTGAGTTCATCTAAAGAGGAATACCGCACCACAAACAAACTGACTACTTATTTTAGGGCTACCAGTTCAACTTTGTTTCAAATCAACTTGACTGCAAAACATAACATTATTCAAGATGGCCAACTACATTTAATGGCCTTGCACAGTATTTTTTCTCCTTACTCAAAATGTTGTATTAGCTGGAAGTATGTGATTATCTTCATACTTCTGCTTCAGTTCAGTAGTTATTGGGCATTGTAGAGTGCATAAAACAACCTCTAATTGTTTTATTTTTTCTATACCGCCTAACTTCTATTTAGGACTTACACTTTATGTGGTGTTATCTTTGATGTCACAGATAACACTAATTGACTATAGGGAATCATAAGCTATGTAATATTGCATATACATGAACTGTGAAATCAACTGACCCTACTACACTTCAATCACTGCACATAGCTCTTTTCAAGGAACAGAGATGACATGTACATACAAATGCTCAGTTTTTGTATACAAACGGGAAAAGGGTTACTCTACATTTTATTCCAGAAAACAAGACCAAATCAAGGTTGCTCAAATTTCTTTCTGGGGTCTAAGTGACACCCAATACAAGAGTTTGTAGCAAGCATTTTACTGTGAAATAATTTGCAAACTGAGCTCAATACAGCTCTAGATTTGCCTGCCGACTATAACTGAAACACAACACCTTTCCCCACACTTACTGGAGGTAATATTGATAAGTTAGTAAGTCTTTGATATTAATTAACAGCCATTGTTTTCATTCGACACTTTATTCAATACCGTAGCAAGTAATGGAAAATATAACAAAACGTTAGTACATGCAAACGTTTGCTAATTTTGTGCAATTTGGGTCAACAAATGTATTTTTTATAACGTTATGATACACCAACACTATTTGAAATTGCCACCAGTCTCTGCCTGTCCCATGTTTAGCTCTCTCCATGCGTAGTCAAAGCCTGTTAGCTAGACCTGATTAACCAGCCGAATATACGCTAGTTAGCTAACGTTCCTTAATAGCTTTAATGTAAACATGATCAATATGTAATAAATGCACAGATGATATTGCTATAAATGTATTCTTAAAATACGAACTGTGGTGTCCTCTAATTGATTAGTCTATTTAAACACAGCAAGGATTCTGCTGTTGACCAAAATCCCTAATAGCTTTTCACACAGAGGCTGTCAATGAATCCTCTGAGGTCCACGCCCAAACAGCAGAATGGTAAAAGGACAACACTCTTTTTAATGTCGTTTTATGGTTTAAAAAAATGATAGTAGGAAGGTGACTGGAATATTTAACATTCTTTGGAATATATATGGTTGGGTTTTTTTTTGTTTTTTTGCATTTTTAAACAAACAACTGTGCAGGGCCTTTAAAACACAATTGTGTGATACAGCGTTTAGAGCAAATCTATTTACTCAAGAGCAGTGACCATGCATGAAGCGCAGAATAACAGGTGACACTCACCAGAGCAGTTTGAAAGGGGTGGACATGCTCTGTTCAGACTGGGGGCTTGTTGGCGTCGTGGCAGCATGCGTCTGGAAGGAGCCGTGGGAGGGCTGGGACGAATGAAACTTTTGACCAGGCTTCTGGGTGCGTGTGTGCTGTTGGGGCTCGAGGGCAAATCATCCAGGAGTTCAGCCTTCGTGGATGCTAGAACACTACCGTTGCGCTGCAAATCTGATGGGAAGGAGATTAACAGGCTATGGTGACTACAGAGCTTCCATGAGTCTCAGTAAGCACGAGGAGGAGCATTCATTGAGGTCAACCGTTACCTTTCAGAGATGCCGTGTCGTCTGAGCCCACGTCAAATGCCATGTGTCTAAAGTTCTGCTTCAATCGTTGCATGTTCTGCCACTCCCCCTGTATAGGCGGAACTTCTTGCTGCTCCAGACGATGTTGATGCATCTTAACCCTTGCAAACCTAAACGGCTTTACCCTCTCCAACAAATACACATACATGAATAACCACATAGCATCTCTATTCAAGACTGTCAATCAGAACCTGGAGGACCGGACTGAAATTATGCAACGTAGGAGTCAATTTGCATTAAAATCTTATCAAATCGTTATTTTATCAAAATTTTACTGTCAAACTGGCAACAAAGTCATTCCATATCAACAGCACATTCAAAAACCACTGCTGAAGTTAGGAAAGATTAAAGTAAAGGGAATCAATAAATATTAGCAGATTGTTCAATAAAACAAAATAAACATTGTCTCACCGCTGCTTTTTCTGGCTCAGTGCTTTCTTCCGAATCCATATGGCCAGCTGAAACAGCATGGCCATACACCCCAATCAGTGGCTCCCTGGGGGGTTTTCTTACCAACTCCTCCTGTTCTGGGGACAGAGTCACTCCAGGGTAGCAGGGAGCACCAGTGAAGCCAAAAACTCCTGTCATGGTGGTAAAAAAGTGTCAGTTTAAGGCAAAGCCACATCAACCTCTGTGTACTTCACATATGGAGAAACACACCAGTCAAAAGTGAAGGCAGCTGCATTACAATCACAGTAAACAGTTTACATTTTCATCCTGTAATTGGCATCCTTGTTACCAACTATCAAGTTCTTACTCAAAATGTGATTAGATATCACAAAGATATAACAAAGAATAACTGAAAGCAAGACATCCATTCCAGATTAAGTAGAGCTCATGTAAATGTGTGACCCAACAATGATTCAGTTTCTTTTTTTTTTTTAATTGAATCCTGAAATCTTACATTTCAATACAATTTGATATTTCAGTATGATTCATTTTTAATTCTGACACTGCTAAATACTGAAGAGCCAAAAATGCTTTGGCAGTTTCCCACTGAACAAAGACACATTTTCTAAGCAATGTAGCTATGCCCTCACCTGTTTTATCCCCCCATGAGCTGGGGTCCCTGTGACGAGGGATCGTATCTCGCTTGTTGGGCCATGTATTGGACATGGACAGTGAGGAGTTTGCATGGCATCTACGAGGCAGGGTGGGAGTCAGCTGCACTCCCGGAAGAGTGGCCAGAGGGTAGGAGGGCAGCAGAAAAGACCCGGGGGGGGGTGGATTGGAAGGAACTAAAAAGGTGCGCTCTACACTGGGGTTACCAGACAGCAAGCGGTTGGCTTTGGGCAAACCTGTATGGAAAAGAGCATCTATTCTCAAGAGAATCTTCCATGACTATTCATTTGGCAGCAAATAATGTTCAGTAGCTCCTTTCATTTGACACTCAGTGAGTGAAGTTTATGGTCAAGTGATGCCTTGATTCCAATTATTCTATTTAGCAATATTTTACAACAAAACAAATCTATTGCAAAAATTATGCAAATGTGCTATTTTCTACATTTTGTATATATAAATAAAGTAAAATCAACATCAACAAGTCACCTCTGTCAGAATCACTGAGATTAGCTGCTTTTAAAATATCTGGGTCCGCACCAAGGCTACCGCTTCGACAAAGTCTACCCACTGTCTCTCTTTTCCATCCTGGAGCATCGGGCTGGAAAGGCTCTACTGAATCTGGAGAATGAAACAGAAACAGGAAACTTGAGGACAATTTGAAGCATCAGCTCAGCATATGTAACTAATAGGCACACATCAGACTACAAATGCATACCAAAAAACAACTAAGCGGTAAACAAAAAGTGAGCAATAGCAATTTAGATTTTATAACTAAAGACTTTAACATAATTTTAAGAAAACTTAATCATATGGTTACATTGTTTACAGGAGACCTCTGTAGGCTCTTCTTGGATTTGAACAGTGCAGGTGGGATCTTTTATCAACAGACTGCAATAAAAGATTCAAGTCTAGTCTTGCCTGCAGTCTTATAATGTCAATGCCAACTAAAATAGGACTTGGTAAAAATCACAAATTCCTTACATCACACAGACCGCTGCAGCACACCAGAGCTCAACACTGGCCTTGTTTCACCCAGCATATTAAAGAAGCCATGTTATATAGATGATTGCGTTTGCAGCCATCTAGATGTGGTATCAGAAGCCAGCAAAGCAACATGACAATGTTTTGTTTGTTTGTTGGGGCGGGTTAAAATAATGACAAAGTGACAACTATAATCAATATACATGTATAGCCAGTATTATACTAAGCTTCTATATCAATGGTAGGAAGCATTATCATCCTAGGCTAAACAAAACTGCCCAACAAATAATGTGTTTCACCGTAAACCCACCCTGCATGTGGGTGGTCATGGTGCCCACTCTAGTGTGCTCTACTCAGTCATCTACAAACATATCACTGCTAAAATTAGTACTGGAGCATGAAATACACTCAAATTCAGACTTCCTCTAGTGTTTCTAATAAATACTACTCCCATGTTTCATAATCCACACACTGCTACATTGTGTTAATGCTTCGGTGTGGATTTTAGGATATTTTTCATGATGCCAAATTTTTTTTCCATAAAGTACAGGAATATTGAAAAGTACTGAAGAACGCCCATATTAATAGCAGCAGTCCGAATACTGATAGAAACCCACTTCAATGTATTCCATGTACTCATACACATTTAAAACTTAACAATGAGTTAACATTTTCATTTCATGTCTTGACCTACATGTTACAAGTCTGGGTGGCATGTTCAAGGACAAATGTCCAGATAAATTAACACACACACACACACGCACGCACGCACGCGCACGCACGCACGCACACACACACACACACTAATTAGCTAGATAATTAGCTGCTAATTTAAGGTGTGAAAATGAAAGCATGAGTAAAGGCAGAAACAGTAAAAGACACAAGAGACATGGGAATACAAATCAACATGTATTTATAGGTTGTATGTTGAAAACCTAGTAAGAAAATAGGACAAATCTAAAATAGAGGACACAAAGAGAAAACAAAGAGACATTTACTTACCAGAGTTTGTGCCACAGTTTTTCTGATTCAGCCTCAAGGAGGTAGTGAGATCTTCCACACTAAACTAAAGCAGCAACAACAAAAAACAGTCCCTTATTACTGAACATTTATAAGTAAGCATGTAGCAAACCATGATATTCCTTTTTTTAAATAGACATCTGTTCTGTTGTAGCTCAGTACACAATGCTTTCTTAACAAAAATGTACAGGACATTGTGCAATTTTATGCAACTAAATTACAATGAAAATAGTACTGAAACAGTTCAACATGAAAAATAATGGGGGTCATGTTATAAAAATGAAGTGACTCAAAACTTACACATTAGGCAAAACAGTTCAGGTCTGCAGAAGGGCAGTAATGTAAGAAGTAATGTTGATGGAAATTGGAATATGGAATAGAAAACTTGTAGCCTAACACAAATAAATAAGATTCACAGCTACATAAAGGAAAAAAAAGGTAAAGTAGCTTGTTGAGTTTGGAGCTGCATTCAAAATAGTACATTCTCTCATTTTTAACCTTATTTTTCCTTTTTTGTAATTCTGTGTGTGCATGTAAAATTAACTTCATGAGGTAATCACCCACCTTATCAGATAACTTTGCATTTGATGCACTGCAAGGCTGCTTGTTTACTAAACATGGGAGGAAAGACCTCTCCCAGGGTAGCTTGTTTTTCGCCTTCCTAGCGCTAACTACTCTCTTGTGTGACTGGAGGCCATCTGTAAGAGAACCAAAGCTGCCGTAGCCACTCAGTCGATCCGAATCTGGTTCTGTGTGGTGGCTCTGTGCACTGTTAACTTTCCCTCCATTAATAACCCAGTTCAGGTCAGCTCCAGAGCCAAACTGAGGTATTCGCCGTTGACCAGGCTTGGGGATGACCAGTGCGTATTCCACCATACCATCTGCAGACAATCGGGGGAGAATATGTCTGGCTCTTCGTGCCTGTACTGCAGCCATAAGTCCCTCCACATCTCCAGTGAAGTCCAACCTGTCAATGGCCTTCATGAGTAGCTGTTTTTTTCCTGTGTCAAGACAGCAGTCAAAAACAGCAAAGAGCTCCAGAGCAGCATGTCGGACCCTCTTTTTATTGTCTGCAAGATAAGGAGCCACTACAGAACACAGATTAGGGATATTGAAGTCTTTTCTGGGGTGTGTGAGCATAGCAGCTGTGATGATGTTGATGACATCTTCTCTGACTCTGGAATTTTTGTGCCTTAGCTGTCCTATTACAAGTTCCAAAACTTTCTGTGGACCTACAATCCTCATGAGGTGACGAAAAATATTCATGTACTCATTCCGGGGAACAGTCCGTGCGTCCCCCAAAGTTTTGAGGGCCACACATACAATCTGTTTATAATGTCTGTCCACGGCGTAGTCCAGGTTTTGAACCAGGAGGCTGATAACCTGTAAAGTGCCATACAAGACTTTGAAGTTTGTATCATCCAGAAGTCTACGTAAAAAATTGATGAATTCCACAATACTGTCAGAGGAAACGGTTTTCAAGTCCAGCTCTGAAATAATGTTCTTCAGCTCTTCTACCCCATTTGTTCGG
The DNA here is from genome assembly GCF_041902795.1 of Electrophorus electricus. NCBI lineage: Eukaryota > Metazoa > Chordata > Actinopteri > Gymnotiformes > Gymnotidae > Electrophorus > Electrophorus electricus. The sequence goes on from NW_027658813.1 coordinate 52,965, forward strand.
CTCTGGTAGTTCTCGTGATCAAGGAGTTGTTCGTGTAACTCCGGCGATATTAGCGCATAAATCATCATTGATCAGACTCATTGATCCAATCACTGATTTGGAAAAGCAATATAGCCAGTTGGCTAGCTAGCGCACTTCAGCAGCGTGTTGGATAGGTGCTATATCACCAAGTCAGTTTGTCAGGAGCTCAACTTGGAAAGAATCCGTTAGCTAACTAGCTAAGCTAGTTAACCTAGGTTAGCAATCGCAATCGCAGTAACGCTACAGTTCAAGCAACACTGTCCAGTATTGTTGACAATTAGGATATTTACAAAGACTGTGTTCTCCAACAAGAATAAAAAGCACTTTCCTCTTTTGAATTCCAGTACGATCTTGAAAGTTGGGTATATGTAAACACATAGACTTGCTCGGAATTTTCTTCTCAGACCATCGTTCATCACAGTTCATCGTCTGGAATCAAAAAAACACTATGTCAAAAAACAACTGCTTCCATGGTGACGCGAGTTCTCGTAACCGCGAAGATTCGACCTCGCGCGTGAAAATATGGGAATTGTGACCAAATATGCTTGACCGTATTGGACCATAAATTATGTTCATTCAAATGGCCTATAACGATACAACAACTCTTCTTATGTGTAGCTGTTCACAATAACGTTATTCTGCGTCCATATCTCTGTTTAAGGACATTTACATGGTATAAAATCCCAATGGATGTCTGTACTCTAAAAAAAAGCTCAGCAGGTTTTCTAAATTTCACCCGTATGTCCGTGGTTTGTGGGTAATTTCAAATCTTTTGCATCTTTTGCATCCACACTAAAACAATGTTATGTTCCAGGGTGTATGGAACCCTCCAGATTCCAAACTATGTTTGGTATTAAATAGAGTTATTTTGTAATTCTGAACTGTAGCTTTTTTGTAGACACCAGATGCATACATTAGTTCTGGGTCTACATAGATTCAGAGAATCCCAAGTGAAGTTAAAGAAATATATATTTTAGTTTTAGAATTAAGCCTAGAGTGAGCCAATAGTGAACTTTCCCAGATATACCTAATTTAGTGTGTCTGTGTCTTAAACAACCTGGATCTCAACACCACCAAGATGTGGAAATTATAATGTACTTCAGGAAGCATCCTCTTGCACCCTCCTCATTAGTCATTAAGAAACTGGTCAATGCAGTGGAATCCTGCAAATTCATTTCAGATGCAGGATTCTACTATTACAAAGAAAGTACAGAAGCGCAGGTATGTCTTAATCAAAAGCTTAATTACATTTTAGGCTCCACTAATGCACAGTCCAGAAACCAGCTGCAGCATATCATTGAGTGCGCTCAGAAAGTCATCTTTCTCTTTCTCTCTTTTCTCTTTCTCATTCCTTGCTGAGCTTCATCACTCTAGAAACTCCAAAAGTTCTGCAAATCCCTTCACCTGGATGTCACTTATTTCAGAAACTCCCCAATGGAAAACACTTTAAAGCATTCAAAACCAATACTAACCAGCATCTGACCTGTTTCTTTCCCAATGGCATATCTTTGCTGAACCACAATCCTCTGCAGTCCTGATGAAAACCAGTTCAATTGAATTCAAATTTATTTCTGTAGCACCTTTTACTACATTCATTGTAACAAAACAGCTTTACTGATGTCAGAGTCTGGACCCCCCACTGAGCAAGCCAAAGGTGACATTGGCAAGGTAAAACTATGGGTGTAACAAAGAATCCTCAAGAGGAATCAAGACTTGAAGGAGGTATCTGTCCTTAAATGGTCAACACCAGACAGCACAACAACAAAATAAGCAATGAGATCAAAATATCAGTAAGAAAGGAGTCATTTAGGAGCAAATAGTGATTAGGAATTAGGAAAAACTTAGAAATGTAATTACTGCTGAAGCAATTCACACAGCCTAGTGAACTGTCATGTTTACAAAACTGTACCTTACATGTCACAAATTTTAATTCATTTTGCAAATAGAATTGTATACTGTAAAATGTTTCATTTACTTCTACATATTGTATACGTCTACATCTTGATATTTATCCCCAGTGAAATGTATATACTGCCATTTATACTGTAGTGTGCATGTTGTATTTGGGTTAGCTATTTTCTAGTCTTTCATCAATACGCTTTTGATAACAGGGCTGCTTCTAGCTGGATTTTTTGGTGGCCCATTCCCAAGTAATTAGTGACAATGACGTGTAACTCATGCAACATGGCTGTGTGTTTAACTTCTGCCCTCACTAACAAATGCACACATTTCGTCACACTACAATTTATGAAACAGCATGTTGGATAGACTAATCATGCTTTCTCATTCATGCCATGCCAAACTGGAATCTAGCATAAATATGCTCCAGTCTGATGTGCGATCAGTATAGGATAAAAATTGTACCACTCAGTTAACAGAACAGTTATGTAAATATGCTAGGCGATTGAAATATATTACATTTCTAGTTTCCAGCAGCAGTTATCATATGCCAAAGACTGTATATACATGAAAAAGATCAATAACAAAAACAAATCTTGTCTCAACATCCACAAAGAAGCTCTTACAGCCTACCACAACTAATCACACCACTACCTTATTGTGTAGTGGAACAGAGATTAAAGAGAAAGAGGCGCGTGGTATAAAGCAAATTGAATTATAAACACATACTATATAGGGAAAATGACATTTGTGACATGCACATTTTGAAATGGTAATGTGATTGGGTTGTTGTTTTTTTCTGGAGTGCTATTTAGTGCACCCTTCTCCCGGAAGTTACGCAGACAGAACCTCTTTTGTGTTTGTTTTTCCTGACAAACGCTCAAGGCTTCTGTCACTAGCGTGTTGATCTCCGCTACTGCGATACATTAGACCTCGTTGGCACATCCAAAAGGTTGAATACAGGTAATTAACATCAGTTTCGTAATATTTTCACACTGCTTGATTGTAGTAGAGCGCGCTGGACTAGTTTGTTGCTAACGTTACATAGACAGTCGGCACATCCTGGCAAAGTTTATTTTTAGCAGCAACTGTAGTTAGCTAGCGAGCTTGCGAACATTAACCACAATAGCGAGCCGTTAGCATGTCATCAAGCTAATGGTACCCGTCTAGCTAGCTACCTAGCTAGCATCATCAGGATTCAGACAGGTGATTTGATCTCGGCCATGAGCAGCTACTGTGAATGACCTTCTGATTTTTAACATTTGACTTAAGTATTATTAGATAGCTTTGTGAAGGTCAATAGCTAGGTTGAGCAAAGAACTAAGAAGTAAACGTTTTTAGCAAGATACTTAGAATGTTTATGGTTTTCTTAAAGTGCTGGTAGCTTAACAATTATTTATGGTCTCCTTGCTGTATAATCGCGTTAACTTGGTTCTATCTAGCTAACCTAGCTACGGCGGTAATAAACATTACTGTTAGCTAGCTACTTAGCTATTTTAGCCAGCTCACTCAATGTGTTAACGTTTCATCAGAAGCCAATGCGTTCTAACCGAGTAGGTACGATATTTCCGCTTGTATTTAACTTTAACGTATTAGTCGTTTTTAAAGTTGTTGGCTAACTAACTGATTCAGCCTCAAGGAGGTAGTGAGATCTTCCACACTAAACTAAAGCAGCAACAACAAAAAACAGTCCCTTATTATTGAACATTTATAAGTAAGCATGTAGCTAACCATGATATTCCTTTATTTTAATTGGACATCTGTTCTGTTGTAGCTCAGTACACAATGCTTTCTTAACAAAAATGTACAGGACATTGTGCAATTTTATGCAACTAAATTACAATGAAAATAGTACTGAAACAGTTCAACATGAAAAATAATGGGGGGGGGTCATGTTATAAAAATGAAGTGACTCAAAACTTACACATTAGGCAAAACAGTTCAGGTCTGCAGAAGGGCAGTAATGTAAGAAATGTAAGGCTGTAACTTTCATCTTTGGTTATATCTTAAATTTTGTCTATAAAATTTCTAGATTCCTTTGATCAGAACTTCTCAGGGGTCATTTTTTTTCACCAAGAGGTATAAAAACAAGACGGGTGTCTAATTCCACAGTGATAACATTACCCAAGACTTCATAATCTTCTCCCTTCATTAAACATTCGACACACTGTCTAACTGCCTGGTTTCCATAAGCAAAACCACACGGCCCTATTATTAGAGACATTAGAGAGATAGATTGGATAGAATTCAGTTTGAATATATTTTTCACTAAAATGCTTGTGAAACAACTCTAGAAAAGCACACACTGACCCCAGATTATTAAAAACAGTTACATATGTTTTGCACAAAACCCCACCTTTTTACTGTTTGCGTGCTTACAAAGGAGAAATAAGTCAACAGGATGCCATTGCCTCGCTGAGCTTGAAGTAAACACGCAAGGTGATTTTCAGTGGCAAGGAAGAAACAGTTCCCTAAGGTTTCAACAGCTTAATTAAGACAAACTTCACATGCAGGCACAGGGAACAGTGAGACCTTTATCACAATATCTGCTTTGGGAATATGATAAATTATCTCTTAACGCCAAACAACAGACAACCTTTCTAACAATGGAAACTAAATGTTGTAGATATGTTGCCAAGAAACATGTAGTGTTACAAACACTTTGTAGATATTTTAAAGATCATTTTAGTGTGAGTCAATGTTATAATGTTAGCTACACCATGCAAGAAAATTAATCTAAGATAGATACCTAGCTTTACCAATTCAGCTGTATGTAAAATATATTTTAAACATCTTGCACTAATGCTTGGAACATTAGGCGTTTGATTACATCTGTGTCTGCGATTTTGAAAGTGTTTTTATCTTCCCTGTTATATCTACTATAATGCCCCATGTTGTGCAGTTTACCAAAGAGTTTTGGGGTCAGCACATGTCATGAATTACTTTCAGGTGAACAAGATATGTCATACCCTTTTAACCCACTGGTCCCTTTCTGCTTCGTGGGAGGTTGTAACCAGAACAGCACACTGTCTCTCTTTTCTCTGACAACCGACCCTCTCTAGTGAATCCTTTCTATTTGTTAGGTCCTACTCTCTGACCAGTCTGTTAAATCAGGGGGGAATCTGGATATGGTGAAGACTTGAGTTTGAAGATAAAACACCTGACAGTACATTAATCCTGTCTAAAAGAATACAAAGTTTAGGTTAGGTTATTTTATTCAACTGCAATTTAGTATTTCAGGTTCTTTCATTTTTAAATCCTTCCAATACAGCTATGGGAGAAGACAGTAGGCTATTCCAAGATTTATCAATTTGGTGGTTTCATACAAATACTACAATATATTGATGGAAATTGGAATATGGAATAGAAAACAACTTGTAGCCTAACACAAATAAATAAGATTCACAGCTACATAAAGAAAAAAAAGGTAAAGTAGCTTGTTGAGTTTGGAGCTGCATTCAAAATAGTACGTTCTCTAATTTTTAACCTTATTTTTCCTTTTTTGTAATTCTGTGTGTGCATGTAAAATTAACTTCATGAGGCAATCATTCACATTATCAGATACCTTTGCATTTGATGCACTGCAAGGCTGCTTGTTTACTAAACATGGGAGGCAAGACCTCTCCCAGGGTAGCTTGTTTTTCGCCTTCCCAGCGCTAACTACTCTCTTGTGTGACTGTTCCATGCTATTACCGTCAAAGTAATAAAGTATTTGAAGGTATATTAGGTCTACGTATACAATTCTGAGATTACTTTTTGTTACGGAGTAGCTACAATAATAAAACCTAGACAGTCAGATCCAGTGCAACTGTAAGTAGCTAGTTAGCTAGCGTTAACCTAATGAACCAGGATAGATAGGTTAGCTAACGTTAGACGGTGTAAAGCCAAACACGCCATCAGTGCTGAGTGTATTTGCCTTAGCTAGCGAGCTAACTACACAGCGGCAAAAGTCATTTGCTGGCTGTAGTGTTTGTAAGTAACACAGTAGCATTTACAATGTAATATTTAAAATTATATCTTGGCTACAAAACACAGCCAGGATCCCCGTTTCGTTGATTTGGTTGGGCTGCCAAGACAACAAAATAGTCCGCTGATGCTTTCGTTAAAGCTACAGTACTCCATCTCATGTCAGTGTCTATTTAGCTGCTATTTTTTTATTAGTTTCTGATAGGATCTTTAGACTACGTCCGATGCTTTTCTTTTGTTTTCGATGCTTTTGAAATTATCTTAAATTACCAGTTCTCTTCTTTTCTATAAGTATGTTTTACATCAAATTCGGAAACGTACAGCCTTGGTGGAAAAAAAACAACAACTATCGATTATATTTTTGACGAAGATGCTACCTATGAAACTACATTCACAACGGAGCTAGTTATGTAATGTAATGCAATAAATGTAGACCTGTTTTATATAGTCCATGCAACAAAGTTACACAGAATCCTACAATTAGTCTACCTTAAGCAAATCCAAACATTGCTGTGAAAAATCACTTCAGGGATATATTAAATACGTGCCACCACCTATGGTAGACATTTGACGGTTAATAACGCCTAATAAAAATAAACATGTTTTCTTCCAGTAAATTTACATTTACGGCATTTAGCAGACGCTCTTATCCAGAGCGACTTACAAAAGTGCTTTGTCATTTTCTCATAGAATACATCCTAGTATTCCCAGTACAGTAGGTTAGAGTCCAATATACCAATGATCTAGACTACTGTAGAAATACAGGGATCACTGTAGTAGGAAATCAAGAAACGTGTGTTGGAGCCTTTCGTGAAAAAAAAAATATAGCTAGGTAGAAGCATGATGCAAAGTTGACTTTGGTATTGACACCAAGAGTTATATATGCAACCAGGTAACTCGGGTTTACTCCTTTGTGCTCTATTGGCCTGTTGTTTCCATTAGGAATTACTTGACGTTTTTGTTGTAGGGTGCTATTCTCTGCTTATCCACTAGAGGGCAATAAAACGCATTTATTCTGAATGAGCCACACTTGACCAATTCGTCAACTAAATGAAATGTGGGTCATGCAAATTTCGCACGTCTGCCTTTCTTGACTTTACACTGGGCGTTTCTGAAATGGCTGTCAAACACAATAGACTTCCTCCGCAACTAGTATTTAATAAGTTATTAAGAGCATGCAGCAGATAGAAGATTTCAGTAAATAGAGGATATTGGTAAAATAAAACCTAAATAAGAGAAAAAAGGAATAGACCAGTGCCAAACCCCAAAAGCCTGTTTTATTTAGCAATCAGAGTAGTTAAAATTTTTTAGGTGCTTTTGTCAAATGCTTGGTTTTAGAGTTAAAGAGTTAATTAATAATTATGCCCTGTGGAAGTTTGTGAGAAGCAGTTTATTTGGGCCTTTCTGAAACTATAAAATCAAGCATTGTACAAGAACCACCTATACCTCAGTTGAATTTCTATCAGTTTACATACTCTCTCTCAGACATATCAAACATCATTTCAAACTGGACTTCCATCGCTAAGCCCAGATCTTTCTCAGGACCAAATCAGTTACATCTACCACTCAATCACTTAGAAGCATATCTTTCAGAAATTAAACTCTGGATGAAACACAACTTTCTTATGTTAAATAGCAACAAGACCGAGCTTATCATAGGCTCAAAATCAATCCTGAGTAAAACTGGTTCTTTCACTCTAACCACTGATGATATAGCTATGTCCCCTTCCCCTGGTTAGAAACCTGGGTGTTATCCTCAGTGCAATTCTTTCATTTGTACATTGTACATTGTGTATATAATCATAATATACATATATTGTACATACATTGTTAATATATTTTGTACATACATAGAAAATATATATTTATCTGTATATATATTTTTTTTCTCTATGCACCCCTGGTTCTCTTCCTCAGTTTGGACAGAGCACTCTCCACCATTTCACTGCGTGTTATACTGTGTATGACTATGTATGTGACGAATAAACCGAACTTGAACTTGAACTTGGCACCCATGTTCATGCTACTGTTAAGATGTACTTCTTTCACCTGTAATATTACTAAAATCCAAAATCCGTCTGCTAATAAATCTCTCATTCATGCTTTCATCTCTAGCCTCTCAGACTACTGAAACACTGTCCTTGCAGGCATTAGCCCTTCTCTCCTTCACAAGCTTCAGATGGGTCAGAAATCTGCTGCCTGTCTTCTCATTCAATCCCAGGTACACCAGCACATTACACCCATCCTCCAGGATTTTCACTGGCTTCCTGTTAAGTACCACATTCATTTCAAATCTTCCTTTTCAAATACAAAGCTCTCCATCGTCCAACACCTAAACTATCTGATCTTTTTGACTACAAACCCAATCGCTCTATCATCTTCTTCTGCCGGGCTCCTTACTGTTCTACACCCAACCTTCATAGCTTTGTTGATCAGGCATTATTATTATTATTATTATTATTATTATTATTATTATTATTATTATTATTTTAACATCATCATCATTACCATCACCATTGGAGCATTACCTTATGTCTTAGCAGTGTCTCAAGAAAGCAGAGATGCTTAAACGCATGCAGAGGAATAAGGATAAAAGGCACAAATAAAGTGAAAACCAGAAACAGACTTAGTTCATTATTTCCATTTACTCAGAAATAATGAAATAAGAAATAATGTACAATTGTACTGATTGCAATCCCACAGTTGTTTACCAACAATTATGTACATACTGTACTTTATACTGGTGTGATTCCTTCATTCACACTGTATTTGGGCAGAGAGCTAATGAAACATAATAAAGTGAGGAACACTAGCAAACACTGAGTCAAGTATAAAAAAAAAATGGTATGTTAAAAAAAATTCCTAGTTATGATTTCACTTTATTTTTTTATGGTTGATGCATCTTCATAAGTGCATTACTGACAAGCTTTAGTCAGAGAGGACATAAATATCTTGGTGACTTTGTCCAAGTCTTGGTGTGTTTCATAGAGAAAGCTTTGTTTTCAACATGGCTACATGTTGGCTACTATACTGAAAAAGCTTACAATGCCTCCAGAATACATGGCTCCAGTATTCATTTGAATGTTATAGCAAAGGGGATATTAAATTAGAGAAAATGTATAACTGAATATTACTGTTTTGGATTATATAATTATTTAACGTTTGAACCCTGAATACAACATAAATTATACAGCAGTTACAAAAAAAGTCAAATGGGCTAGTTGATGTCCTGTGGAGACAAGAGCTGAATAAACATGAATTAAGTGATCATTTCCTGAAGTCATCCAGCACTACTTACTTGCATGCATTGCTCCTCCCTTACAAACACAGAGCTGAAAGGCAAAATCTGGATGTAAAAACCTGTTTCTGGTGCCTGTATAAAATGTTTGGGAAATGTCTGTGTGCGTTTGCATGGCCTTAATTTTGCCTATTAGAAATGCTACACTATAATGGCCTATAATGCTATTAATCAATGTCAGACTATATAAATGTATTGTTCCATTAGTGCAATTCTTAAGCAATGTCATAACTATAAATACTTCATTGTATGTAGTAGGCAAATGAATAAATGAAGTACATCATTGGTGAGTAGTTATTGTGGAAACCAAATTTGTATTTTTATGTGATTAATGAGCAGCCCTTTTATTTTTTTTTATATATATATATATATATATAATTGTATAGTGTGCATTGTCTTTAACATTCCTAACATATCCTCATTAAAACTGCATTTTGAAGTTAGTATCAAATAAATGCTTGAAATTAACTACTATTAATGTATATTGTACACATTCAAAGTTACTCATTTAAGTGTGTTCTGATAAATAAAAAATCATGATGACTATAAATAATATTTTATAATGAGATGATGCACCATCATGATTGCACACTTTGGATAGCAGAGTGGTGCAAAGAATACTGTTTTTCATATTTGTATGATACCTGTGGACTAGTTAGAAAGAACTACTTTGATCACTGAGTAAAGAATTATTTAAAAATGTCTTGTACACCACATATCTGTTTGCCACTATAAATGATTTAATTCCATATTCTAGCCTCCCCCTCTTGTCCCAGTGGAGTTATAATGTTTCATAATAAGTTACAATGGGAGCAGACTCTGACAACAGCACACTCTGAGCATGTATACATCTACAAGATCCTGATTACTGGTAAAAATCAGTTTGTCAATAAGTGAACTGAAGTGTTCACATGCACAATAATAATAATGTGATTATGTAAAAAAGGACAAAAAAGCATATGAAAAACAAACAAACAAACAAATTGCTATATGGGATCAGTGAAATCGGGGGAATTCTCTACAATGGACCTGATCTTAAAACCTTGTCCTCTTTGCCCGGCTGCAGAACAAGAGAGCCCATATTCCACTTACACTGACATAAAAAAAAAAAAATAGAAATCTGATAAAGCTGTTCATTTGCCCAGATTAATTAATTAATTAATCTGGGTTTTGCTTTGTGCGATGTAGAGCCGAACACTGATAAACGTTTACGTGACATTTTACATAGGAGTCTTATTTCCCTTTGCAGGGGTAAATGCACTCAGTGGCATTTGCAGTAAAGCACTGAATTACATTCAAAATAGACATGATTTATAGAAGCAAGCATTTCAGTTTGCTCAGAAAGTCCCCTGGATCCAGTCAAATGTTGTGCTCCAGCGGAGTACCAGGACAGAAGTGATCTTTGTCTAGTCTCTCACTCATCTGTGTGTCGATCGGAGGAGCCTCCTTACAGCAGAAGTATTGCTTCCAGAGCCGCTGGAACGCCGTGCGGAACTTCTTGATGCGGAATGCATACACGATGGGGTTGACGGCGGAGTTGCCGTGGGTGAGCAGGATGGCGATGTAGAGAAGGAACATGGGCTTCTCGCAACCAGGGCTGAAGAGTGTGATGCAGTTCAGGATGTGCAGTGGGAGCCAGCTGGCGGCAAACAACACAAGCACAAGCGCAAGCGACTTGGCTAGCTTCAGCTCCTTGTTGTAGTACTTGCTGGGGTCGCCATGGCCCACACCGACCTTCTTGTTCAGTTGCTTGTGTGATGGAAAATATTATTTGATCATGTATTATCATGTGATTCATATGTAATGATTCATATATAATCATGTTAATCCTTTCCATCATATAATCCTATATGAATGGTTTAGTCTGCAACTGACTATAAAAGACAACTCCCAGTACACAGTTAACATGTAAAATGAAAAGTTATTTACTGATCTAACTTAAGCTAAATAGCAACTAAATCTTTTGAACATACAGTATTCTATTTATTATGCACATATGGTAATTCTATCCTGACTCATGAAAATGTGGAATTCTGAATTGTGTAACGTTTGTAAGAAATTGTAGTGACTTTGCTATATCCTCTTCCTCAGAGCTGTTCACAACGGAAGCATCTCACCTGCGGACTCTCGGGGTTCTCGATCAGGTGTTCTTCCAGAAGAGGAGGAACCTTTTGACCGTCGAAGAACTTTCCGGTATCTTCCCCAACCTGCCCCAGGTCTACAGTCTTCATGGTCAGTCTCTCTGTGTGCGAGCGTATGTGTGTGCGTGCAAATCCGCTCCATTTGTCTTAGTGTGTTTTCAAACCTACATTTCTGAAGCCTACTTGGTGTCTAAATCATAATCAAGATTAAAGAAGTGTAAAACCCACCCAAACTGGGAATTTAATGACAGAACAATATCAGCTATCGGCACCATGCCATTACTGTGAGCAGGTATGGACTGGAGGCTGTACATGTTGTTTCTGCGGTGGCCTTCATGACACAAGTAGAGTTCTGTTGCCCACTGACACAACTTTCTAACAAACCACATATACACTGGCTCGCTTAAACAGATTCTGTTTTGTGGCGTTGCATTTGTGTTTCAGTGAATCTATGTGAGTCCATGAAGAGGCTGAGGGACTCTTCTATAGTTCAAGGCATCGGAGACATCATGGTGTCTAGAGTGAGCTGGCTAGTGTTACTCCCTTTCTAGTTCACATCATCTTTTGGTGCTGTCTAAAATGAAGGGGTTGTTCTGTGTAGTGTGGGATATACTTGTTGCTTTACTTGATATGTCAGTAGCTCATGTGTTTGTGTGTGTGCGTGTTAGTTTGAAGACGCTGCAGGAGAGGAGTTCCAGGAGCAGGTGTCTCACCTGTGCAGTCAGCAGAGTCAGGCACTGGAGCTCATTAAAAATAAACGCAAAGACCCACGTTTCACGCACCTTATACAGGTAACACTTTTTAGAGGTATAAAGCCTTTGGACAAACCTACAAACACTAGAGCTTCTGCCATATTTGTTAGTGGGCTGGGTTGTGAATTGGTTGACCCATATTTTGAATTGGAGACTATCCAGTCTTTTATATTTGACTTTTATTGCAGCACATAACTTCTAGTGATGCTGTTTTAGGTATAAATTGGTGTTGCAGTCAACAGAATCCACATTTGGACTTAGATGTCCTTGGCTCATTCGTGTGTGTGTGTGTGTGTGTGTTAGGAATGTGAAGCCAGCCCTCACTGCCGCCGACTACAATTAAAGGACCTTCTAGTGTCTGAGATGCAGAGACTCACCAAATACCCCTTGCTGCTGGATAACATCATCAGACACAGAAGGCATGTATAGAAACCCTCACATACAATGTATTGAACCATGAAAACACTTCAGTATACACACACATACCAGCTTACCAAGGAGGCAAGCACACACACCCTTTCTCCTGGATTAACACTAGTATGTGCCCCCACAACAGCTGGTTCTCCAGACCTGCAGCCATTGCTGAGGGCACAGGCGTGCTGCCGTGGGATACTACGAGCTGTCAATGAGGTCGTCAGGGAGACGGAGCACCGGCGACTGCTCAGCCGTTATCAGCGCAGGCTAGACTTGTCCCCTCTGGAGATGCAGGCCAGTCCTGTCGCTGCTCAGTTCAAGGTACGGCCTTACTATGTATCCACCATCTGCCTTCCAAACAGCTTCTCTGGTCTTGGAGCACCTGATCCAGAGTATGAATTATTAACTATATTCTTTTTCTATGTAGAATCTGGACCTGACCACTAAGAAAATGATCCACGAAGGACCGTTGACTTGGAAAGTTAGTAAAGATAAAGCTATCGGTAAGAGATCATCACAGCTGAACAAATCACTGTTAACTCTGGGGAATGCAGCTATTGAGAGCATGGTGCTATGCTGACTTGGAGTTATTTGGTTCCCTGCTACCTCACACATGACATGGTCTGAATAACTGTGTGTGTGTGTGTGTGTGTGTGTGTGTGTGTGTGTGTGTGTACACCTGCATCTGCCTGTATGTTCATACGTGTGTATACACATGTTTCAAGGACTTTTAATGTGAATGGATGCTTTCAGTGATCTGTGTGCAAGCTTGCATACATTTTTGTTTTTCCTCTTGCAAATGATTACTTGACAGGTCCATTCTCACTCTGTGTGTGTGTGTGTGTGTGTGTGTGTTCCAGACATTCATGCTCTGCTTCTCTCAGACATGTTGGTGCTACTCCAAAGGGGTTCAGGTGACCGTTTGATCTTGCGATGTCCAGTGCGCTCACTGGGTGGGGTTTGGGGTAGGAACACGGACCTCAAAACCCCCTTTTGCCCCGTTGTTCGCTTGGATTCATCTCTTGTCAGATCTGTGGCTACAGGTATATTTGTAGTTATTCTTACAGCTATGAATAGCCAGAATAGATGAATGGGTCTGGAATAACTATGTCTTTATTTTATTTTTAAAAAATTAAGAAGCCAGTTAGAAATTGCATTTGGGTTAGTTTGAATACATTGTTTGACAACCTGCTCTTCTCTATCAGATAACAAGGCCTTGTATGTGATCAGTACATCAGAGAGACAGATATACGAGCTGGTGGCTGGGACTTCCTCTGAGAAAAACACGTGAGTTTGTTTTTTTGTCTCTCTCTGACCCACCGTCTTCTCATCAAGGTCAACCAGTCAGCACTGCTGTGTCTGTTTTGTGATAACATTTATGGTGTCAGGCCATTTATGTTCAGATGATTTTAACAACATTGTGCTGTTGTAGAAATTGGGACCTGATGGCTTTAGCGATGTTTCCACAGATGGAAGAACCTGTTAGAAAAGACCATCTCCTCGGCCTCTGGAGGCAGTGAAGCCACCAAGCAAGGATCAACAGCTATCCCAACTGACCAATCAGAAGCCTACATGCATACTGGTGGGCAGGGTTATGTGGGAGGACGAGCTAAAATGGCTGATGCTGCTCTTCAAGATGGTAAGAATTTGTTACACTCCGTTACACAGTCATTGTTGCACTATGATAGTTAAACAGTATATTTCTGGTGGTGGTGGTGGTGTTTTTATAAATAGAATTTTAGCAGGCTCAGATATTTACCAACTTTTTTGCACCCTTTGTGTTCTGCCAGTCAGGACACTAAGACTGTTGATCCTTGGATCCTTGGATCCTTTAGAGGCTGCCAGTCAGAAGCAGAAAGTGACATCATTGTCCTCACAGCAAGAAGGGCAGGAGATGCCTTGCCAGTCACCAAAAGGCCGTTCACACCTGGAGATGCTGAGGCATGAAACGAGGCCCTGCCAATCACGAGCAAGCATACGGCAGCGCATGATAAAAAATGTGGATGGAATCTTTCAATCAATGAAGGGGCTGATGAAAAACCTGCATCAGCTTAGGGTAAAGTGGATATATTACTCACGCTCTCTCAAACACACACACACACACACACACACACTATCATTGCAGCTAGCTAGCACTTTCATGTTATGTTTTAAAAGAATGGCTTTGTGCACTTGTGAGATCCTGGTTAACTCCTTGTTTTCATTTTCATAGGAGATTGAAGCAGACCACTGTAGACTGCTCACAATGGTGAGAAAAAAGTCACCTGTCAGTCAGTTCAGATGACACCATCCATGGGTCTTCCTCCATTATCAGGACACCATCTATTTATCTTGGGTCGAGCGATGGTAAGTGTGTCAAAGAAGCCATTTATAAATACTGGGGCTAAACCTGTTTAATGCTGTACCACAATTCTTTTTGATTGTACCAAACAAAAAGATCTAGTCTGGAATCACTAGAATAATTTGGGGTTGAGTTTAAATGGAGCACACAGTTGAATATTAAAACATCACCGCAGATCTTGGGTCTTGCTATTGCCAGACTGAAAACTGGCCTTCAAACCTGTAGCAATTCCCAATTTTAACTTTAAGAATTTTATGTATTTATTTGAATAATGTTTAGTATTGATTTTGGAGTTGATGTAATTATGTTGCTTATGGTGTACTACCCCTGCAGACTGTGGCAATTGTATGGTCATCTTTCCAACCTGTTTAGGTAACGAAGAAGGGCCAACAGAACCAGTTCAGCCCAAGATCCATTCTACAGGATTTTGATTTATTACACGAGACATTGTAAAGAGTTTTACTTACACATTTGAAACATGAACACACACATACTAAGGGTGTGGCATTCCTGCCATTTCATACATCCTGTGTAGCTCTTTACTAGAATCCCAGCATGCCTTTCTCCTGGGAGAAACCTGCAAATATTGTATTGTCTGCAACTGAGAAGAGAGACAGGACAGACGAACCTTCAGCTCATGCACCGAGTTGGAATAAAAAGCATTCAAATGAAAGTCCAGATATGTGAGGTGTTTTTTTTTTTATTAGGTAAAGCTAAAGTTGGAACAAGGGAACTGAGGTGACAGTTTAAAAAAAAAATTAGTCAGTGAAGATGAAGAAATGGAACTAAAATGAGACTGAAAATGTATGGCTGAGGAAATGAATCTGCCCATTAAAGGGACCCCCCCCCCCAAGCACTTTACCCAATACATGTATGTTAATACTCACTCACGTCATCAGTGACAAACTGGCAACCCAACAGGTACCATTTTGCTTGAGGACCCATAATCAGCCCATGTCAACTTGACCCAAGATTGTGGCTCTCTTCGCCTTATGGAATGTGTGGATGGGTGACTTAAACAAATTCAGGTTCTTTTTCACTGGGACCCCTGCAAGACACATGGGCTCCAAGAGAGTATTTTGCATTAATATCATCATATGTCTATGTTGTATCCTTTATTTTATAAATTAACACTATGCGAGAGCAAAGAATAAAGAGTGTGGAAGGAGTTTATTTTATTTCTTTAAGCGTTCTACAGAATAGAAAATAAAGGTTTGGCCTCTCTTTACGCACAATGGATAAGGCAGGGCGTACTGGGATTGCCATTGTGTTGTGGCAAGACATCATCTTCACTGCTCATTACTGTATACTTATTTGTGCAGCCCTGTTCTGGACTGACTCCTGTCAACATTGCAGGGAACAAAAAGGAACATATTTGTTGTCTGATATCATGTCATTACCTATGAAGGGGCACCTTCTGTGTAGTGTAAATACTGTGAAGCTCGTCACTCACCTCTTGAAATGGCTCAGTGATGCCAGGGTTGGTTTTTGACACATATGAAAGGATTTATACTTTGATCTGTTAAGATGTTGGTAGAAGTGGCTCCTTTACACTGACTCCAGTTTGGCCTTTGTTGTATAATGGCTAATGTTATGGTTCAAAAAAGAATGAAACTGTCCAAGATCAGTGTTAAGGACCAGGTTCTACCTTAATCTAGCTGCATCTGGATGCTAATAGCCTAATGCTAGATTATGCCATCACATTTCCCTTTTATAAACTAACCTGTGAAAGGGAGAAGGAAGAATGGCCCTCTATCCTGTGTGGCTTTCCCACTCCCATGTGTTGGGACTGTTTTGAGGGTCGTTGGTGTAATTGGATTTTGGGGTGAATGTGGACCGGGCTTTGACAATTGACAAAATGTATAGAGCGGCTGGTCCATTTTTGGCTTTGTATGCAAGCATCAAGATTTCAAATCTGATGTGGTCAGTTACTTCATACTGCCAATGAAGTGAGCGCAGCAGTGGAGTGACATATGAATTTAGGAAGATTGAAGACCAGTGATGCAGCTGCATTATGGACAAGTTGTAGAGGGCTGATGGCTCTTAGAGGAAGACCAGCAAGTAGCGAGTTGCAGTAGTTTAGCTTTGAGATTACAAAAGACTGCACAATTACCTGGGCAGCTTCCTGTGAAAGAAAGGGCCGAATCCTTCGTATGCTACAAAGGAGAAATCTGCAAGACCAGGTCAGATTTGAAATATGAGTAGAGAATGACAACTGGTTGTCCAAAGTTATGCCCAGGCTACGAGCAGCTTCAGATAGTGATACCAGGGAGTTCTCGATGTACATAAGCTTGGCTTTACTGGGGTTGAGCCTCAAGTGGTGGCTGTCATCCATGACACAATGTCAGTCAAGCATGCTGAGATAAGTCTGGAGACCTGCGTATCGGAGGGTGGGAAAGAAAGAAATAATTGGGTGTCATCAGCATAGCAGTGGTAGGAAAAGCCATGAGAAGATATTACATCACCAAGAGAACAGGTATACAAAGAGAAGAGGGCCTAATACTGAGCCCTGGGGGACACCAGAGGAGAGTCTACATGGATTGGAAGTGGATCCTTTCCATGTTACCTAAATGGACTGAAAACATTTCCATGCAGAGCCAGTCACACCAAGGCTGGAGAGAACAGAGAGGAGAATGTTGTGGTTTACTGTGTCAAAGGCTGCTGAAAGGTCCAGAAGAATCAGGACAGAAGACAGTTTGGCAGCTTTAGCAGCATAAAGATTCGCAGTCACTGCTATGAGGGCTGTTGAATGTGCTGGATTGTAGCCAGACTGATGGGGATCATGCAGCTACTTCTGTGTGAGGAAACCAGATAATGAATTGTAAACTTCTCGTTCAAGGGCTTTTGAGAGGAAAGAGAGAAGTGATACTGGTCTGTAACTGGTTATGTTGGTGCTGTTGAGTGTGGCATTCTTGAGGATTGGTACCACCCTGGTGGTTCTGAATGCAGAATGCAGATCTCTTGAGATCGTCTAGAACAGAGTGGAGGCAATGGGATCCAGCGGACATGTCGGATTGCTGGAAGTCAGGAGTTGAAGAGTTTTTCTGAGCAGAGAGGGGAAAAAGAAGCCAGAGAGTTGGATGTACAGGAATGAACACTGGCTGAAAGAATGGGAACAGAGGAAAAGGACCGGCGGATTGCTGCAACCTTCTCCTCAAAGAAGAGGATCAGACAAGGTTCAGACAAGAAGCCTTGAATTAACAGAATCTAAGGCAAAAATAATTAAACTCAGAGCCTACCATACCCAATCAGAGAATGATCCCGGAGAAAAACCCAAAGGACTACAGGCCATCTTTTGCGCCATGCAGTTTACGTTAGCTGTCCTAATTCTCTAGGATCGCTTTCTAAATACAACGCTGCTGTATTGAAGGTGGCCCGCAACCCAGATAACAGTCGGTCAACGATCAATAAAGAATCAAATCTACAAAAAAAAAAAAAAAAATGAAGCTGAAGCAGGCGGTTAAATAATGACCTAAACTATGATCTGAAGTAGTATGGTAGAATAGGGTGAACAACGATTGAAAGCTGTATATTCGGTGAGTGATAACCTGTAGAATATTGAGGAAAGGGATCGGGAGTTTGGGACGGCGGGGCGACACAAGGAACATGGGGGAGGAGAAGTGTTGGCATGGGGCGTAGTCGGTGTAGTAGCCACGGTTTGAATGAAGGAGACGGAAATATGTGTTTCTGTGAATAACAGATGAGTAGCTGTTCCCGCAGGCAAAACAGGGGAAAACGGAGTGGAATTGTTTGGTTTAGGGAAGGTGCACGGCCAAAGGAACAGACAAGAAAGTGCGACGAGTACGCCTGTTGTCTAATAGTGAGTGTAAAGAAACGTGGCGTTAAAACTGCTCAAGCGTATAAGAGTGAGGATAAATTATATGCTTAGGTGAAACAATATTATGCATGCCGTAATGGAAAGTAAAGCATACGTTTTATGCTCTCTCCATGATCCTTAACGCTCTTCATTTGGATGGTTTTCCAGCCGAATAGCTCTGATTCGCAAGTGTCTGGGTGATGAATGATAGTATTCACACACGCAGCGGGGCTCAAGGCATTGAACCAACGCATAGTGGAAGAGTTGGGAACGGATCATGGATTTTACATTGCACTGATCTTAAGATGTAACGTATTGCCTTTAAGGATTACTTTCTTTATTTCCATAGAACTGGGCAGTGTTTTGCAAAATTTCACGACGTGGATGTTGAAAAGTGCATTTTATTCCAGTCTGGAAAACCCCTGCGCTTGGATTTTCTTTGTGCCGCAAGGTCCTTAGCATTCGGATGTAGCCCCTCGCAAAGAAAGGCAAGTCGCCTAATTTTTGTAGTCTTTTTTCCCCTCACAGCGAATTGAGGGAACGACGCCTGTCTTCGCTTTGTGTTTTTCACCTTTTAACTTTTGGAGCCAAGTAAAACTCATTTTAAGCGTCGCATTGTCCTGTCCGCGTCGCTGTGCTCTAAGCCTGCAGTAATTTAATAGTTCTTGGCGTATTGGTGGATAGGGTTATTGGAATACGGTGAACTCGGTGCTGACATGCAAACAAAATGGAACCGGATTGATGAACCCTGCTGGGTATTCTTTCATTTCCTTTGTGTGGAGTCTCGTCAAATTGTTTCTTAAACCCAAATACTTGATTTCAATAAAATAATTCTTAATGTTTCCACTCATTTCACTTGTTTATTGTTTTGGTGGCTTGAAGTGCATGTTTTAATGTATGCTTACAGCAGTAATCTTTGTATCAGTAGACGCAAACTGTTTCCACCATACCTTATTGCAGTCTTCATTGGAAAATGGGTTTGGCTACGATTTAATCCTTAGCTCGCCTAACTCCAGTAAACGCGAGAGAGAACCGATACTGTGTGTCAAGCAGCGACTTAAGTTGTTGCAAAAGCTGGGATGTAGATAGTCCTGGTTATGTATTTACAATCGAACACCAACTTAAACTTTTCTTAAATGTAGGTGCGGCGTAAACTGCCTTAGATTCATGGATATTTTGATTACTGTACCAAACTTGGTCCAGTCCCAGCATTCGAGCTTTTCAATGAAGGCCTCTAAGCCTCGGCCTGTCTTTGCGTGGGTGTTGGGGGCGCCCTGAGTACCTCCCCTGCAATTCTTGTCCACTGTTACTCTGAGGCATTTAGGCCTTACCCTGTGCAGACAATGATCCGCTGAGCTGGTTACGTCGCTTGGCGACAAGTAATTTGAGATCACTGTTGATGGTTTACACCTACCTACAAAATGACAATGGGTCAAAAAAAAAAATGCATTGTTTCCAAACCACAGAATAATGCAAAGAAAACACATTCATGGTACTAATGTTTTAACTTAGGATTAGTTAAGAAATCAGTATTTGGTGGAATATCTCAGATTTTGATTGCAGCTTGTTCATGCATCTTCAGGTGTTCTCCACCAGTCTTTCACACTGCTTGTTAAATAAGCTTTGATTACCTAATCAGAATCTCATTAAATACAAAGAGCTGTACATGTGGTGGAATTCAACAGACTGTGGAATTGAAATCATTGCCAAATGCAGAGATACTGATTGGGACTGATCTCTTAATTTTCTTCGAGAGTTATGTTTTTATATATGAGTTTTTATTCTAACCTTTATTATAAAATGCATGGGGTTATGGTCCCATTCTATTCTGTTCAAACGTAGGCCTACTGTTTTTACAATTCCTGTGAGAAGCGTGTGTGTGTGAGAGAATCCAAGAGCCCCTATTTGAGATTGATGCGTGGCATGTGTTGGGAGTCTGCCCTCGACAAATGGTATCCTTGACTGTATTACCAGTTTTGTAAACAATCCCTGACAAGTGGGTGAGTAAGAAGTGCATGCACACAGACACAGCAGAAAGAGGAGGTCTGTGTTTTTGGCTTCCTAATCAGGAAAGCTTGCGTTCCCTTCATATACAGCCAATCAGAGAGAAGGGGACAGACATTTAGAAATAGAAAGTGAGGAAAGTTGTGGTTCTTCATTAAAGGAATTGGATTAAGAGACACTATTCTTAAGAATGTGTTTAGTACCTACTCAGGCACACACAGCAGCTTCTTCAATGACAGTTGCTGCTGTTATTTTAGAGCTGACCACACACACAGACCCAGGTAAACATACGAACAGCTCACTGACATATTTTTGCTCTCCCCAGAAATAGGGTTGTGTGGTTAAAGGTCATGTAACCATAGAAACCTAGCCCCCACACTGTTCACTGCTCCTGTACCCTCTTATTCATTCCTTTGGTAAGAGCCAAGCTTGGTAACCCTGGAGATGATGGGAGATGGCTGGTGTGTGTGTGTGTGTGTGTGTGTGTGTGTGTGTGTGTGTGTGAGAGTGATGAGACCTTGTGGTGAGTGTGAGAATTGTGAAAGTACCGATTCACAAAGTTGTTGAACGATGAGCCTGTTTTTGTAAATTGCTTCCTTAGGGTGAAAAACATTTAATACCTTGAAGGTGAAGTGGTGTGTAATGCTATTTTCTGGTTTGTTCATTATTCTTGCACAGTTCAATTAATAGATGAAGACTACAACCTTTGTTTCAATTTTCAGTGTGTATTCAAGATGTTCATTTTCAAAATGTGACTCAATTTTATACTATCACTGTTCTGGGACATTAATGGATTCATTGAAATATATAAAAACAGATCTTTATAGATCTCTACATATTATGGTGTTGCTCTGATTTTATATGCACTTGTTCATTCTGAATGAGAACAGATTGTAGTGAAATTGTGGGCACTTGTAGCTCACCTTTAAGAGCAGATAGAGCTTTGTGCTGACACCACCAGTCTTTGGTTTGATTAACAGGGAGCGTGTTCACTCTGAGATGTGTTGCTCTGGATTATGGTATTTGCTTTAAAGGTATACTTATTACTCTTCCTCCCTCAGGTTAGTCCTCCTCCTCCTCTTCAGCCTTCAAAATAGATTCTCTCAGGAGTAAGGTTGAACTGCTGCAGCTGCCGCTGGCTCTATCCTCTAAATCTATCTCAGAGCGCAAAACTCAACTGGGCATAGCAACAAAATGTTCCAGGAGGCGGAGCTGGGGTCCACAAACCCCGCCCACTGGCCCCAGACATGGACAACGAGTCACAGTACTCGGGCTACTCCTACAAGTCCTCCCATTCCCGTAGCTCTCGCAAGCACAGGTGCGTATGCCATTTCCCGACATTCTTCCCTTTTGCCTAAATGTGGGTGGGCATTGATGTTTTGTCTAGAACATACAAATGTGAATGTACACTACTGCAAACACTGAGGGTACCACCGTATCGTTATTTAACGATTATCCATTTTATGTTGCTTTATGTACCAACTTGGAGTATACTGTGTATATAAATGTTTATATACATCTGTGTGCGCATGCGTGTGTGGTGGTGTTTCAGGGATCGGAGAGACAGGCACCGCTCTAAGAGCAGGGACAGCAGAGGGGACAAATCGGTCACTATCCAGGCTCCTGGAGAGGCCCTGCTGGACACAGAGTCCACACGTGGAGATGATCGAGTCCATGTTTTCACTTCATACCTCCTCCAGCCTGGAAAACCATTCCACTATAGCTTCAGACCATAAAAAGTCTATAGTGCTTCAAAATATGAATGATTGACTTTTTTTTTTTTTTTTACTGAAATGTTGGACTGGGCATCTCATGTCTCCTCATGCAGTGTCAGAAATTTTGCTCTAAAATCTCGCAGTACACATATACGCAACACGCGTATAAAAACAACCAATAGGGAACAGCCTGCCATAGCTCACATGCCAACTACAAATAACAGTGGTATAGCAAAATGAGCATGAAGTATGTGGGACACAAAAATATTTTGTGCAGTTGTGGCAGCAGATAGAATGCCTTTTTGATGTCACATTTTTGTGACAAAAGCACAATATCTTAATGATCTAGCATGATAGTTTCCAGAAAATCTGTATCATGTAGTCCGATATTGAGAACAACTATCGATGGAGCACTGTGCCATGGAGTTTGGTCAAGGTTTCAGATGCATCGTCTTGTACAGTTTGAAATGCAAAACAATGTTTAAGACTGCTGGAATTGCACAGTGCAAAGGCAGGTTGGGGTGAGTACCAATGTTAGCTGGCATGCTTTTGTTGTAGACTTGATGGCCGATTCATTGTCTTTTTTCCAAGTCAAGCTTCCACACATTCACACTTGACACTGTAACCTCATCAGCATGGTATGTTACTCTACAAGTCAAGTTTTCAGAACCAACTGATGGTGAATGACATCTCAAAACTATTCTTGAACGTACTTTTTCAGATTTGAATTCCTTACTGAGAAGTTTGAAAGAACTTAGGAGTCGTTGTTGAGTTAAAAAAAAATGTGTCTGGAGTGTGAATGGCCATCATAACTTGCATTTTTCATCGGAGCCTTGCTCACTAAAGCTGTTATTTTAACTAAGCCTACTCGCTGGTTGAGTTAGCTAGACAGGCAAGCTTGTTAAGGTTTAATTCCCGAAGTTTGGGCCCTGCTGTCGGCTTGAATGTCAACACGTAGCCCCCAGGAGAGAGAGTTTCGCCTGTGAGCTAAGAAAGGGGGAGAGAGACAAGTACTCATGCATGTGAGCACACAGCTAGACAACATGGAAAAAAGACACCCAACATGCAGCAGGAGTGGCTAAAGCCATACAGAAAACATGAGTACATGAGAAAGTGTTTTTCATGAATATAGTGGAGTGTTCTGATAACAATTTGGTTTGTTTATTTCATAGAGCTTCAAATATTGCATTGATGGAACCAAATAGACATTTAGGAGGAATTTGCCATACTTGCCATACGTCCTTCGCCATATGCATTCTTGCATTTTTCTCTTTGCTGTTTTCTGTTATAGTCATAAATTCTACATATATTTATTGAGAAAATCCTTTAAAGAGGCGCATGTCCATCATCACGTTTTATTTGTTTGGCTTTTTTTTTGGTGTTAGATTCACTATTGTAAACAAAATTACTTTTTTTGCATTTGATGTTGATATCGTTATGGCAGGATTTAGTGGAGGTACTGGTGTCTATATTAGATGATTAAATACACCGCACCAGCAGTTCTGAATCTTTGTGTTAAATAATCTATGCTGATTGTCACGATCAGTCCCTTCCATGTTCCGTGTTTTCCATGTCTTGTGTTTTGTTCCGTTCCACGGTTTCATTTTGTCCTCACACTGATTGCGTACACCTGTCCCTCGTTTCTAGTTCATGTATTTAAACCCTGCTGTGTGCCTTGGTCGTGGCTGCCTGTACACGGGCATCTCGTCGTTCCCGGAAGAAGCAGGGTCACGTTTATTTTGATAACGACGAGATCCCAGGTAAGCGTCTACCCGTCTTGACCAACGCTGCAGGGGGGAGCAGCCTGCAGCGCAAGACGTGAAACCACGGAAACAGGGAGTCCAGGAGGGTGGCCAATCGTGACATTATTACACTCAGGAATTAAAAAAAATATATTGTAGCATCCCATGAAATGTGATCTTTCACACATAATGAGAGCAGTTGGCAATGAACTAAAACTCAATTAAATATATCAACTTCCCCTTAAGCCTCTCATATACTCCACATTTAGGAACAAGCCTACTCCTACACAATAAGCAGTGCGGTATATGAAAAGAGCAGGCGTATCAAATAAACAGAGCAACATGGTTAAGGTCCAGCCAGATATGTAAATGTCTGCCAGAACATCCAGTGTGTGTCTGCCGTTCGGTCAAAACTGGATCAGTCCAGAGGCCGCCCCGTCAGATCTCTCTTGAACAAAACAGTGGTCGAAATGCTGTTGAGAACAGTTTTACAGTTACAACAACAGAAAAAAGACTCAAATATATGCTGGATGGTTTATTCATTAAGGGAGAAAGCTGTCTCTCTTGTGAAGGATTTGCCACAGAGACCTGGGCATGTGGTATGGTCTCTGCACGGTGCCGTCGTTACGCTCCAGACCCTCCACTAGAGGAGACAGAAACATCACAGTGGAAATAAAAACAATATAGTCCTGATGATTGGCATATGTGTAGTAGCTTGAGAGTGAAATGTGTGTGTGAGTGTGTGTGAAGGATTACTCCATAGATCCCTTTATGTGCTCGACTGTTTCATAAACGGAAGCGAATCCAGGGAGAGAGAAGTCTGGAGGAACGTCCTGCCAGTCAAAGCTAGGCAGACATCTCCCTAGTTCTGGGTGGAGGGAGAGACAGAAAATAATATGACTAACAATTAAACCTGCTGACTTATCACTGCAGGTATAAGTACTTTCCTGGTGGTTTGGTTATGTTTTGGTACATAGCATAGTCAAACTGTTACAAAACAGAATGGACAAATAGGCAGGTAGTTGTGTAATCCTGCTGTCTGTACCTGGTTTACTTGGGGTGTAGAAATATGGACAAAGCTCTTGATTGAGGATGTCTTGGACACTCTGTAGTGGAAATGCATGTGAAAATCTCATTAACATGCAGAATGCTATGTATGCACAAATGCTATGTATGCGTGAGTGGCTAAGCCAATGCATGAATTACATGTACAAAGAGTTGCATATTGCAAAGACTTTTGATACGACAAATTCTGTTCTGTCAAGAGTGAGGTGAAGGTTTATTTCTCAGAGATGAAGCTGGTTACATTGCTTATTTGCAGTGTGAGGTTTTACCAATGTGGTTTGGGCGAGGTCAAGTCTAGGGTCACAATACTGCTGCTGAAAGAAGTCTTTAGGCAGGGCATTTGGGGCATACGCCTCTGGGGGCAACTTCCAGAACTCTGAAGGGCATTTTTTAACACAGACCTGCAAACCAACGCACAAACACACAGAGTGAAGGAGATCTTATTTGAGTAGCTAAACACAGTGTTGCTTTTTTTAATTTCTATCTACACTATTTACACATTGTTCATTGCATGATACAGCAAAAGGCTCCCAAACCAAGCAGCGAAAAGAGACCCAAGCCCCCAGAATTACAAACTGGCATTCACATATTACATGCTAAACTGTTTTGTAATAAATGAGTCTCATGTGCATATTTCTAAAAGGCTACTGACATACGTGTTTGGTTTCTGTACAATGTCAACAGGACATTTGTATGGAAATCTCACTTGAGTGGTTGGACACTGGAGACCCTCTAGAGTGGCGTCCATTTCTGTCGTTGCTCTGGCACACTTCAGAAGGTCAAAGTAGAGGACGTTTGGTTTGTCACTGAAACACGAGAGGATGCAGGAAACAAATGCAGCTTGACACATGAATATTAGCCAATTAAATAAACAATTTTTATTCAATTTTTTGAGTATGTGTATCAGGATTCAGTGCTGAAGAGTCACAACACTACCCAGCTAAGTGTTCTTTCTTCGAGGGTGAATTTGACAGGGGTAACCAATAAACTCTGCAGTGTTGTGACACTCCTAGACATGAGTTTGGACCCCTTGGTTTAGAGACAATCATTAAACACAAGTGATTTGATTGGTTCCACTTGTTGCTGTGCAGTGCCAATCATGAAAATCTTAAAGCTAAAGTCTAACCCATCTTGTCTTGTTGATGTTTCATGTTTCCACATGATTTGCACCTGCACAGCTCCATTGTAACCCTAGTCCGACTCACTAAAGTCCATTCGAAAGAATACTGACGGTGTTCCTTACATACTGGGTGTGCTGTTTTGGTATTCCTGTGAAGATATAAATACCAATCCAGTATGTGAGGGACTTACACATTGACTCCAGCTCCACAAAACATCCCAGTGGAGTTCTGGGGCAACACGACATGACGAGAGTCTCCAAGCAGCCACGCTGTGTTAGAACCTCCGTTAGAAGGATATCTCACAAGCCATACATGGGTAAAACACCTTCCGCTTGAGCCCACAATAATAATGATTTTTTTCCCCAATGAAAGTGTAGTTGGAAATGTTTCTTACCCAGGGAGCGAATAAGAATATAGGTGACAATGGCAGCCACAAAAATAATACAGCAGATAATGTCTGCACATCTCCTGAACAAAAACAAGAAATATTATTACACATTGGGCAGCTTCCTGTGAAAGAAAGGGCCGAATCCTTCGTATGCTACAAAGGAGAAATCTGCAAGACCAGGTCAGATTTGAAATATGAGTAGAGAATGACAACTGGTTGTCCAAAGTTATGCCCAGGCTACGAGCAGCTTCAGATAGTGATACCAGGGAGTTCTCGATGTACATAAGCTCGGCTTTACTGGGGTTGAGCCTCAAGTGGTGGCTGTCATCCATGACACAATGTCAGTCAAGTATGCTGAGATAAGTCTGGAGACCTGCGTATCGGAGGGTGGGAAAGAAAGAAATAATTGGGTGTCATCAGCATAGCAGTGGTAGGAAAAGCCATGAGAAGATATTACATCACCAAGAGAACAGGTATACAAAGAGAAGAGGGCCTAATACTGAGCCCTGGGGGACACCAGAGGAGAGTCTACATGGATTGGAAGTGGATCCTTTCCATGTTACCTGATAGGACTGAAAAAACTGGAATCAGATTGTGAGCTAAGAAAGGGAGAGAGAGACAAGTACTCATGCATGTGAGCACACAGCTAGACAACATGGAAAAAAGACACCCAACATGCACCCAACATGCAGCAGGAGTGGCTAAAGCCATACAGAAAACAGCGCATCTGGTAATGGGACATCCAATCACGGTACTAACCACACACAGTGTAATAGCATACGTGAACTCACAAGCCTTCGCCTTGACAGCACTAAGGCAACAGAGGATCAGCAAAATTTTGGAAGCACCACACATCACGTACACGCATGAACGAATCAACATGGCAGACATGATGGGAGGAGAAGAGCCTCATCAGTGCGAACAGGAAGTCAAAAAGCAGGAGAAGGTGAGACCAGACCTAGAAGGAGAACCAATTCCAGGAGCAGGGAACATGTTCACCGATGGATGTGGATTTAGAGGACCATACGGGGATATAAAAGCAGGGTGTGCAGTGGTGGCAGAAACACAGGGAGAAGTAGATGAATTTTGGACGGTGAAAGCAGAAAGGCTGAAAGGTTAGCAATCAGCACAGCGAGCTGAGGTAATGGCAGTAGTGGAGGCCTTGAAGTTAGCAAAGGGCAAGGAAGTGAATATTTATACTGACTCTGCTTACACGGTAGGGGCAGCACATGTGGAGCTAAGACAATGGATGAGAGCAGGGTTTAGGACAGCGGGAAACAAACCAATTAAACATGAGGCAGAAATGAGGGAGCTGGCAAAGGCCTTGCAGGGACCAGAAAGAGTAGCTATCATAAAGTGCAGGGGACATGTAGAGTATGTCAACAGTACAATCCCAAACCTACAATTAAGGTGGCACCCTGTAAGTATCCGTTGTCATTAACACCAGGGGAAGAGATAGTAAATGACTACACAGACATGGTGGACTCAGCACAGGGGTACACGTACGTATTGATGCGCGTAGACAACTACACAGGGTGGACGGAAGCGTGGCCAACAAAACGGGAAGACAGTGCTTCAGTGGTAAAGTTCCTGGTGAACCAGTACATTCCTCACCATGGGTTTCCGAGAAAGGTGAGATCAGATAATGGCACTCATTTTACAGCGCGCAATTTGCAGGAGTTAGAGAAAATGCTGGGTCTGAAACATTCATTTGGGGCAGTGTATCATCCTCAGTCTCAAGGTAAGGTGGAAAGGATGAATCTAAATGTGAAAAACAAAGTGGCCAAAATCTGTGCACAGACAAAATTAAATTGGGTTGACGCCTTCCCTTTGGCATTAATGCAAATGAGATGTTCAGTAAATGCAACAACTGGTTTTACCCCTTTTGAATTGCAGACAGGTCGAGGATTTCCAGGACCCCACGGACCCTTAACAATAAATGAGAAAACAAAAACATCTCACACACACATCATACTTTAATGAATTGCAAAGTATCGTTTCAGCTTTCTCCACGCAGGAGGGGGACCGGACGGGGAGCAGACAGAGAAAATGGAGTGAGCCGAGGTGGACAGGTCCATTCCAGGTGACAGAAAGAACCAGCCACGCCGTAGGCCTGAAGGGTAAAGGGGAAACATGGTTTCATCTGAGCCAGTGCGCCGCCACAGTGTCACGGCAGAGGAGTCTGCAAGAGACAGCAAGGGACCTTTCTGAAACATCACCTAACTCACCTGACCCGGACGGGTCAGGTGTTCACTCCCACACAGAAGGGGCAGAATAATCCCCGGGAGCAAAAGGGTGAAGGTAGTCCACCCTTAGACCCCGAAGTAAGAAGAACAGAACACCAGTGATGACTTCTGGACAATTGTGTTGT
The DNA here is from genome assembly GCF_041902795.1 of Electrophorus electricus. Taxonomy (NCBI): domain Eukaryota; kingdom Metazoa; phylum Chordata; class Actinopteri; order Gymnotiformes; family Gymnotidae; genus Electrophorus; species Electrophorus electricus. Next base: position 82,020 of record NW_027658813.1, read on the forward strand.
TTGATTATTTGTTGGTGTATTGTGTTGTGTGTTTCCATTTACAGTTTGGTCACGCTTGGGTTAAATAATAGCATGGCAGTAGGAAAGGATTAAAACATTAAGAACAAGACGGTGAAGCAGAATGGGGGTAGAGATTGGTGGATGTGTAGCATGTGCAGCCACAAGACCCAGACTTATAACAACCCCGGCACCCCTATTCCCACAAAAAGACCCCAAGGGTTATGTGTGCATGATTGGCCTGACTAAGGAAAGAAACCCTAAGAATTGTGACACTTTGAGCGTTATTTTCCCCCCCATCAGTAACAGAACCAGAACAGGACTATTTTCACCCAAAAAGGGGGAGGGGAACTACACTTGCTTCGTTAGAAGTTCAAGCACACCTCAAGTACGCTTGGGGCACATCCCGGCGGTGTAACCGCACAGTCACTGGGAACGAGTCTGTGGGTTCATGGGCACGAGCAGGATTGTATGATTATTGTGGAAGGATGACTTTGGTTGTTAACATGCCAGAGAACTCGGAGGGGACATGCGCCATGGTCAGGTTAGCAGCTCCTTTATTACTGATAGGCAAAAAACTACACAGGGACCCGGTAACTGATGCAGCAAGACAGAAGCGAAAGGCAAACCATTTTGATTTAACAAGGAATACCCCCACATACATAGATGCAATAGAAATACCTCGTGGAGTTCCGGACAGGTATAAGTTAGCAGACCAGATAGCAGGGGGATTTGAGAATATTCCGATACTTTCCGCATTATTCCCCATTACTCCAAATAAAAATGTGGATCGGATTAACTATGTACATTATAATGTCCTCAGGCTAGCCAACCTGACTAGGGATGCAGTGCAAGGACTTAGAGATCAGCTGGGACCAACCTCACTGATAGCGGTGCAAAATTGTATGGCATTAGATATGTTGTTGGTGGAAAAGGGGGGCGTCTGCGCTATGCTTGAGGATATGTGTTGTACATTCATTCCTAATAATACCGCTCCGGATGGGTCAGTTAGTAGAGCATTGGATGGTTTGAAGACCCTATCAGAGGAAATGCATGAGAATTCAGGCATAAACAACCAGTTGGAATCCTGGATGGTGAGCCGGTTCGGTCAGTGGAAAGACTTAATTGTGTCATTGATGGTTTCATTAGCCACATTCACGGGAATTGCTGTGACATGCGGGTGCTGCTGTATTCCATGTATTAGGGCGTTAATGGTTAGACTAATCTCAGCTATGATAGAAAGGAAAGATGTGCATGAGGGTACCACGATGATGCCACTGATACAGGGGGAAAGGGACGTAGAGACAGGAGATGCCAGAATAAAGGAGTGTGATTGGTGATCTCTTTGTAGAGATCAAAAGGGGGAATTGTGGGGTTTCAGAAATTAAATGAATGCTAAGCTTACACTAGTAGAGAATAATGCGCAGAATGGAATAGGACTAATCCTTGAATAAATAAAATAATTACTGTATGTCCAGACATAACAGGAAATGCCCTAGACGTGCATATGTGTGATTATGCAAGAAGACACGTGTACGAGACGGTCAAACAGAGGTGACGGCTGAGATGGAAAAACACAAAAGCAGAAGTGTCACAAGGCGAGAGAAATATAAGTCTGTCTGTTGCAAAGTTATGCTTTAGATCTCACTCGCACTGTGTTGTGAAGTGACATCTCCAGAGCTCTGCATTAATAAAAGGCCACAGGGTAACGCATTGGTTCCTGTCTCTTCTTTCCTGCATCAACGGACACGACATTAACTAATGATATAACAGAATCTGGCCCTTAGCTATTTTATTAGCTTTTTATCAGGGCACGCTTAGTAAAACGTCACATCACTACATCAACCTTTTAAAAAAATTAACAGGCAATCAAATTATTTTGGCTATACTAAAACCTGTCCTGGAGCAATGCCTAGCTAGCTGGATAGCTAACACTAACATGCAAGACTGAGTTTGTTTTGCAGAAGTAGCAGACGCTAAATAGCTGCCTTGTAAAAGAGGTTTGCATTGGGGACTGTTTGTATTTGATGTATGCACGTTAGGTATTATTGCATAACGCTATTTGTGATGTATTTTTGTTTTTCAATCAGTCACATTCCGAGCCAAACTTCTCTTAGCTATCTTGTATCAGTGGAGAACTACTTTTGATGGCATTGTTACTAGCTAACTGTTAGCTAGCAAGGTAACAAGGTAACTCTTTTCAAACAACAAAAAGAAAAAACACTTTACTGTGATTAACAACTATGAATTTACTAAGTTGTGATTGTTTCATAGAAGGTCTGATTAGCTAGCCTAGCTAAAGCTATGTTTGATACGTTTTGATACGTCTAACGACACTGGCATTTTTGGACGAGTAGCTTTATAGTTGCTTAGCTAATGTCACAGAATTAAAAGTAGAATCAGAAGGAAATGTTGAATATTGTGTCATTGCACCAGCCATGAGGCATTAAAGTGTCTGGACAAGAACATAGCTAGCTAGCTAACTGGCTTAGATCACTACTGCAGCTCTCACACCTCCGTTTATTACATCATAATAGGTAATGTGGACTTTTTAAGGACCATTGTTGCGTCTGATAACCCGTTCAGAAAAGGTGTTCTTCAGCTGAATGAACAGATACTGAAACGAACACTAAGGAGATCATCCAACATTGAACATATTTCACTAGACACACTAGTGGAAGAGCTGCTGAGGTTCCTGAGCCATGAATTTCCGGCCTACAGCATCTACTCTAGACAGGTATGTCACCGCCTTGCACCAGGATGCAGAGATCCATGAGCATGACTGAGATGTAATTATAACTATATACACCTCATTAGTCTGATGCTAATGAGCACACATGCACACCTGCTGTCCAGTTCTTTAACATCCATATCCATCACCTTGATTTATCTTAGTTAGTTGCTGCTGAAGCTCTGTCTCTCTTTCTCTCTTTCCCCATGCCTCCTTCTCTTCCTGTAGGAGTGTGGATACACCACTGGCGTTGTTGCCTGATGCACCTCCTTTGGAAGAGGACACGGTCCACTGTCAGAACTGGCAGGAGACAGTGGAGCCGCACACACTCGCCTCTCTCGGCTCCCGGGAGATCGAACGGCAGGCTGTCATATATGGTAAAACAGCAAATGTGGTGCACAGCAACTGACTATAAAAGACAACTCCCAGTACACAGTTAACATGCAAAATGAAAAAAAATTATTTACTGATCTAACTTAAACTAAATAGCTACTAAATCTTTTGAACATACAGTATTCTATTTATTATGCACATATGGTAATTCTATCCTGACTCATGAACATGTGGAATTCTGAATTGTGTAACGTTTGTAAGAAATTGTAGTGACTTTGCTATATCCTCTTCCTCAGAGCTGTTCACAACGGAAGCGTCTCACCTGCGGACTCTCAGGGTTCTCGATCAGGTGTTCTTCCAGAAGATGAGGAACCTTTTGACCGTCGAAGAACTTTCCTGTATCTTCCCCAACCTGCCCCAGGTCTACAGTCTTCATGGTCAGTCTCTCTGTGTGCGCGTGTGTGTGCGTGCGTGCAAATCCGCTCCATTTGTCTTAGTGTGTTTTCAAACCTAAATTTCTGAAGCCTACTTGGTGTCTAAATCATAATCAAGATTAAAGAAGTGTAAAAGCCACCCAAACTGGGAATTTAATGACAGAACAATATCAGCTATTGGCACCATGCCATTACTGTGAGCAGGTATGGACTGGAGGCTGTACATGTTGTTTCTGCGGTGGCCTTCATGACACAAGTAGAGTTTTGTTGCCCACTGACACAACTTTCTAACAAACCACATACACACTGGCTCGCTTAAACAGATTCTGTTTTGTGGTGTTGCATTTGTGTTTCAGCGAATCTGTGTGAGTCCATGAAGAGGCTGAGGGACTCTCCTATAGTTCAAGGCATAGGAGACATCATGGTGTCTAGAGTGAGAGCTGGCTAGTGTTACTCCCTTTCTAGTTCACATCATCTTTTGGTGCTGTCTAAAATGAAGTGGTTGTTCTGTGTAGTGTGGGATATACTTGTTGCTTTACTTGATATGTCAGTAGCTAATGTGTTTGTGTGTGTGCGTGTTAGTTTGAAGACGCTGCAGGAGAGGAGTTCCAGGAGCAGGTGTCTCACCTGTGCAGTCAGCAGAGTCAGGCACTGGAGCTCATTAAAAATAAACGCAAAGACCCGCGTTTCGCGCACCTTATACAGGTAACACTTTTTAGAGGTATAAAGCCTTTGGACAAACCTACAAACACTAGAGCTTCTGCCATATTTGTTAGTGGGCTGGGTTGTGAATTGGTTGACCCATATTTTGAATTGGAGACTATCCAGTCTTTTAGATTTGACTTTTATTGCAGCACATAACTTCTAGTGATGCTGTTTTAGGTATTAATTGGTGTTGCAGTCAACAGAATCCACATTTGGACTTAGATGTCCTTGGCTCATTCGTGTGTGTGTGTGTGTGTGTGTTAGGAATGTGAAGCCAGCCCTCACTGCCGCCGACTACAGTTAAAGGACCTTCTAGTGTCTGAGATGCAGAGACTCACCAAATACCCCTTGCTGCTGGATAACATCATCAGACACACAGAAGGCATGTATAGAAACACTCACATACAATGTATTGAACCATGAAAACACTTCAGTATACACACACATACCAGCTTACCAAGGAGGCAAGCACACACACCCTTTCTCCTGGATTAACACTAGTATGTGCCCCCACAACAGCTGGTTCTCCAGACCTGCAGCCATTGCTGAGGGCACAGGCGTGCTGCCGTGGGATACTACGAGCTGTCAATGAGGTCGTCAGGGAGACGGAGCACCGGCGACAGCTCAGCCGTTATCAGCGCAGGCTAGACTTGTCCCCTCTGGAGAGGCAGGCCAGTCCTGTCGCTGCTCAGTTCAAGGTACGGCCTTACTATGTATCCACCATCTGCCTTCCAAACAGCTTCTCTGGTCTTGGAGCACCTGATCCAGAGTATGAATTATTAACTATATTCTTTTTCTATGTAGAATCTGGACCTGACCACTAAAAAACTGATCCACGAAGGACCGTTGACTTGGAAAGTTAACAAAGATAAAGCTATAGGTAAGAGATCATCACAGCTGAACAAATCACTGTTAACTCTGGGGAATGCAGCTATTGAGAGCATGGTGCTATGCTGACTTGGAGTTATTTGGTTCCCTGCTACCTCACACATGACATGGTCTGAATAACTGTGTGTGTGTGTGTGTGTGTGTGTGTGTGTACACCTGCATCTGCCTGTATGTTCATACGTGTGTATACACATGTTTCAAGGACTTTTAATGTGAATGGATGCTTTCAATGATCTGTGTGCAAGCTTGCATACATTTTTGTTTTTCCTCTTGCAAATGATTACTTGACAGGTCCATTCTCACTCTGTGTGTGTGTGTGTGTGTGTGTGTGTGTGTGTGTTCCAGACATTCATGCTCTGCTTCTCTCAGACATGTTGGTGCTACTCCAAAGGGGTTCAGGTGACCGTTTGATCTTGCGATGTCCAGCGCGCTCACTGGGTGGGGTTTGGGGTAGGAACACGGACCTCAAAACCCCCTTTTGCCCCGTTGTTCGCTTGGATTCATCTCTTGTCAGATCTGTGGCTACAGGTATATTTGTAGTTATTCTTACAGCTATGAATAGCCAGAATAGATGAATGGGTCTGGAATAACTATGTCTTTATTTTATTTTTAAAAAATTAAGAAGCCAGTTAGAAATTGCATGTGGGTTAGTTTGAATACATTGTTTGACAACCTGCTCTTCTCTATCAGATAACAAGGCCTTGTATGTGATCAGTACATCAGAGAGACAGATATACGAGCTGGTGGCTGGGACTTCCTCTGAGAAAAACACGTGAGTTTGTTTTTTTGTCTCTCTCTGACCCACCATCTTCTCATCAAGGTCAACCAGTCAGCACTGCTGTGTCTGTTTTGTGATAACATTTATGGTGTCAGGCCATTTATGTTCAGATGATTTTAACAACATTGTGCTGTTGTAGAAATTGGGACCTGATGGCTTTAGCGATGTTTCCACAGATGGAAGAACCTGTTAGAAAAGACCATCTCCTCGGCCTCTGGAGGCAGTGAAGCCACCAAGCAAGGATCAACAGCTATCCCAACTGACCAATCAGAAGCCTACATGCATACTGGTGGGCAGGGTTATGTGGGAGGACGAGCTAAAATGGCTGATGCTGCTCTTCAAGATGGTAAGAATTTGTTACACTCCGTTACACAGTCATTGTTGCACTATGATAGTTAAACAGTATATTTCTGGTGGTGGTGGTGGTGGTGTTTTTATAAATAGAATTTTAGCAGGCTCAGATATTTACCAACTTTTTTGCACCCTTTGTGTTCTGCCAGTCAGGACACTAAGACTGTTGATCCTTGGATCCTTGGATCCTTTAGAGGCTGCCAGTCAGAAGCAGAAAGTGACATCATTGTCCTCACAGCAAGAAGGGCAGGAGATGCCTTGCCAGTCACCAAAAGGCCGTTCACACCTGGAGATGCTGAGGCATGAAACGAGGCCCTGCCAATCACGAGCAAGCATACGGCAGCGCATGATAAAAAATGTGGATGGAATCTTTCAATCAATGAAGGGGCTGATGAAAAACCTGCATCAGCTTAGGGTAAAGTGGATATATTACTCACGCTCTCTCAAACACACACACACACACACACACACACTATCATTGCAGCTAGCTAGCACTTTCATGTTATGTTTTAAAAGAATGGCTTTGTGCACTTGTGAGATCCTGGTTAACTCCTTGTTTTCATTTTCATAGGAGATTGAAGCACTGTAGACTGCTCACAATGGTGAGAAAAAAGTCACCTGTCAGTCAGTTCAGATGACACCATCCATGGGTCTTCCTCCATTATCAGGACACCATCTATTTATCTTGGGTCGAGCGATGGTAAGTGTGTCAAAGAAGCCATTTATAAATACTGGGGCTAAACCTGTTTAATGCTGTACCACAATTCTTTTTGATTGTACCAAACAAAAAGATCTAGTCTGGAATCACTAGAATAATTTGGGGTTGAGTTTAAATGGAGCACACAGTTGAATATTAAAACATCACCGCAGATCTTGGGTCTTGCTATTGCCAGACTGAAAACTGGCCTTCAAACCTGTAGCAATTCCCAATTTTAACTTTAAGAATTTTATGTATTTATTTGAATAATGTTTAGTATTGATTTTGGAGTTGATGTAATTATGTTGCTTATGGTGTACTACCCCTGCAGACTGTGGCAATTGTATGGTCATCTTTCCAACCTGTTTAGGTAACGAAGAAGGGCCAACAGAACCAGTTCAGCCCAAGATCCATTCTACAGGATTTTGATTTATTACACGAGACATTGTAAAGAGTTTTACTTACACATTTGAAACATGAACACACACATACTAAGGGTGTGGCATTCCTGCCATTTCATACATCCTGTGTAGCTCTTTACTAGAATCCCAGCATGCCTTTCTCCTGGGAGAAACCTGCAAATATTGTATTGTCTGCAACTGAGAAGAGAGACAGGACAGACGAACCTTCAGCTCATGCACCGAGTTGGAATAAAAAGCATTCAAATGAAAGTCCAGATATGTGAGGTGTTTTTTTTTTTATTAGGTAAAGCTAAAGTTGGAACAAGGGAACTGAGGTGACAGTTTAAAAAAAAAATTAGTCAATGAAGATGAAGAAATGGAACTAAAATGAGACTGAAAATGTATGGCTGAGGAAATGAATCTGCCCATTAAAGGGACCCCCCCCCAAGCACTTTACCCAATACATGTATGTTAATACTCACTCACGTCATCAGTGACAAACTGGCAACCCAACAGGTGCCATTTTGCTCGAGGACCCATAATCAGCCCATGTCAACTTGACCCAAGATTGTGGCTCTCTTCGCCTTATGGAATGTGTGGATGGGTGACTTAAACAAATTCAGGTTCTTTTTCACTGGGACCCCTGCAAGACACATGGGCTCCAAGAGAGTATTTTGCATTAATATCATCATATGTCTATGTTGTATCCTTTATTTTATAAATTAACACTATGCGAGAGCAAAGAATAAAGAGTGTGGAAGGAGTTTATTTTATTTCTTTAAGCGTTCTACAGAATAGAAAATAAAGGTTTGGCCTCTCTTTACGCACAATGGATAAGGCAGGGCGTACTGGGATTGCCATTGTGTTGTGGCAAGACATCATCTTCACTGCTCATTACTGTATACTTATTTGTGCAGCCCTGTTCTGGACTGACTCCTGTCAACATTGCAGGGAACAAAAAGGAACATATTTGTTGTCTGATATCATGTCATTACCTATGAAGGGGCACCTTCTGTGTAGTGTAAATACTGTGAAGCTCGTCCCTCACCTCTTGAAATGGCTCAGTGATGCCAGGGTTGGTTTTTGACACATATGAAAGGATTTATACTTTGATCTGTTAAGATGTTGGTAGAAGTGGCTCCTTTACACTGACTCCAGTTTGGCCTTTGTTGTATAATGGCTAATGTTATGGTTCAAAAAAGAATGAAATTGTCCAAGATCAGTGTTAAGGACCAGGTTCTACCTTAATCTAGCTGCATCTGGATGCTAATAGCCTAATGCTAGATTATGCCATCACATTTCCCTTTTATAAACTAACCTGTGAAAGGGAGAAGGAAGAATGGCCCTCTATCCTGTGTGGCTTTCCCACTCCCATGTGTTGGGACTGTTTTGAGGGTCGTTGGTGTAATTGGATTTTGGGGTGAATGTGGACCGGGCTTTGACAATTGACAAAATGTATAGAGCGGCTGGTCCATTTTTGGCTTTGTATGCAAGCATCAAGATTTCAAATCTGATGTGGTCAGTTACTTCATACTGCCAATGAAGTGAGCGCAGCAGTGGAGTGACATATGAATTTAGGAAGATTGAAGACCAGTGATGCAGCTGCATTATGGACAAGCTGTAGAGGGCTGATGGCTCTTAGAGGAAGACCAGCAAGTAGCGAGTTGCAGTAGCTTAGCTTTGAGATTACAAAAGACTGCACAATTACCTGGGCAGCTTCCTGTGAAAGAAAGGGCCGAATCCTTCGTATGCTACAAAGGAGAAATCTGCAAGACCAGGTCAGATTTGAAATATGAGTAGAGAATGACAACTGGTTGTCCAAAGTTATGCCCAGGCTACGAGCAGCTTCAGATAGTGATACCAGGGAGTTCTCGATGTACATAAGCTCGGCTTTACTGGGGTTGAGCCTCAAGTGGTGGCTGTCATCCATGACACAATGTCAGTCAAGCATGCTGAGATAAGTCTGGAGACCTGCGTATCGGAGGGTGGGAAAGAAAGAAATAATTGGGTGTCATCAGCATAGCAGTGGTAGGAAAAGCCATGAGAAGATATTACATCACCAAGAGAACAGGTATACAAAGAGAAGAGGGCCTAATACTGAGCCCTGGGGGACACCAGAGGAGAGTCTACATGGATTGGAAGTGGATCCTTTCCATGTTACCTGATAGGACTGAAAAAACTGGAATCAGATTGTGAGCTAAGAAAGGGAGAGAGAGACAAGTACTCATGCATGTGAGCACACAGCTAGACAACATGGAAAAAAGACACCCAACATGCACCCAACATGCAGCAGGAGTGGCTAAAGCCATACAGAAAACAGCGCATCTGGTAATGGGACATCCAATCACGGTACTAACCACACACAGTGTAATAGCATACGTGAACTCACAAGCCTTCGCCTTGACAGCACTAAGGCAACAGAGGATCAGCAAAATTTTGGAAGCACCACACATCACGTACACGCATGAACGAATCAACATGGCAGACATGATGGGAGGAGAAGAGCCTCATCAGTGCGAACAGGAAGTCAAAAAGCAGGAGAAGGTGAGACCAGACCTAGAAGGAGAACCAATTCCAGGAGCAGGGAACATGTTCACCGATGGATGTGGATTTAGAGGACCATACGGGGATATAAAAGCAGGGTGTGCAGTGGTGGCAGAAACACAGGGAGAAGTAGATGAATTTTGGACGGTGAAAGCAGAAAGGCTGAAAGGTTAGCAATCAGCACAGCGAGCTGAGGTAATGGCAGTAGTGGAGGCCTTGAAGTTAGCAAAGGGCAAGGAAGTGAATATTTATACTGACTCTGCTTACACGGTAGGGGCAGCACATGTGGAGCTAAGACAATGGATGAGAGCAGGGTTTAGGACAGCGGGAAACAAACCAATTAAACATGAGGCAGAAATGAGGGAGCTGGCAAAGGCCTTGCAGGGACCAGAAAGAGTAGCTATCATAAAGTGCAGGGGACATGTAGAGTATGTCAACAGTACAATCCCAAACCTACAATTAAGGTGGCACCCTGTAAGTATCCGTTGTCATTAACACCAGGGGAAGAGATAGTAAATGACTACACAGACATGGTGGACTCAGCACAGGGGTACACGTACGTATTGATGCGCGTAGACAACTACACAGGGTGGACGGAAGCGTGGCCAACAAAACGGGAAGACAGTGCTTCAGTGGTAAAGTTCCTGGTGAACCAGTACATTCCTCACCATGGGTTTCCGAGAAAGGTGAGATCAGATAATGGCACTCATTTTACAGCGCGCAATTTGCAGGAGTTAGAGAAAATGCTGGGTCTGAAACATTCATTTGGGGCAGTGTATCATCCTCAGTCTCAAGGTAAGGTGGAAAGGATGAATCTAAATGTGAAAAACAAAGTGGCCAAAATCTGTGCACAGACAAAATTAAATTGGGTTGACGCCTTCCCTTTGGCATTAATGCAAATGAGATGTTCAGTAAATGCAACAACTGGTTTTACCCCTTTTGAATTGCAGACAGGTCGAGGATTTCCAGGACCCCACGGACCCTTAACAATAAATGAGAAAACAAAAACATCTCACACACACATCATACTTTAATGAATTGCAAAGTATCGTTTCAGCTTTCTCCACGCAGGAGGGGGACCGGACGGGGAGCAGACAGAGAAAATGGAGTGAGCCGAGGTGGACAGGTCCATTCCAGGTGACAGAAAGAACCAGCCACGCCGTAGGCCTGAAGGGTAAAGGGGAAACATGGTTTCATCTGAGCCAGTGCGCCGCCACAGTGTCACGGCAGAGGAGTCTGCAAGAGACAGCAAGGGACCTTTCTGAAACATCACCTAACTCACCTGACCCGGACGGGTCAGGTGTTCACTCCCACACAGAAGGGGCAGAATAATCCCCGGGAGCAAAAGGGTGAAGGTAGTCCACCCTTAGACCCCGAAGTAAGAAGAACAGAACACCAGTGATGACTTCTGGACAATTGTGTTGTTTGATTATTTGTTGGTGTATTGTGTTGTGTGTTTCCATTTACAGTTTGGTCACGCTTGGGTTAAATAATAGCATGGCAGTAGGAAAGGATTAAAACATTAAGAACAAGACGGTGAAGCAGAATGGGGGTAGAGATTGGTGGATGTGTAGCATGTGCAGCCACAAGACCCAGACTTATAACAACCCCGGCACCCCTATTCCCACAAAAAGACCCCAAGGGTTATGTGTGCATGATTGGCCTGACTAAGGAAAGAAACCCTAAGAATTGTGACACTTTGAGCGTTATTTTCCCCCCCATCAGTAACAGAACCAGAACAGGACTATTTTCACCCAAAAAGGGGGAGGGGAACTACACTTGCTTCGTTAGAAGTTCAAGCACACCTCAAGTACGCTTGGGGCACATCCCGGCGGTGTAACCGCACAGTCACTGGGAACGAGTCTGTGGGTTCATGGGCACGAGCAGGATTGTATGATTATTGTGGAAGGATGACTTTGGTTGTTAACATGCCAGAGAACTCGGAGGGGACATGCGCCATGGTCAGGTTAGCAGCTCCTTTATTACTGATAGGCAAAAAACTACACAGGGACCCGGTAACTGATGCAGCAAGACAGAAGCGAAAGGCAAACCATTTTGATTTAACAAGGAATACCCCCACATACATAGATGCAATAGAAATACCTCGTGGAGTTCCGGACAGGTATAAGTTAGCAGACCAGATAGCAGGGGGATTTGAGAATATTCCGATACTTTCCGCATTATTCCCCATTACTCCAAATAAAAATGTGGATCGGATTAACTATGTACATTATAATGTCCTCAGGCTAGCCAACCTGACTAGGGATGCAGTGCAAGGACTTAGAGATCAGCTGGGACCAACCTCACTGATAGCGGTGCAAAATTGTATGGCATTAGATATGTTGTTGGCGGAAAAGGGGGGCGTCTGCGCTATGCTTGAGGATATGTGTTGTACATTCATTCCTAATAATACCGCTCCGGATGGGTCAGTTAGTAGAGCATTGGATGGTTTGAAGACCCTATCAGAGGAAATGCATGAGAATTCAGGCATAAACAACCAGTTGGAATCCTGGATGGTGAGCCGGTTCGGTCAGTGGAAAGACTTAATTGTGTCATTGATGGTTTCATTAGCCACATTCACGGGAATTGCTGTGACATGCGGGTGCTGCTGTATTCCATGTATTAGGGCGTTAATGGTTAGACTAATCTCAGCTATGATAGAAAGGAAAGATGTGCATGAGGGTACCACGATGATGCCACTGATACAGGGGGAAAGGGACGTAGAGACAGGAGATGCCAGAATAAAGGAGTGTGATTGGTGATCTCTTTGTAGAGATCAAAAGGGGGAATTGTGGGGTTTCAGAAATTAAATGAATGCTAAGCTTACACTAGTAGAGAATAATGCGCAGAATGGAATAGGACTAATCCTTGAATAAATAAAATAATTACTGTATGTCCAGACATAACAGGAAATGCCCTAGACGTGCATATGTGTGATTATGCAAGAAGACACGTGTACGAGACGGTCAAACAGAGGTGACGGCTGAGATGGAAAAACACAAAAGCAGAAGTGTCACAAGGCGAGAGAAATATAAGTCTGTCTGTTGCAAAGTTATGCTTTAGATCTCACTCGCACTGTGTTGTGAAGTGACATCTCCAGAGCTCTGCATTAATAAAAGGCCACAGGGTAACGCATTGGTTCCTGTCTCTTCTTTCCTGCATCAACGGACACGACATTAACTAATGATATAACAGAATCTGGCCCTTAGCTATTTTATTAGCTTTTTATCAGGGCACGCTTAGTAAAACGTCACATCACTACATCAACCTTTTAAAAAAATTAACAGGCAATCAAATTATTTTGGCTATACTAAAACCTGTCCTGGAGCAATGCCTAGCTAGCTGGATAGCTAACACTAACATGCAAGACTGAGTTTGTTTTGCAGAAGTAGCAGACGCTAAATAGCTGCCTTGTAAAAGAGGTTTGCATTGGGGACTGTTTGTATTTGATGTATGCACGTTAGGTATTATTGCATAACGCTATTTGTGATGTATTTTTGTTTTTCAATCAGTCACATTCCGAGCCAAACTTCTCTTAGCTATCTTGTATCAGTGGAGAACTACTTTTGATGGCATTGTTACTAGCTAACTGTTAGCTAGCAAGGTAACAAGGTAACTCTTTTCAAACAACAAAAAGAAAAAACACTTTACTGTGATTAACAACTATGAATTTACTAAGTTGTGATTGTTTCATAGAAGGTCTGATTAGCTAGCCTAGCTAAAGCTATGTTTGATACGTTTTGATACGTCTAACGACACTGGCATTTTTGGACGAGTAGCTTTATAGTTGCTTAGCTAATGTCACAGAATTAAAAGTAGAATCAGAAGGAAATGTTGAATATTGTGTCATTGCACCAACCATGAGGCATTAAAGTGTCTGGACAAGAACATAGCTAGCTAGCTAACTGTCTTAGATCACTACTGCAGCTCTCACACCTCCGTTTATTACATCATAATAGGTAATGTGGACTTTTTAAGGACCATTGTTGCGTCTGATAACCCGTTCAGAAAAGGTGTTCTTCAGCTGAATGAACAGATACTGAAACGAACACTAAGGAGATCATCCAACATTGAACATATTTCACTAGACACACTAGTGGAAGAGCTGCTGAGGTTCCTGAGCCATGAATTTCCGGCCTACAGCATCTACTCTGGACAGGTATGTCACCGCCTTGCACCAGGATGCAGAGATCCATGAGCATGACTGAGATGTAATTATAACTATATACACCTCATTAGTCTGATGCTAATGAGCACACATGCACACCTGCTGTCCAGTTCTTTAACATCCATATCCATCACCTTGATTTATCTTAGTTAGTTGCTGCTGAAGCTCTGTCTCTCTTTCTCTCTTTCCCCATGCCTCCTTCTCTTCCTGTAGGAGTGTGGATACACCACTGGCGTTGTTGCCTGATGCACCTCCTTTGGAAGAGGACACGGTCCACTGTCAGAACTGGCAGGAGACAGTGGAGCCGCACACACTCGCCTCTCTCGGCTCCCGGGAGATCGAACGGCAGGCTGTCATATATGGTAAAACAGCAAATGTGGTGCACAGCAACTGACTATAAAAGACAACTCCCAGTACACAGTTAACATGTAAAATGAAAAAAAATTATTTACTGATCTAACTTAAACTAAATAGCTACTAAATCTTTTGAACATACAGTATTCTATTTATTATGCACATATGGTAATTCTATCCTGACTCATGAACATGTGGAATTCTGAATTGTGTAACGTTTGTAAGAAATTGTAGTGACTTTGCTATATCCTCTTCCTCAGAGCTGTTCACAACGGAAGCGTCTCACCTGCGGACTCTCAGGGTTCTCGATCAGGTGTTCTTCCAGAAGATGAGGAACCTTTTGACCGTCGAAGAACTTTTCTGTATCTTCCCCAACCTGCCCCAGGTCTACAGTCTTCATGGTCAGTCTCTCTGTGTGCGCGTGTGTGTGCGTGCGTGCAAATCCGCTCCATTTGTCTTAGTGTGTTTTCAAACCTAAATTTCTGAAGCCTACTTGGTGTCTAAATCATAATCAAGATTAAAGAAGTGTAAAAGCCACCCAAACTGGGAATTTAATGACAGAACAATATCAGCTATTGGCACCATGCCATTACTGTGAGCAGGTATGGACTGGAGGCTGTACATGTTGTTTCTGCGGTGGCCTTCATGACACAAGTAGAGTTTTGTTGCCCACTGACACAACTTTCTAACAAACCACATACACACTGGCTCGCTTAAACAGATTCTGTTTTGTGGTGTTGCATTTGTGTTTCAGCGAATCTGTGTGAGTCCATGAAGAGGCTGAGGGACTCTCCTATAGTTCAAGGCATAGGAGACATCATGGTGTCTAGAGTGAGAGCTGGCTAGTGTTACTCCCTTTCTAGTTCACATCATCTTTTGGTGCTGTCTAAAATGAAGTGGTTGTTCTGTGTAGTGTGGGATATACTTGTTGCTTTACTTGATATGTCAGTAGCTAATGTGTTTGTGTGTGTGCGTGTTAGTTTGAAGACGCTGCAGGAGAGGAGTTCCAGGAGCAGGTGTCTCACCTGTGCAGTCAGCAGAGTCAGGCACTGGAGCTCATTAAAAATAAACGCAAAGACCCGCGTTTCGCGCACCTTATACAGGTAACACTTTTTAGAGGTATAAAGCCTTTGGACAAACCTACAAACACTAGAGCTTCTGCCATATTTGTTAGTGGGCTGGGTTGTGAATTGGTTGACCCATATTTTGAATTGGAGACTATCCAGTCTTTTAGATTTGACTTTTATTGCAGCACATAACTTCTAGTGATGCTGTTTTAGGTATAAATTGGTGTTGCAGTCAACAGAATCCACATTTGGACTTAGATGTCCTTGGCTCATTCGTGTGTGTGTGTGTGTGTGTGTTAGGAATGTGAAGCCAGCCCTCACTGCCGCCGACTACAGTTAAAGGACCTTCTAGTGTCTGAGATGCAGAGACTCACCAAATACCCCTTGCTGCTGGATAACATCATCAGACACACAGAAGGCATGTATAGAAACACTCACATACAATGTATTGAACCATGAAAACACTTCAGTATACACACACATACCAGCTTACCAAGGAGGCAAGCACACACACCCTTTCTCCTGGATTAACACTAGTATGTGCCCCCACAACAGCTGGTTCTCCAGACCTGCAGCCATTGCTGAGGGCACAGGCGTGCTGCCGTGGGATACTACGAGCTGTCAATGAGGTCGTCAGGGAGACGGAGCACCGGCGACAGCTCAGCCGTTATCAGCGCAGGCTAGACTTGTCCCCTCTGGAGAGGCAGGCCAGTCCTGTCGCTGCTCAGTTCAAGGTACGGCCTTACTATGTATCCACCATCTGCCTTCCAAACAGCTTCTCTGGTCTTGGAGCACCTGATCCAGAGTATGAATTATTAACTATATTCTTTTTCTATGTAGAATCTGGACCTGACCACTAAAAAACTGATCCACGAAGGACCGTTGACTTGGAAAGTTAACAAAGATAAAGCTATAGGTAAGAGATCATCACAGCTGAACAAATCACTGTTAACTCTGGGGAATGCAGCTATTGAGAGCATGGTGCTATGCTGACTTGGAGTTATTTGGTTCCCTGCTACCTCACACATGACATGGTCTGAATAACTGTGTGTGTGTGTGTGTGTGTGTGTGTGTGTACACCTGCATCTGCCTGTATGTTCATACGTGTGTATACACATGTTTCAAGGACTTTTAATGTGAATGGATGCTTTCAATGATCTGTGTGCAAGCTTGCATACATTTTTGTTTTTCCTCTTGCAAATGATTACTTGACAGGTCCATTCTCACTCTGTGTGTGTGTGTGTGTGTGTGTGTGTGTGTGTGTTCCAGACATTCATGCTCTGCTTCTCTCAGACATGTTGGTGCTACTCCAAAGGGGTTCAGGTGACCGTTTGATCTTGCGATGTCCAGCGCGCTCACTGGGTGGGGTTTGGGGTAGGAACACGGACCTCAAAACCCCCTTTTGCCCCGTTGTTCGCTTGGATTCATCTCTTGTCAGATCTGTGGCTACAGGTATATTTGTAGTTATTCTTACAGCTATGAATAGCCAGAATAGATGAATGGGTCTGGAATAACTATGTCTTTATTTTATTTTTAAAAAATTAAGAAGCCAGTTAGAAATTGCATGTGGGTTAGTTTGAATACATTGTTTGACAACCTGCTCTTCTCTATCAGATAACAAGGCCTTGTATGTGATCAGTACATCAGAGAGACAGATATACGAGCTGGTGGCTGGGACTTCCTCTGAGAAAAACACGTGAGTTTGTTTTTTTGTCTCTCTCTGACCCACCATCTTCTCATCAAGGTCAACCAGTCAGCACTGCTGTGTCTGTTTTGTGATAACATTTATGGTGTCAGGCCATTTATGTTCAGATGATTTTAACAACATTGTGCTGTTGTAGAAATTGGGACCTGATGGCTTTAGCGATGTTTCCACAGATGGAAGAACCTGTTAGAAAAGACCATCTCCTCGGCCTCTGGAGGCAGTGAAGCCACCAAGCAAGGATCAACAGCTATCCCAACTGACCAATCAGAAGCCTACATGCATACTGGTGGGCAGGGTTATGTGGGAGGACGAGCTAAAATGGCTGATGCTGCTCTTCAAGATGGTAAGAATTTGTTACACTCCGTTACACAGTCATTGTTGCACTATGATAGTTAAACAGTATATTTCTGGTGGTGGTGGTGGTGGTGTTTTTATAAATAGAATTTTAGCAGGCTCAGATATTTACCAACTTTTTTGCACCCTTTGTGTTCTGCCAGTCAGGACACTAAGACTGTTGATCCTTGGATCCTTGGATCCTTTAGAGGCTGCCAGTCAGAAGCAGAAAGTGACATCATTGTCCTCACAGCAAGAAGGGCAGGAGATGCCTTGCCAGTCACCAAAAGGCCGTTCACACCTGGAGATGCTGAGGCATGAAACGAGGCCCTGCCAATCACGAGCAAGCATACGGCAGCGCATGATAAAAAATGTGGATGGAATCTTTCAATCAATGAAGGGGCTGATGAAAAACCTGCATCAGCTTAGGGTAAAGTGGATATATTACTCACGCTCTCTCAAACACACACACACACACACACACACACTATCATTGCAGCTAGCTAGCACTTTCATGTTATGTTTTAAAAGAATGGCTTTGTGCACTTGTGAGATCCTGGTTAACTCCTTGTTTTCATTTTCATAGGAGATTGAAGCACTGTAGACTGCTCACAATGGTGAGAAAAAAGTCACCTGTCAGTCAGTTCAGATGACACCATCCATGGGTCTTCCTCCATTATCAGGACACCATCTATTTATCTTGGGTCGAGCGATGGTAAGTGTGTCAAAGAAGCCATTTATAAATACTGGGGCTAAACCTGTTTAATGCTGTACCACAATTCTTTTTGATTGTACCAAACAAAAAGATCTAGTCTGGAATCACTAGAATAATTTGGGGTTGAGTTTAAATGGAGCACACAGTTGAATATTAAAACATCACCGCAGATCTTGGGTCTTGCTATTGCCAGACTGAAAACTGGCCTTCAAACCTGTAGCAATTCCCAATTTTAACTTTAAGAATTTTATGTATTTATTTGAATAATGTTTAGTATTGATTTTGGAGTTGATGTAATTATGTTGCTTATGGTGTACTACCCCTGCAGACTGTGGCAATTGTATGGTCATCTTTCCAACCTGTTTAGGTAACGAAGAAGGGCCAACAGAACCAGTTCAGCCCAAGATCCATTCTACAGGATTTTGATTTATTACACGAGACATTGTAAAGAGTTTTACTTACACATTTGAAACATGAACACACACATACTAAGGGTGTGGCATTCCTGCCATTTCATACATCCTGTGTAGCTCTTTACTAGAATCCCAGCATGCCTTTCTCCTGGGAGAAACCTGCAAATATTGTATTGTCTGCAACTGAGAAGAGAGACAGGACAGACGAACCTTCAGCTCATGCACCGAGTTGGAATAAAAAGCATTCAAATGAAAGTCCAGATATGTGAGGTGTTTTTTTTTTTTATTAGGTAAAGCTAAAGTTGGAACAAGGGAACTGAGGTGACAGTTTAAAAAAAAAATTAGTCAATGAAGATGAAGAAATGGAACTAAAATGAGACTGAAAATGTATGGCTGAGGAAATGAATCTGCCCATTAAAGGGACCCCCCCCCAAGCACTTTACCCAATACATGTATGTTAATACTCACTCACGTCATCAGTGACAAACTGGCAACCCAACAGGTGCCATTTTGCTCGAGGACCCATAATCAGCCCATGTCAACTTGACCCAAGATTGTGGCTCTCTTCGCCTTATGGAATGTGTGGATGGGTGACTTAAACAAATTCAGGTTCTTTTTCACTGGGACCCCTGCAAGACACATGGGCTCCAAGAGAGTATTTTGCATTAATATCATCATATGTCTATGTTGTATCCTTTATTTTATAAATTAACACTATGCGAGAGCAAAGAATAAAGAGTGTGGAAGGAGTTTATTTTATTTCTTTAAGCGTTCTACAGAATAGAAAATAAAGGTTTGGCCTCTCTTTACGCACAATGGATAAGGCAGGGCGTACTGGGATTGCCATTGTGTTGTGGCAAGACATCATCTTCACTGCTCATTACTGTATACTTATTTGTGCAGCCCTGTTCTGGACTGACTCCTGTCAACATTGCAGGGAACAAAAAGGAACATATTTGTTGTCTGATATCATGTCATTACCTATGAAGGGGCACCTTCTGTGTAGTGTAAATACTGTGAAGCTCGTCCCTCACCTCTTGAAATGGCTCAGTGATGCCAGGGTTGGTTTTTGACACATATGAAAGGATTTATACTTTGATCTGTTAAGATGTTGGTAGAAGTGGCTCCTTTACACTGACTCCAGTTTGGCCTTTGTTGTATAATGGCTAATGTTATGGTTCAAAAAAGAATGAAATTGTCCAAGATCAGTGTTAAGGACCAGGTTCTACCTTAATCTAGCTGCATCTGGATGCTAATAGCCTAATGCTAGATTATGCCATCACATTTCCCTTTTATAAACTAACCTGTGAAAGGGAGAAGGAAGAATGGCCCTCTATCCTGTGTGGCTTTCCCACTCCCATGTGTTGGGACTGTTTTGAGGGTCGTTGGTGTAATTGGATTTTGGGGTGAATGTGGACCGGGCTTTGACAATTGACAAAATGTATAGAGCGGCTGGTCCATTTTTGGCTTTGTATGCAAGCATCAAGATTTCAAATCTGATGTGGTCAGTTACTTCATACTGCCAATGAAGTGAGCGCAGCAGTGGAGTGACATATGAATTTAGGAAGATTGAAGACCAGTGATGCAGCTGCATTATGGACAAGCTGTAGAGGGCTGATGGCTCTTAGAGGAAGACCAGCAAGTAGCGAGTTGCAGTAGCTTAGCTTTGAGATTACAAAAGACTGCACAATTACCTGGGCAGCTTCCTGTGAAAGAAAGGGCCGAATCCTTCGTATGCTACAAAGGAGAAATCTGCAAGACCAGGTCAGATTTGAAATATGAGTAGAGAATGACAACTGGTTGTCCAAAGTTATGCCCAGGCTACGAGCAGCTTCAGATAGTGATACCAGGGAGTTCTCGATGTACATAAGCTCGGCTTTACTGGGGTTGAGCCTCAAGTGGTGGCTGTCATCCATGACACAATGTCAGTCAAGCATGCTGAGATAAGTCTGGAGACCTGCGTATCGGAGGGTGGGAAAGAAAGAAATAATTGGGTGTCATCAGCATAGCAGTGGTAGGAAAAGCCATGAGAAGATATTACATCACCAAGAGAACAGGTATACAAAGAGAAGAGGGCCTAATACTGAGCCCTGGGGGACACCAGAGGAGAGTCTACATGGATTGGAAGTGGATCCTTTCCATGTTACCTGATAGGACTGAAAAAACTGGAATCAGATTGTGAGCTAAGAAAGGGAGAGAGAGACAAGTACTCATGCATGTGAGCACACAGCTAGACAACATGGAAAAAAGACACCCAACATGCACCCAACATGCAGCAGGAGTGGCTAAAGCCATACAGAAAACAGCGCATCTGGTAATGGGACATCCAATCACGGTACTAACCACACACAGTGTAATAGCATACGTGAACTCACAAGCCTTCGCCTTGACAGCACTAAGGCAACAGAGGATCAGCAAAATTTTGGAAGCACCACACATCACGTACACGCATGAACGAATCAACATGGCAGACATGATGGGAGGAGAAGAGCCTCATCAGTGCGAACAGGAAGTCAAAAAGCAGGAGAAGGTGAGACCAGACCTAGAAGGAGAACCAATTCCAGGAGCAGGGAACATGTTCACCGATGGATGTGGATTTAGAGGACCATACGGGGATATAAAAGCAGGGTGTGCAGTGGTGGCAGAAACACAGGGAGAAGTAGATGAATTTTGGACGGTGAAAGCAGAAAGGCTGAAAGGTTAGCAATCAGCACAGCGAGCTGAGGTAATGGCAGTAGTGGAGGCCTTGAAGTTAGCAAAGGGCAAGGAAGTGAATATTTATACTGACTCTGCTTACACGGTAGGGGCAGCACATGTGGAGCTAAGACAATGGATGAGAGCAGGGTTTAGGACAGCGGGAAACAAACCAATTAAACATGAGGCAGAAATGAGGGAGCTGGCAAAGGCCTTGCAGGGACCAGAAAGAGTAGCTATCATAAAGTGCAGGGGACATGTAGAGTATGTCAACAGTACAATCCCAAACCTACAATTAAGGTGGCACCCGGTAAGTATCCGTTGTCATTAACACCAGGGGAAGAGATAGTAAATGACTACACAGACATGGTGGACTCAGCACAGGGGTACACGTACGTATTGATGCGCGTAGACAACTACACAGGGTGGACGGAAGCGTGGCCAACAAAACGGGAAGACAGTGCTTCAGTGGTAAAGTTCCTGGTGAACCAGTACATTCCTCAGCATGGGTTTCCGAGAAAGGTGAGATCAGATAATGGCACTCATTTTACAGCGCGCAATTAGCAGGAGTTAGAGAAAATGCTGGGTCTGAAACATTCATTTGGGGCAGTGTATCATCCTCAGTCTCAAGGTAAGGTGGAAAGGATGAATCTAAATGTGAAAAACAAAGTGGCCAAAATCTGTGCACAGACAAAATTAAATTGGGTTGACGCCTTCCCTTTGGCATTAATGCAAATGAGATGTTCAGTAAATGCAACAACTGGTTTTACCCCTTTTGAATTGCAGACAGGTCGAGGATTTCCAGGACCCCACGGACCCTTAACAATAAATGAGAAAACAAAAACATCTCACACACACATCATACTTTAATGAATT
Organism: Electrophorus electricus; assembly: GCF_041902795.1. NCBI lineage: Eukaryota > Metazoa > Chordata > Actinopteri > Gymnotiformes > Gymnotidae > Electrophorus > Electrophorus electricus. The sequence continues at coordinate 104,204 of NW_027658813.1, forward strand.
GCAAAGTATCGTTTCAGCTTTCTCCACGCAGGAGGGGGACCGGACGGGGAGCAGACAGAGAAAATGGAGTGAGCCGAGGTGGACAGGTCCATTCCAGGTGACAGAAAGAACCAGCCACGCCGTAGGCCTGAAGGGTAAAGGGGAAACATGGTTTCATCTGAGCCAGTGCGCCGCCACAGTGTCACGGCAGAGGAGTCTGCAAGAGACAGCAAGGGACCTTTCTGAAACATCACCTAACTCACCTGACCCGGACGGGTCAGGTGTTCACTCCCACACAGAAGGGGCAGAATAATCCCCGGGAGCAAAAGGGTGAAGGTAGTCCACCCTTAGACCCCGAAGTAAGAAGAACAGAACACCAGTGATGACTTCTGGACAATTGTGTTGTTTGATTATTTGTTGGTGTATTGTGTTGTGTGTTTCCATTTACAGTTTGGTCACGCTTGGGTTAAATAATAGCATGGCAGTAGGAAAGGATTAAGACATTAAGAACAAGACGGTGAAGCAGAATGGGGGTAGAGATTGGTGGATGTGTAGCATGTGCAGCCACAAGACCCAGACTTATAACAACCCCGGCACCCCTATTCCCACAAAAAGACCCCAAGGGTTATGTGTGCATGATTGGCCTGACTAAGGAAAGAAACCCTAAGAATTGTGACACTTTGAGCGTTATTTTCCCCCCCATCAGTAACAGAACCAGAACAGGACTATTTTCACCCAAAAAGGGGGAGGGGAACTACACTTGCTTCGTTAGAAGTTCAAGCACACCTCAAGTACGCTTGGGGCACATCCCGGCGGTGTAACCGCACAGTCACTGGGAACGAGTCTGTGGGTTCATGGGCACGAGCAGGATTGTATGATTATTGTGGAAGGATGACTTTGGTTGTTAACATGCCAGAGAACTCGGAGGGGACATGCGCCATGGTCAGGTTAGCAGCTCCTTTATTACTGATAGGCAAAAAACTACACAGGGACCCGGTAACTGATGCAGCAAGACAGAAGCGAAAGGCAAACCATTTTGATTTAACAAGGAATACCCCCACATACATAGATGCAATAGAAATACCTCGTGGAGTTCCGGACAGGTATAAGTTAGCAGACCAGATAGCAGGGGGATTTGAGAATATTCCGATACTTTCCGCATTATTCCCCATTACTCCAAATAAAAATGTGGATCGGATTAACTATGTACATTATAATGTCCTCAGGCTAGCCAACCTGACTAGGGATGCAGTGCAAGGACTTAGAGATCAGCTGGGACCAACCTCACTGATAGCGGTGCAAAATTGTATGGCATTAGATATGTTGTTGGCGGAAAAGGGGGGCGTCTGCGCTATGCTTGAGGATATGTGTTGTACATTCATTCCTAATAATACCGCTCCGGATGGGTCAGTTAGTAGAGCATTGGATGGTTTGAAGACCCTATCAGAGGAAATGCATGAGAATTCAGGCATAAACAACCAGTTGGAATCCTGGATGGTGAGCCGGTTCGGTCAGTGGAAAGACTTAATTGTGTCATTGATGGTTTCATTAGCCACATTCACGGGAATTGCTGTGACATGCGGGTGCTGCTGTATTCCATGTATTAGGGCGTTAATGGTTAGACTAATCTCAGCTATGATAGAAAGGAAAGATGTGCATGAGGGTACCACGATGATGCCACTGATACAGGGGGAAAGGGACGTAGAGACAGGAGATGCCAGAATAAAGGAGTGTGATTGGTGATCTCTTTGTAGAGATCAAAAGGGGGAATTGTGGGGTTTCAGAAATTAAATGAATGCTAAGCTTACACTAGTAGAGAATAATGCGCAGAATGGAATAGGACTAATCCTTGAATAAATAAAATAATTACTGTATGTCCAGACATAACAGGAAATGCCCTAGACGTGCATATGTGTGATTATGCAAGAAGACACGTGTACGAGACGGTCAAACAGAGGTGACGGCTGAGATGGAAAAACACAAAAGCAGAAGTGTCACAAGGCGAGAGAAATATAAGTCTGTCTGTTGCAAAGTTATGCTTTAGATCTCACTCGCACTGTGTTGTGAAGTGACATCTCCAGAGCTCTGCATTAATAAAAGGCCACAGGGTAACGCATTGGTTCCTGTCTCTTCTTTCCTGCATCAACGGACACGACATTAACTAATGATATAACAGAATCTGGCCCTTAGCTATTTTATTAGCTTTTTATCAGGGCACGCTTAGTAAAACGTCACATCACTACATCAACCTTTTAAAAAAATTAACAGGCAATCAAATTATTTTGGCTATACTAAAACCTGTCCTGGAGCAATGCCTAGCTAGCTGGATAGCTAACACTAACATGCAAGACTGAGTTTGTTTTGCAGAAGTAGCAGACGCTAAATAGCTGCCTTGTAAAAGAGGTTTGCATTGGGGACTGTTTGTATTTGATGTATGCACGTTAGGTATTATTGCATAACGCTATTTGTGATGTATTTTTGTTTTTCAATCAGTCACATTCCGAGCCAAACTTCTCTTAGCTATCTTGTATCAGTGGAGAACTACTTTTGATGGCATTGTTACTAGCTAACTGTTAGCTAGCAAGGTAACAAGGTAACTCTTTTCAAACAACAAAAAGAAAAAACACTTTACTGTGATTAACAACTATGAATTTACTAAGTTGTGATTGTTTCATAGAAGGTCTGATTAGCTAGCCTAGCTAAAGCTATGTTTGATACGTTTTGATACGTCTAACGACACTGGCATTTTTGGACGAGTAGCTTTATAGTTGCTTAGCTAATGTCACAGAATTAAAAGTAGAATCAGAAGGAAATGTTGAATATTGTGTCATTGCACCAGCCATGAGGCATTAAAGTGTCTGGACAAGAACATAGCTAGCTAGCTAACTGGCTTAGATCACTACTGCAGCTCTCACACCTCCGTTTATTACATCATAATAGGTAATGTGGACTTTTTAAGGACCATTGTTGCGTCTGATAACCCGTTCAGAAAAGGTGTTCTTCAGCTGAATGAACAGATACTGAAACGAACACTAAGGAGATCATCCAACATTGAACATATTTCACTAGACACACTAGTGGAAGAGCTGCTGAGGTTCCTGAGCCATGAATTTCCGGCCTACAGCATCTACTCTGGACAGGTATGTCACCGCCTTGCACCAGGATGCAGAGATCCATGAGCATGACTGAGATGTAATTATAACTATATACACCTCATTAGTCTGATGCTAATGAGCACACATGCACACCTGCTGTCCAGTTCTTTAACATCCATATCCATCACCTTGATTTATCTTAGTTAGTTGCTGCTGAAGCTCTGTCTCTCTTTCTCTCTTTCCCCATGCCTCCTTCTCTTCCTGTAGGAGTGTGGATACACCACTGGCGTTGTTGCCTGATGCACCTCCTTTGGAAGAGGACACGGTCCACTGTCAGAACTGGCAGGAGACAGTGGAGCCGCACACACTCGCCTCTCTCGGCTCCCGGGAGATCGAACGGCAGGCTGTCATATATGGTAAAACAGCAAATGTGGTGCACAGCAACTGACTATAAAAGACAACTCCCAGTACACAGTTAACATGTAAAATGAAAAAAAATTATTTACTGATCTAACTTAAACTAAATAGCTACTAAATCTTTTGAACATACAGTATTCTATTTATTATGCACATATGGTAATTCTATCCTGACTCATGAACATGTGGAATTCTGAATTGTGTAACGTTTGTAAGAAATTGTAGTGACTTTGCTATATCCTCTTCCTCAGAGCTGTTCACAACGGAAGCGTCTCACCTGCGGACTCTCAGGGTTCTCGATCAGGTGTTCTTCCAGAAGATGAGGAACCTTTTGACCGTCGAAGAACTTTCCTGTATCTTCCCCAACCTGCCCCAGGTCTACAGTCTTCATGGTCAGTCTCTCTGTGTGCGCGTGTGTGTGCGTGCGTGCAAATCCGCTCCATTTGTCTTAGTGTGTTTTCAAACCTAAATTTCTGAAGCCTACTTGGTGTCTAAATCATAATCAAGATTAAAGAAGTGTAAAAGCCACCCAAACTGGGAATTTAATGACAGAACAATATCAGCTATTGGCACCATGCCATTACTGTGAGCAGGTATGGACTGGAGGCTGTACATGTTGTTTCTGCGGTGGCCTTCATGACACAAGTAGAGTTTTGTTGCCCACTGACACAACTTTCTAACAAACCACATACACACTGGCTCGCTTAAACAGATTCTGTTTTGTGGTGTTGCATTTGTGTTTCAGCGAATCTGTGTGAGTCCATGAAGAGGCTGAGGGACTCTCCTATAGTTCAAGGCATAGGAGACATCATGGTGTCTAGAGTGAGAGCTGGCTAGTGTTACTCCCTTTCTAGTTCACATCATCTTTTGGTGCTGTCTAAAATGAAGTGGTTGTTCTGTGTAGTGTGGGATATACTTGTTGCTTTACTTGATATGTCAGTAGCTAATGTGTTTGTGTGTGTGCGTGTTAGTTTGAAGACGCTGCAGGAGAGGAGTTCCAGGAGCAGGTGTCTCACCTGTGCAGTCAGCAGAGTCAGGCACTGGAGCTCATTAAAAATAAACGCAAAGACCCGCGTTTCGCGCACCTTATACAGGTAACACTTTTTAGAGGTATAAAGCCTTTGGACAAACCTACAAACACTAGAGCTTCTGCCATATTTGTTAGTGGGCTGGGTTGTGAATTGGTTGACCCATATTTTGAATTGGAGACTATCCAGTCTTTTAGATTTGACTTTTATTGCAGCACATAACTTCTAGTGATGCTGTTTTAGGTATTAATTGGTGTTGCAGTCAACAGAATCCACATTTGGACTTAGATGTCCTTGGCTCATTCGTGTGTGTGTGTGTGTGTGTGTTAGGAATGTGAAGCCAGCCCTCACTGCCGCCGACTACAGTTAAAGGACCTTCTAGTGTCTGAGATGCAGAGACTCACCAAATACCCCTTGCTGCTGGATAACATCATCAGACACACAGAAGGCATGTATAGAAACACTCACATACAATGTATTGAACCATGAAAACACTTCAGTATACACACACATACCAGCTTACCAAGGAGGCAAGCACACACACCCTTTCTCCTGGATTAACACTAGTATGTGCCCCCACAACAGCTGGTTCTCCAGACCTGCAGCCATTGCTGAGGGCACAGGCGTGCTGCCGTGGGATACTACGAGCTGTCAATGAGGTCGTCAGGGAGACGGAGCACCGGCGACAGCTCAGCCGTTATCAGCGCAGGCTAGACTTGTCCCCTCTGGAGAGGCAGGCCAGTCCTGTCGCTGCTCAGTTCAAGGTACGGCCTTACTATGTATCCACCATCTGCCTTCCAAACAGCTTCTCTGGTCTTGGAGCACCTGATCCAGAGTATGAATTATTAACTATATTCTTTTTCTATGTAGAATCTGGACCTGACCACTAAAAAACTGATCCACGAAGGACCGTTGACTTGGAAAGTTAACAAAGATAAAGCTATAGGTAAGAGATCATCACAGCTGAACAAATCACTGTTAACTCTGGGGAATGCAGCTATTGAGAGCATGGTGCTATGCTGACTTGGAGTTATTTGGTTCCCTGCTACCTCACACATGACATGGTCTGAATAACTGTGTGTGTGTGTGTGTGTGTGTGTGTGTGTGTGTGTGTGTGTACACCTGCATCTGCCTGTATGTTCATACGTGTGTATACACATGTTTCAAGGACTTTTAATGTGAATGGATGCTTTCAGTGATCTGTGTGCAAGCTTGCATACATTTTTGTTTTTCCTCTTGCAAATGATTACTTGACAGGTCCATTCTCACTCTGTGTGTGTGTGTGTGTGTGTGTGTGTGTGTGTTCCAGACATTCATGCTCTGCTTCTCTCAGACATGTTGGTGCTACTCCAAAGGGGTTCAGGTGACCGTTTGATCTTGCGATGTCCAGCGCGCTCACTGGGTGGGGTTTGGGGTAGGAACACGGACCTCAAAACCCCCTTTTGCCCCGTTGTTCGCTTGGATTCATCTCTTGTCAGATCTGTGGCTACAGGTATATTTGTAGTTATTCTTACAGCTATGAATAGCCAGAATAGATGAATGGGTCTGGAATAACTATGTCTTTATTTTATTTTTAAAAAATTAAGAAGCCAGTTAGAAATTGCATGTGGGTTAGTTTGAATACATTGTTTGACAACCTGCTCTTCTCTATCAGATAACAAGGCCTTGTATGTGATCAGTACATCAGAGAGACAGATATACGAGCTGGTGGCTGGGACTTCCTCTGAGAAAAACACGTGAGTTTGTTTTTTTGTCTCTCTCTGACCCACCATCTTCTCATCAAGGTCAACCAGTCAGCACTGCTGTGTCTGTTTTGTGATAACATTTATGGTGTCAGGCCATTTATGTTCAGATGATTTTAACAACATTGTGCTGTTGTAGAAATTGGGACCTGATGGCTTTAGCGATGTTTCCACAGATGGAAGAACCTGTTAGAAAAGACCATCTCCTCGGCCTCTGGAGGCAGTGAAGCCACCAAGCAAGGATCAACAGCTATCCCAACTGACCAATCAGAAGCCTACATGCATACTGGTGGGCAGGGTTATGTGGGAGGACGAGCTAAAATGGCTGATGCTGCTCTTCAAGATGGTAAGAATTTGTTACACTCCGTTACACAGTCATTGTTGCACTATGATAGTTAAACAGTATATTTCTGGTGGTGGTGGTGGTGGTGTTTTTATAAATAGAATTTTAGCAGGCTCAGATATTTACCAACTTTTTTGCACCCTTTGTGTTCTGCCAGTCAGGACACTAAGACTGTTGATCCTTGGATCCTTGGATCCTTTAGAGGCTGCCAGTCAGAAGCAGAAAGTGACATCATTGTCCTCACAGCAAGAAGGGCAGGAGATGCCTTGCCAGTCACCAAAAGGCCGTTCACACCTGGAGATGCTGAGGCATGAAACGAGGCCCTGCCAATCACGAGCAAGCATACGGCAGCGCATGATAAAAAATGTGGATGGAATCTTTCAATCAATGAAGGGGCTGATGAAAAACCTGCATCAGCTTAGGGTAAAGTGGATATATTACTCACGCTCTCTCAAACACACACACACACACACACACACACTATCATTGCAGCTAGCTAGCACTTTCATGTTATGTTTTAAAAGAATGGCTTTGTGCACTTGTGAGATCCTGGTTAACTCCTTGTTTTCATTTTCATAGGAGATTGAAGCACTGTAGACTGCTCACAATGGTGAGAAAAAAGTCACCTGTCAGTCAGTTCAGATGACACCATCCATGGGTCTTCCTCCATTATCAGGACACCATCTATTTATCTTGGGTCGAGCGATGGTAAGTGTGTCAAAGAAGCCATTTATAAATACTGGGGCTAAACCTGTTTAATGCTGTACCACAATTCTTTTTGATTGTACCAAACAAAAAGATCTAGTCTGGAATCACTAGAATAATTTGGGGTTGAGTTTAAATGGAGCACACAGTTGAATATTAAAACATCACCGCAGATCTTGGGTCTTGCTATTGCCAGACTGAAAACTGGCCTTCAAACCTGTAGCAATTCCCAATTTTAACTTTAAGAATTTTATGTATTTATTTGAATAATGTTTAGTATTGATTTTGGAGTTGATGTAATTATGTTGCTTATGGTGTACTACCCCTGCAGACTGTGGCAATTGTATGGTCATCTTTCCAACCTGTTTAGGTAACGAAGAAGGGCCAACAGAACCAGTTCAGCCCAAGATCCATTCTACAGGATTTTGATTTATTACACGAGACATTGTAAAGAGTTTTACTTACACATTTGAAACATGAACACACACATACTAAGGGTGTGGCATTCCTGCCATTTCATACATCCTGTGTAGCTCTTTACTAGAATCCCAGCATGCCTTTCTCCTGGGAGAAACCTGCAAATATTGTATTGTCTGCAACTGAGAAGAGAGACAGGACAGACGAACCTTCAGCTCATGCACCGAGTTGGAATAAAAAGCATTCAAATGAAAGTCCAGATATGTGAGGTGTTTTTTTTTTTATTAGGTAAAGCTAAAGTTGGAACAAGGGAACTGAGGTGACAGTTTAAAAAAAAAATTAGTCAATGAAGATGAAGAAATGGAACTAAAATGAGACTGAAAATGTATGGCTGAGGAAATGAATCTGCCCATTAAAGGGACCCCCCCCAAGCACTTTACCCAATACATGTATGTTAATACTCACTCACTTCATCATTGACAAACTGGCAACCCAACAGGTGCCATTTTGCTCGAGGACCCATAATCAGCCCATGTCAACTTGACCCAAGATTGTGGCTCTCTTCGCCTTATGGAATGTGTGGATGGGTGACTTAAACAAATTCAGGTTCTTTTTCACTGGGACCCCTGCAAGACACATGGGCTCCAAGAGAGTATTTTGCATTAATATCATCATATGTCTATGTTGTATCCTTTATTTTATAAATTAACACTATGCGAGAGCAAAGAATAAAGAGTGTGGAAGGAGTTTATTTTATTTCTTTAAGCGTTCTACAGAATAGAAAATAAAGGTTTGGCCTCTCTTTACGCACAATGGATAAGGCAGGGCGTACTGGGATTGCCATTGTGTTGTGGCAAGACATCATCTTCACTGCTCATTACTGTATACTTATTTGTGCAGCCCTGTTCTGGACTGACTCCTGTCAACATTGCAGGGAACAAAAAGGAACATATTTGTTGTCTGATATCATGTCATTACCTATGAAGGGGCACCTTCTGTGTAGTGTAAATACTGTGAAGCTCGTCCCTCACCTCTTGAAATGGCTCAGTGATGCCAGGGTTGGTTTTTGACACATATGAAAGGATTTATACTTTGATCTGTTAAGATGTTGGTAGAAGTGGCTCCTTTACACTGACTCCAGTTTGGCCTTTGTTGTATAATGGCTAATGTTATGGTTCAAAAAAGAATGAAATTGTCCAAGATCAGTGTTAAGGACCAGGTTCTACCTTAATCTAGCTGCATCTGGATGCTAATAGCCTAATGCTAGATTATGCCATCACATTTCCCTTTTATAAACTAACCTGTGAAAGGGAGAAGGAAGAATGGCCCTCTATCCTGTGTGGCTTTCCCACTCCCATGTGTTGGGACTGTTTTGAGGGTCGTTGGTGTAATTGGATTTTGGGGTGAATGTGGACCGGGCTTTGACAATTGACAAAATGTATAGAGCGGCTGGTCCATTTTTGGCTTTGTATGCAAGCATCAAGATTTCAAATCTGATGTGGTCAGTTACTTCATACTGCCAATGAAGTGAGCGCAGCAGTGGAGTGACATATGAATTTAGGAAGATTGAAGACCAGTGATGCAGCTGCATTATGGACAAGTTGTAGAGGGCTGATGGCTCTTAGAGGAAGACCAGCAAGTAGCGAGTTGCAGTAGTTTAGCTTTGAGATTACAAAAGACTGCACAATTACCTGGGCAGCTTCCTGTGAAAGAAAGGGCCGAATCCTTCGTATGCTACAAAGGAGAAATCTGCAAGACCAGGTCAGATTTGAAATATGAGTAGAGAATGACAACTGGTTGTCCAAAGTTATGCCCAGGCTACGAGCAGCTTCAGATAGTGATACCAGGGAGTTCTCGATGTACATAAGCTCGGCTTTACTGGGGTTGAGCCTCAAGTGGTGGCTGTCATCCATGACACAATGTCAGTCAAGCATGCTGAGATAAGTCTGGAGACCTGCGTATCGGAGGGTGGGAAAGAAAGAAATAATTGGGTGTCATCAGCATAGCAGTGGTAGGAAAAGCCATGAGAAGATATTACATCACCAAGAGAACAGGTATACAAAGAGAAGAGGGCCTAATACTGAGCCCTGGGGGACACCAGAGGAGAGTCTACATGGATTGGAAGTGGATCCTTTCCATGTTACCTGATAGGACTGAAAAAACTGGAATCAGATTGTGAGCTAAGAAAGGGGGAGAGAGACAAGTACTCATGCATGTGAGCACACAGCTAGACAACATGGAAAAAAGACACCCAACATGCACCCAACATGCAGCAGGAGTGGCTAAAGCCATACAGAAAACAGCGCATCTGGTAATGGGACATCCAATCACGGTACTAACCACACACAGTGTAATAGCATACGTGAACTCACAAGCCTTCGCCTTGACAGCACTAAGGCAACAGAGGATCAGCAAAATTTTGGAAGCACCACACATCACGTACACGCATGAACGAATCAACATGGCAGACATGATGGGAGGAGAAGAGCCTCATCAGTGCGAACAGGAAGTCAAAAAGCAGGAGAAGGTGAGACCAGACCTAGAAGGAGAACCAATTCCAGGAGCAGGGAACATGTTCACCGATGGATGTGGATTTAGAGGACCATACGGGGATATAAAAGCAGGGTGTGCAGTGGTGGCAGAAACACAGGGAGAAGTAGATGAATTTTGGACGGTGAAAGCAGAAAGGCTGAAAGGTTAGCAATCAGCACAGCGAGCTGAGGTAATGGCAGTAGTGGAGGCCTTGAAGTTAGCAAAGGGCAAGGAAGTGAATATTTATACTGACTCTGCTTACACGGTAGGGGCAGCACATGTGGAGCTAAGACAATGGATGAGAGCAGGGTTTAGGACAGCGGGAAACAAACCAATTAAACATGAGGCAGAAATGAAGGAGCTGGCAAAGGCCTTGCAGGGACCAGAAAGAGTAGCTATCATAAAGTGCAGGGGACATGTAGAGTATGTCAACAGTACAATCCCAAACCTACAATTAAGGTGGCACCCGGTAAGTATCCGTTGTCATTAACACCAGGGGAAGAGATAGTAAATGACTACACAGACATGGTGGACTCAGCACAGGGGTACACGTACGTATTGATGCGCGTAGACAACTACACAGGGTGGACGGAAGCGTGGCCAACAAAACGGGAAGACAGTGCTTCAGTGGTAAAGTTCCTGGTGAACCAGTACATTCCTCACCATGGGTTTCCGAGAAAGGTGAGATCAGATAATGGCACTCATTTTACAGCGCGCAATTTGCAGGAGTTAGAGAAAATGCTGGGTCTGAAACATTCATTTGTGGCAGTGTATCATCCTCAGTCTCAAGGTAAGGTGGAAAGGATGAATCTAAATGTGAAAAACAAAGTGGCCAAAATCTGTGCACAGACAAAATTAAATTGGGTTGACGCCTTCCCTTTGGCATTAATGCAAATGAGATGTTCAGTAAATGCAACAACTGGTTTTACCCCTTTTGAATTGCAGACAGGTCGAGGATTTCCAGGACCCCACGGACCCTTAACAATAAATGAGAAAACAAAAACATCTCACACACACATCATACTTTAATGAATTGCAAAGTATCGTTTCAGCTTTCTCCACGCAGGAGGGGGACCGGACGGGGAGCAGACAGAGAAAATGGAGTGAGCCGAGGTGGACAGGTCCATTCCAGGTGACAGAAAGAACCAGCCACGCCGTAGGCCTGAAGGGAAAGGGGAAACATGGTTTCATCTGAGCCAGTGCGCCGCCACAGTGTCACGGCAGAGGAGTCTGCAAGAGACAGCAAGGGACCTTTCTGAAACATCACCTAACTCACCTGACCCGGACGGGTCAGGTGTTCACTCCCACACAGAAGGGGCAGAATAATCCCCGGGAGCAAAAGGGTGAAGGTAGTCCACCCTTAGAACCCAAAGTAAGAATAACAGAACACCAGTGATGACTTCTGGACAATTGTGTTGTTTGATTATTTGTTGGTGTATTGTGTTGTGTGTTTCCATTTACAGTTTGGTCACGCTTGGGTTAAATAATAGCATGGCAGTAGGAAAGGATTAAAACATTAAGAACAAGACGGTGAAGCAGAATGGGGGTAGAGATTGGTGGATGTGTAGCATGTGCAGCCACAAGACCCAGACTTATAACAACCCCGGCACCCCTATTCCCACAAAAAGACCCCAAGGGTTATGTGTGCATGATTGGCCTGACTAAGGAAAGAAACCCTAAGAATTGTGACACTTTGAGCGTTATTTTCCCCCCCATCAGTAACAGAACCAGAACAGGACTATTTTCACCCAAAAAGGGGGAGGGGAACTACACTTGCTTCGTTAGAAGTTCAAGCACACCTCAAGTACGCTTGGGGCACATCCCGGCGGTGTAACCGCACAGTCACTGGGAACGAGTCTGTGGGTTCATGGGCACGAGCAGGATTGTATGATTATTGTGGAAGGATGACTTTGGTTGTTAACATGCCAGAGAACTCGGAGGGGACATGCGCCATGGTCAGGTTAGCAGCTCCTTTATTACTGATAGGCAAAAAACTACACAGGGACCCGGTAACTGATGCAGCAAGACAGAAGCGAAAGGCAAACCATTTTGATTTAACAAGGAATACCCCCACATACATAGATGCAATAGAAATACCTCGTGGAGTTCCGGACAGGTATAAGTTAGCAGACCAGATAGCAGGGGGATTTGAGAATATTCCGATACTTTCCGCATTATTCCCCATTACTCCAAATAAAAATGTGGATCGGATTAACTATGTACATTATAATGTCCTCAGGCTAGCCAACCTGACTAGGGATGCAGTGCAAGGACTTAGAGATCAGCTGGGACCAACCTCACTGATGGCGGTGCAAAATCGTATGGCATGAGATATGTTGTTGGCGGAAAAGGGGGGCGTCTGCGCTATGCTTGAGGATATGTGTTGTACATTCATTCCTAATAATACCGCTCCGGATGGGTCAGTTAGTAGAGCATTGGATGGTTTGAAGACCCTATCAGAGGAAATGCATGAGAATTCAGGCATAAACAACCAGTTGGAATCCTGGATGGTGAGCCGGTTCGGTCAGTGGAAAGACTTAATTGTGTCATTGATGGTTTCATTAGCCACATTCACGGGAATTGCTGTGACATGCGGGTGCTGCTGTATTCCATGTATTAGGGCGTTAATGGTTAGACTAATCTCAGCTATGATAGAAAGGAAAGATGTGCATGAGGGTACCACGATGATGCCACTGATACAGGGGGAAAGGGACGTAGAGACAGGAGATGCCAGAATAAAGGAGTGTGATTGGTGATCTCTTTGTAGAGATCAAAAGGGGGAATTGTGGGGTTTCAGAAATTAAATGAATGCTAAGCTTACACTAATAGAGAATAATGCGCAGAATGGAATAGGACTAATCCTTGAATAAATAAAATAATTACTGTATGTCCAGACATAACAGGAAATGCCCTAGACGTGCATATGTGTGATTATGCAAGAAGACACGTGTACGAGACGGTCAAACAGAGGTGACGGCTGAGATGGAAAAACACAAAAGCAGAAGTGTCACAAGGCGAGAGAAATATAAGTCTGTCTGTTGCAAAGTTATGCTTTAGGTCTCACTCGCACTGTGTTGTGAAGTGACATCTCCAGAGCTCTGCATTAATAAAAGGTCACAGGGTAACGCACTGGTTCCTGTCTCTTCTTTCCTGCGTCAACGGACACGACATTAACTAATGATATAACAGAATCTGGCCCTTAGCTATTTTATTAGCTTTTTATCAGGGCACGCTTAGTAGAACGTCACATCACTACATCAACCTTTTAAAAAAATTAACAGGCAATCAAATTATTTTGGCTATACTAAAACCTGTCCTGGAGCAATGCCTAGCTAGCTGGATAGCTAACACTAACATGCAAGACTGAGTTTGTTTTGCAGAAGTAGCAGACGCTAAATAGCTGCCTTGTAAAAGAGGTTTGCATTGGGGACTGTTTGTATTTGATGTATGCACGTTAGGTATTATTGCATAACGCTATTTGTGATGTATTTTTGTTTTTCAATCAGTCACATTCTGAGCCAAACTTCTCTTAGCTATCTTGTATCAGTGGAGAACTACTTTTGATGGCATTGTTACTAGCTAACTGTTAGCTAGCAAGGTAACAAGGTAACTCTTTTCAAACAACAAAAAGAAAAAACACTTTACTGTGATTAACAACTATGAATTTACTAAGTTGTGATTGTTTCATAGAAGGTCTGAGTAGCTAGCCTAGCTAAAGCTATGTTTGATACGTTTTGATACGTCTAACGACACTGGCATTTTTGGACAAGAGTAGCTTTATAGTTGCTTAGCTAATGTCACAGAATTAAAAGTAGAATCAGAAGGAAATGTTGAATATTGTGTCATTGCACCAGCCATGAGCCATTAAAGTGTCTGGGCAAGAACATAGCTAGCTAGCTAACTGGCTTAGATCAGTACTGCAGCTCCCACACCTCGGTTTATTACATCATAATAGGTAATGTGGACTTTTTAAGGACCATTGTTGTGTGTGATAACCCGTTCAGAAAAGGTGTTCTTGATGAACCGATACTGAAACGAACACTAAAGAGATCATCCAACATTGAACATATTTCACTAGACACACTAGTGGAAGAGCTGCTGAGGTTCCTGAGCCATGAATGTCCGGCCTCCAGCATCTACTCTGGACAGGTATGTCACCGCCTTGCAGCAGGACGCAGAGATCCATGAGCATGACTGAGATGTAATTATAACTATATACACCTCATTAGTCTGATGCTAATGAGCACACATGCACACCTGCTGTCCAGTTCTTTAACATCCATATCCATCACCTTGATTTATCTTAGTTAGTTGCTGCTGAAGCTCTGTCTCTCTTTCTCTCTTTCCCCATGCCTCCTTCCCTTCCTGTAGGAGTGTGGATACACCACTGGCGTTGTTGGCTGATGCACCTCCTTTGGAAGAGGACACGGTCCACTGTCAGAACTGGCAGGAGACAGTGGAGCCGCACACACTCGCCTCTCTCGGCTCCCGGGAGATCGAACGGCAGGCTGTCATATATGGTAAAACAGCAAATGTGGTGCACAGCAACTGACTATAAAAGACAACTCCCAGTACACAGTTAATATGTAAAATGAAAAAAAATTATTTACTGATCTAACTTAAACTAAATAGCTACTAAATCTTTTGAACATGCAGTATTCTATTTATTATGCACATATGGTAATTCTATCCTGACTCATGAACATGTGGAATTCTGAATTGTGTAACGTTTGTAAGAAATTGTAGTGACTTTGCTATATCCTCTTCCTCAGAGCTGTTCACAACGGAAGCGTCTCACCTGCGGACTCTCAGGGTTCTCGATCAGGTGTTCTTCCAGAAGATGAGGAACCTTTTGACCGTCGAAGAACTTTCCTGTGTCTTCCCCAACCTGCCCCAGGTCTACAGTCTTCATGGTCAGTCTCTCTGTGTGCGCGCGTGTGTGCGTGCGTGCAAATCCCCTCCATTTGTCTTAGTGTGTTTTCAAACCTAAATTTCTGAAGCCTACTTGGTGTCTAAATCATAATCAAGATTAAAGAAGTGTAAAACCCACCCAACCTGGGAATTTAATGACAGAACAATATCAGCTATTGGCACCATGCCATTACTGTGAGCAGGTATGGACTGGAGGCTGTACATGTTGTTTCTGCGGTGGCCTTCATGACACAAGTAGAGTTTTGTTGCCCACTGACACAACTTTCTAACAAACCACATACACACTGGCTCGCTTAAACAGATTCTGTTTTGTGGTGTTGCATTTGTGTTTCAGCGAATCTGTGTGAGTCCATGAAGAGGCTGAGGGACTCTCCTATAGTTCAAGGCATAGGAGACATCATGGTGTCTAGAGTGAGAGCTGGCTAGTGTTACTCCCTTTCTAGTTCACATCATCTTTTGGTGCTGTCTAAAATGAAGTGGTTGTTCTGTGTAGTGTGGGATATACTTGTTGCTTTACTTGATATGTCAGTAGCTCATGTGTTTGTGTGTGTGCGTGTTAGTTTGAAGACGCTGCAGGAGAGGAGTTCCAGGAGCAGGTGTCTCACCTGTGCAGTCAGCAGAGTCAGGCACTGGAGCTCATTAAAAATAAACGCAAAGACCCGCGTTTCGCGCACCTTATACAGGTAACACTTTTTAGAGGTATAAAGCCTTTGGACAAACCTACAAACACTAGAGCTTCTGCCATATTTGTTAGTGGGCTGGGTTGTGAATTGGTTGACCCATATTTTGAATTGGAGACTATCCAGTCTTTTAGATTTGACTTTTATTGCAGCACATAACTTCTAGTGATGCTGTTTTAGGTATTAATTGGTGTTGCAGTCAACAGAATCCACATTTGGACTTAGATGTCCTTGGCTCATTCGTGTGTGTGTGTGTGTGTGTGTTAGGAATGTGAAGCCAGCCCTCACTGCCGCCGACTACAATTAAAGGACCTTCTAGTGTCTGAGATGCAGAGACTCACCAAATACCCCTTGCTGCTGGATAACATCATCAGACACACAGAAGGCATGTATAGAAACACTCACATACAATGTATTGAACCATGAAAACACTTCAGTATACACACACATACCAGCTTACCAAGGAGGCAAGCACACACACCCTTTCTCCTGGATTAACACTAGTATGTGCCCCCACAACAGCTGGTTCTCCAGACCTGCAGCCATTGCTGAGGGCACAGGCGTGCTGCCGTGGGATACTACGAGCTGTCAATGAGGTCGTCAGGGAGACGGAGCACCGGCGACAGCTCAGCCGTTATCAGCGCAGGCTAGACTTGTCCCCTCTGGAGAGGCAGGCCAGTCCTGTCGCTGCTCAGTTCAAGGTACGGCCTTACTATGTATCCACCATCTGCCTTCCAAACAGCTTCTCTGGTCTTGGAGCACCTGATCCAGAGTATGAATTATTAACTATATTCTTTTTCTATGTAGAATCTGGACCTGACCACTAAAAAACTGATCCACGAAGGACCGTTGACTTGGAAAGTTAACAAAGATAAAGCTATAGGTAAGAGATCATCACAGCTGAACAAATCACTGTTAACTCTGGGGAATGCAGCTATTGAGAGCATGGTGCTATGCTGACTTGGAGTTATTTGGTTCCCTGCTACCTCACACATGACATGGTCTGAATAACTGTGTGTGTGTGTGTGTGTGTGTGTGTGTGTACACCTGCATCTGCCTGTATGTTCATACGTGTGTATACACATGTTTCAAGGACTTTTAATGTGAATGGATGCTTTCAATGATCTGTGTGCAAGCTTGCATACATTTTTGTTTTTCCTCTTGCAAATGATTACTTGACAGGTCCATTCTCACTCTGTGTGTGTGTGTGTGTGTGTGTGTGTGTGTGTGTTCCAGACATTCATGCTCTGCTTCTCTCAGACATGTTGGTGCTACTCCAAAGGGGTTCAGGTGACCGTTTGATCTTGCGATGTCCAGCGCGCTCACTGGGTGGGGTTTGGGGTAGGAACACGGACCTCAAAACCCCCTTTTGCCCCGTTGTTCGCTTGGATTCATCTCTTGTCAGATCTGTGGCTACAGGTATATTTGTAGTTATTCTTACAGCTATGAATAGCCAGAATAGATGAATGGGTCTGGAATAACTATGTCTTTATTTTATTTTTAAAAAATTAAGAAGCCAGTTAGAAATTGCATGTGGGTTAGTTTGAATACATTGTTTGACAACCTGCTCTTCTCTATCAGATAACAAGGCCTTGTATGTGATCAGTACATCAGAGAGACAGATATACGAGCTGGTGGCTGGGACTTCCTCTGAGAAAAACACGTGAGTTTGTTTTTTTGTCTCTCTCTGACCCACCATCTTCTCATCAAGGTCAACCAGTCAGCACTGCTGTGTCTGTTTTGTGATAACATTTATGGTGTCAGGCCATTTATGTTCAGATGATTTTAACAACATTGTGCTGTTGTAGAAATTGGGACCTGATGGCTTTAGCGATGTTTCCACAGATGGAAGAACCTGTTAGAAAAGACCATCTCCTCGGCCTCTGGAGGCAGTGAAGCCACCAAGCAAGGATCAACAGCTATCCCAACTGACCAATCAGAAGCCTACATGCATACTGGTGGGCAGGGTTATGTGGGAGGACGAGCTAAAATGGCTGATGCTGCTCTTCAAGATGGTAAGAATTTGTTACACTCCGTTACACAGTCATTGTTGCACTATGATAGTTAAACAGTATATTTCTGGTGGTGGTGGTGGTGGTGTTTTTATAAATAGAATTTTAGCAGGCTCAGATATTTACCAACTTTTTTGCACCCTTTGTGTTCTGCCAGTCAGGACACTAAGACTGTTGATCCTTGGATCCTTGGATCCTTTAGAGGCTGCCAGTCAGAAGCAGAAAGTGACATCATTGTCCTCACAGCAAGAAGGGCAGGAGATGCCTTGCCAGTCACCAAAAGGCCGTTCACACCTGGAGATGCTGAGGCATGAAACGAGGCCCTGCCAATCACGAGCAAGCATACGGCAGCGCATGATAAAAAATGTGGATGGAATCTTTCAATCAATGAAGGGGCTGATGAAAAACCTGCATCAGCTTAGGGTAAAGTGGATATATTACTCACTCTCTCTCAAACACACACACACACACACACACACATACACACACACACACACACACACTATCATTGCAGCTAACTAGCACTTTTATGTTATGTTTTAAAAGTATGGCTTTGTGCACTTGTGAGATCCTGGTTAACTCCTTGTTTTCATTTTCATAGGAGATTGAAGCACTGTAGACTGCTCACAATGGTGAGAAAAAAGTCACCTGTCAGTCAGTTCAGATGACACCATCCATGCGTCTTCCTCCATTATCAGGACACCATCTATTTATCTTGGGTCGAGCGATGGTAAGTGTGTCAAAGAAGCAATTTATAAATACTGGGGCTAAATCTGTTTAATGCTGTACCACAATTCTTTTTGATTGTACCAAAAAAAAAGCTCTAGTCTGGAATCACTGGGATTATTTTGGGTTGAGTTTAAATGGAGCCCACTGTTATCACTCATAATCCGGTTTCAGTTGTGAACTGTCTTTTGTGATGTTTCTTTAACCCAGTCCCCCACTGCGAGTAAGCCTGAAAGGCTGGGCCAGGCCAGCACTGAATGCGTAGACTGCTCATGCAGTCCTCCACCAACGAGCTGCTCACATGCCTGGGTGTGTTCTTGTGCCGGCGTTGCTGCCTGCTGAAGGACCTGACTGCTGACGAGCCTGTGCAGTGGCTGCGCATTGTGGACCGCTACGTGACACTGACAGAATGGCAGGAGCAAAGCTTCCTCATTCCAAGCACCGTGGTCTTTCTCTACATGCTGTGCCGCGACATCATTTCAGCTGAGGTGGCCACCAAGGAGGAGCTGCAGGCCGTCCTGCTCACATGCTTGTATGTGTCTTGCTCCTACATGTGTGAGGAGATCAGCTACCCAGCCAAAGCTTTCCTGGTGGAGGAAAACAAAGGGGCCTTCTGGGCCCGATCCCTGGACATTGCTAACCGCATGAGTGGCAAGATGCTGCAGATTAACAATGACCCGCAGTATTTTTGGCAGGTCTTCACTGACCTGAAGAACAAGATGGTTCATTAAAGGATTAAATAATAAAATATTTTATTAATTAAACATTTTGTTAAAAATTAATTTTAGTTAAAAAAAAAAAAAACCCACATAACTGCAAAGTCAGTTGTTATAATGTGTGATGTAATTTCTCCCCACCTAGTGTTATTACATCTCCTAATCTTACCAAAAATGTGCCACTTGATTATAGTTATGTTAACTTGATATCAAAGATGTCAAAAGCAGCTTTTAATGTCAGCTGATGCTTGTTGGCATAAGCATTTATAAATGTTCAAGTATGTTTATGTCAATTGTCATTAAGGGCTTATGTTGGAGTCATCTAGCACTCTGAACAGTGCCCTTCAGTAATGTTAGCCAAATTTCTTATCTGTACCATCAAATGAGCTCCACTAGACCTAATCTGCCATACGACAGCACTCAAACACTGCCAGTTTGAAGTGGTTCTGCTGTGCCCCACAACTTTAGATATGTCTCCCTATTCTGAGGGAAAACATTTATTTTCAGAAAATGAATTCTATACTCAGCTCAGCAGTGAGAATACTGTGAAGTAAGAACTGAAGCCTGAACCAGGCCTAAAAGCTATTTAACTTTGTGGCTCAAGGTGAAGATGCTCTGACATGCAAAACAGCTCTCTGATGTATTGTGGTTTGGTGGAATGAGTCTTTGATAACTAAGATTGTAACTAAGATTGAAACTGCTCACTGCACTACAACAAGTACACAAGGTGTAATGAACTTGCTATGAGAATGATCTCAGTAAGTAACTCAAAAAGGATAGGCTCATCATAATGCATTAGCTAACATTCGGCACTAACGTTAGAAACATTAGAAAACGTTAGAAAACGTTTTTTTTGTAACGTTAGAAAAAAGATGTACAGTTCTAACAATTTAGACATTTAAAGTTATTGTTATTTACAGTAAATTTATTATAATGCAAAATAATTTTAAATGTTATTACAATGACCTCATGAACTATTGCACAATTATTTTACAAGGGACAGACTGATTGAGTAAATTTAAAATTAAGAAAAGCTTAAACAAATTTTAAACAATACAGAAACTATACATATAGAATATAAAAAGTTAATAACAACAATCACAATAATAATAAGAATAAGAAGAATAATAGTAATAATACAAACAAGGATGACAATAACAATCACAATAATAATAATAAAGTCAGTGTCTTCGGCTTTTCTTCTTAGGCTGTTCAGGCATGGGTTCTCCACTCATGTCCAGTTCAAAGTGCAGCACGAAGCTGTTGAAAATTGGAGTAGAGAAGGTCTCAGTCACGTTGAACTGTCCATCAGGCTTCACTTCCTCTCGCAGAGTCGGACAGAAGAGTGCTTCCCACAGGCGCTGCTTGATCCTGCAGCCCAGTTCTAGGCTGTAGGGCTTGGCCTGTCCGGAGGGACTTCAAGTTCAAGTTCAAGTTCAAGAGGTTTTATTGTCATTTCAGCTATATACAAGTACACAAAAAAAACACGACAATGTTCCTCCAGGACCATGGTGCAACATAAAAACAACAGTGCAACAGACAACATGCTACACAAGTGCAAACAGTCCAATATACTGCAAAATGTCATTAAATAAACATTAAATAAACAATAATAAATACAGGACAGGACAAATACAAAATACAAAATGAGTAGACAGTGCAATTTAGTACAGTACACAGTACTGGGCATATGTAAAGCGAGTTGTGCATAGCAATCAGTGATATGCTACCCTGAACATAGCAGTCACCGGTAGCAGCCAGAACAGTTCAGAGTACAGTGCTGGTTTAGTACAGTACTCTAGCAGCAAGTAGGATAATGTGCAAGACTGCAACAGGAGTGCATAGTTTATTTGTGTGACGTTTGACTTCAGCACTAGTCCGATGCAAAACAATGTGTGAGTGTCTGTATAGATATGTATGTATGTATGTAGGTACGTATGTATGTGTGTGTGTGTGTGTGTGTGTGTGTGTGTGTGTGTGTGTGTGTGTGTGTGTGTGTGTGTGTGTGTGTGTGACTGTCTATAAGCATGTATAAAAGTGCCCATTTTGGAATCTGAATTGGAATTGGAGTTAGCCAGAGTTCAGGAGTCTAATGGCTTTAGGAACGACACTAGCGTTGATTTTGATTCTAGCCACAGTTCTAGTAATAAGCAGAATTACAACTCTGCATGCAAAGTCACTGAACGTTTGACTGTTAATTCTGTAGCAAGCATAATTGAAAAAATTACATGTCCTAAATGCATGTGTCGTAAATACATTGACATTAGTATTTTTAATTAATTTCTAACATTCGGAGACATTCAGAGGTGTTTCTATTAGGCCCAGAGTTAGCTAGGTCCCCACTGTCTAATTACTCAATGAACCTCAATGGTCTCCCAATCACATCTTATCTAACGGTTAAAGATCTTGGAGTTATGGATCCCACTCTCTCGTTCAAAGCTCATGTAAATAAATAATGTTTCTAGGACCGCCTTTCTCCATTTTTAAATTGACTTTATTAAGAAAATTCAATTCAATTCAATACAAACCCTCCATCACAAAAACCTCACAAACAATATCTACCAGAGGACACAGACTACCTTCACTCTATACATTAATAATTAACAATACAATTTACATCTGTAAATTAGGTATACATCCATTTATATGTCAAAGAGTCCAGGGAATTTTTCCTCTCATATCAAACGTCTTCAACCTTTTTAACTCACACACAATCTGTTTAAAAACTATTTCTGCAGGTATTATACATTGCTCAATAATCATCTTACATCGTGTTTTCCAAATCTTCGAATTTGGCACACAAACAATCATCCAACAAAGGTCCTTCACATTCTCAGTCAAATTCTCATTAAACACTCCATACATAATACTTTTCCTGTTATGATCCCATTTAAACCCAATACCTTTCATTTTCTCCCAAATTTCAATAGTCCTTGTGCACTGCAGTAATATATGTTCTATCATTTCATCGGCTATGCAATTTTACATCGTACAGGCAATCTTCCAACAGATATAAGCCATGCAGTATCTCAAACATTTTCCGAGATACTTTTAGACTGTACATTTTTAACACAGGTTTCACATTCTGTCACTGTCAGACCCTTATAATTGACATTCCCCCAAAATCACAGTCTTGTATTGTTTTATATATCATTTTATTTGGGGACTTATTCCAATCAATATTAAGCTGCCTATATTTAAACAAAAAATCTCCATATAGTAATTTAAAATAAGGAGCATGTTTCCTTGACTTGCCTCTTTTCTTTCCACTGATTTACATCTCCTACCCAAATTGCTTTCCGAAATATAGCTTTCGTTACATTTTTGCAAAAGGCATTTTCTAATTTCTGAGCTAACTCAACTCCCCCTAATCCGCCTTTATCTTTTGACTTGTACATAATTTCCCTTTTTGTCACTTCTGTTATTTCCCCAAATAAAACGAACACACATTTTATTCAACCTCTTAATACATTTCTCATCCGGAGGGAAAACCATAGCCAAAAACAACAATTTCGAAAAAATAAAGGTCTTAACCTCCTGTATTCTAGTCTTATAGTTTGACACCCTCCATTTTCCCAATTCTAGTTTAATTTCACACTCGTTTTTCTCCCAATTCCATTCGCTACATCTACCATTTACTACCATCAAACCTAATATTTTAATTTCATTTTTTATTTCTACATCTATTGGTACAGGTTGCCCATCTCCTATCCATACCCCTTCACTTTTACTTTCATTTAATTTTGCTCCAGCCACAACTTCATACATTTCAAAGTGCCTTTTAACTATATGAAACTCATTTTGATTCTTGACATAAGCCGTCACATCATCTGCGTACGCAGATATTTTCCATCTTTCCATACCTAACATGTGAACACCTTGTAATTGCTGATCATTTTTAATTTTATATAATAGTGGGCTAATAGCGATGACATATAATGCAGCACTCAATGGGCATCCTTGTTTAACCCCTCTATGTATTTCAAAATCTTCAGTTAACACACCATTAACATTCATTTGTACTTTTGATTTACTATACAATAATTTAATCATATTTACAAACCTCTCTGGAAATCCATAATGTTCCAATGTACACCATAAGTAGTCTCTAGAAATATAATCAAAGGCCTTTTTCTGATCCAGTCCTATTATATAAAAATCCCTCTCAGACCCTTCAATAACCAAACTCCTTATTACTCCTAAACTATCCCACATGTATCTTACTCTTATCGCACATATCTGTTCCAACTCTATGATATCATTCAATATTTCTGACATCCTATTAACAATTATTTTTGCACAAATTTTGTACTCCAAGTTTAATAGGCTGACCTGTCTCCAATTATCCAACTTACAAGGATCTCCTTTTTTTATATATTAATGATATCACACTATGATAAAATGAATCATGCAATTGCCCCCCATCTAATGCTTCATTAAAAACATCAGCTAGAAGATCAGCAATTTCACTAACGCACACCTTATGAAATTCAGCAGGTAAACCATCGGCTCTAGGATTCTTGCGTGGGTTTCATTCCTCTATTGCTCTGATAACTTCTTTTTTCCTAATTAATTCTTCCAACTCCTGCAGCTCCTCCCCTTGAATTCTAAAATAATCACCTGGAATGTAAACCTAGCCGAGGTGCAATTTGTAAAAGGACATTTTTTTTCTCTCAGAGTTAGAAATCTGGAGAAATAAATATATTAATTTATTACCCCCCATCAGAGGACCTTTAGAGCTTTATTATTAAAAAAAGACAGACAGATGAACAGAAAAACGCAAAATGTATATAGAATATTTTTAAGTATTCGCCATCTGCACCATTACAGGAATGATGTGTGTGTGTGTGTGTGTGTGTGTGTGTGTGTGTGTGTGTGTGTGTGTGTGTGTATGTATGTATGTATGTATGTATATATATATATATGGTTATGTGCGAGTACATGTATGTTGGATTGTATATGTACACGTATTAGAGTGTGATATTTATCGTTTATGGATTGGCTCTGTATGGATTTTATCAATGGTGTCCAGTCTAGATGATCGGTTCTGTTATTGATTAATAATTAATAGAATTATTCTATTGATACATAGTCTATCAATAGATTTTTCTATTGGGTGACACTAATATTATTTTTTGTTTTCCAGTTCATGAGTATGTTTTTTTTGTTTGTTGTTTTTTTGCAATAATATTTTTATTATATCAATATAATAATGTTATACATAGTATCCTGTCATATTGGTTGATGATATATCTCCTAGGAGAAATAAAGATGGTGTTGGATGGATATGGTTATTTAAAGCATGGGATATGTTGGTGATGATGACTTGCCAAAATTGCTTGATAGGTGTGCTCTGCCACGTGATGTGAATGTAATCGTCAGCTGTGTTTTGAGTAAAATATGTACAGATTGCTGAGCTTGTGAAACCAATTTTAAACATCCAATGTGTAGTATAATGTACTCTGTATTATTTTGTACTGAATACATTGTGGGTTAGTGTTGCTGTCATGTGGTAATTATTATTACACATTTTAATCCAAACTGTGGCATCGGGGGCTAGTAATAAATCTTCCTCCCATTGTCTCGATGGGAGAGTAACTGTGAGATTTGATTTCACTATTATTTTGTATATCTTAGATAATAGGTTTTTTGAATTAAGAATGTTTGTTTATAAAATCTGATATGGATGTAGGTATCGGAATTGATTTTTGAACACATAGGTGATCTTAGCTGATGGTATTGTAGGAACTGGGGCTTTCTATACCATATTTTGGGGCTAGTTGTGGGCGTGACATGAAAGAAGTCTTATGATAAATATGTTTAAGGTGTGTAATGCCTTTTTCTATCCAAGAGGTAAAGTTTAATATTTTTGTTCATGGTAAAGTCTGGATTGTTCCAAATGGGAGAATGACTAGTTTGTGTGAGTGTGGAGTTTGATATCTTGTGGAATTTCCACCAGACTGTTCGTGTCATGGCCTCCTTCAAACTGTTGAAACATGGATATTTTTGAATATGAGTCTGGGCACATTTGAAACACCTGCCGCAAACATTACTGACATTATTTCTTGTTTATGTGGTTGGCTGTGTTTCTCTAGTCACAAGTACTTCTGAATGCTCCTCCAGAGCACCCAGAAACCCTCATAGTGGGTTTCTCAACTTGCTCAGACTCAAATCTGAATATCGGCGTCTGAAACATCTTGGAGAGGAACAAAAAACACAACACATTTGATTAAATTGTTCTGGTCACCGGGACCGGAGCTCAACCCAGTGGAGCAGGTCTTGAGCTCAGCTCTGGTAAAGGCTACCAGTGCACTGAAGGGGTCCATGCTCTAAACTCTGGGGTCCCGTCGGACTGACGCGTTGGGAAAGCGGTTTCTCTGTATGCCCACTCATGATGAAAAGATTGTGAATCTTTTATGTGAATGTTTACGTAAATATGAGATTTTACACTCAGAATGTAAATAAAGGTAAGGAAATAAACACATTGTAGTTGATGGTGTTAACAATACCCAGCGTTAGCCTACTTGATCGAATAAACTAATATTATTAACCTATTAATAATACAAAAAAAAAATCTGTATTAACAATTTACTATTTGCCATACAGCTCTGCCTTGAGATCTGAAGTAAATGACTTTATGTAATATAGAATGTAATGTGAAAAAATAAATTCGGTAAATTCTGGCTTTAAAAAAGTTCTTTCAGTGTTACTACCACCTGTTGTAGATCGACAGTCACACACCCCCTCTGACAGCCGTGCTGGGCGGTTGAATGGGGTTTGTGTGTATAGGATATACTAATACTGGACGCTGCAAGCAAACGTGCGGCCACATGCTCTACGTCGGCACTGCAACGAGTTGGGGAGTATACGGCAGGAGGAGAGAGAAAGCTTCGACTAAGTGCATCCTCACCTGGGCACACTCCACATCATTTCCCCTTATGGAACATCCATACCTCCAGGGCACTACGCTCCATCACTCATGCCCAGCACAGCACATACTCACCTGGACACACTCCTCACCATGTCCCATGCTACATTCCGGAGCTCCAGACCTCCAGGAATGCAGCGCACCAGCCGACCCTTTAGGGACCACACTTAAGCCCCCCTCCTCGGGCTAAACCTCTTAGATTGGATCAAGGGCTAATTTTCAATGGATCGCAGCAACGTAGCTGCTCTGCCACTCACAAGAACCTGGCCCAGAATCAGGTCATTTAAGGTCAATTAGCACCAGGTTCTCCACAAACATGCTTTGCAACTGAATCCCTGGTCCGTTCACACGTGTCTTTGCTCACTGGGGTCCGGGAGGATTCTGATTTGGAGGCGTTCAGTCATAATCCCACACGCACCAAATGTCTGAACCTGCGGTTCCTCTCATACTGAGCAGGATTACTGTTGCAACATCACATCATCAGTAGGGTAAAACTAACCTGTCTCATGACGGTCTAAACCCACCTCACGTTCCCTGTTAGTGAGTGAACAACCCAACGCTTGGTGAATTCTGCTTCGCAATCATGGGAAGAGCCGACATCGAAGGATCAAAAAGCGACGTCGCTATGAACGCTTGGCCGCCACAAGTCAGTTATCCCTGTGGTAACTTTTCTGACACTTCCTGCTTAAAACCCAAAAAGCCAGAAGCCCCATTTTCACGGTCTGTATACCTACTGAAAATGAAAATTAAACGAGCTTTTGCTGTTCTGCTCCATGGGAGGTTTCTGTCCTGCCCAAGCTCACATTAGGACACTTGCATTACGCTTTGACAGGTGTAAACCCCCCCCCCCCCAGTCAATGAAAACATTTTTAATATCTGTGGGAAAAGAGGGAGAAATGTATCCAACAACTTTCTTTTTTAATGTGCAACACAGTCAAAATTGTGAACTCATCTACATGCAAAAACCACAAAAAGCCTTTACAAACTGGAAACTCTTACTGCATAATTAAAACATTATACAACTTAAGAAAAAACATAACATAAAACATCGGTAAACATGAGAATTCAAACAACAAAATGAACCAAACTTATTCAAACTGAGAAGTAACAGCAGTAACTCTAGGCATGACCCATGGCCTTGCGGTGTGGTGGGCCTCCTCCTCCATGTTGTTGTTGTTGGGGCAGGGGAGAACTTCGGCAGCACCGCAGAACGGTTCGGATAACCCTGGTACCAGCACGCTGTAGTTGACACAGAGTAAGCCATTGGTGTTGGTATGATAGCGCACGTTGTAGAGTGGCACGCCGAACCCATACATTTGACACAGGAAGTGCACAGCATTGCACGTCCGCGAGAAGTGCTGTGGGCGGGGGTCGTGGGAGGCCGCCCCCACTGACTGGAAGCGCGTGGGTGTGAGAAGAGCCTGGCGGACAGGTGTAGGACCCGGAGAGGCGAAGGCGCCCACTTCTTCACGCTCGTCATGTCTGCGCTTGGAGCTGCCAGAGAACCAGTGGGCAGTGATGAAGATTACTCATATAAACCTTACTCATATAAACACCACCTGGATTGGCTTTGACATATTCAGGTGGATTTGGGCATGTCATCCAAAGCACACAGAAGCAATAATCTGTTAATACACCATAATTCTATAATCCCAACCCATCAATAAGAACCCTTAACGGCAATTGAATAGAGAAGGCAGCATACCGTACTGAGTCTGCATTGTCTAGGGTGTTGGAAATTCAGGTTACTGGCCATCATAAATACATTCCAGGTTTACAGTTAATGAGAGGGAGTTTGGTACTCCATCACTACACCTACAAGACAGTCTATAAGGAGGCCACACTCTAAGTGATGTGAAGGCGTTTACTCCAGACCTTTTTGTGTATTAAATGGGTTTGTTCTAGACCTTTGCTAGCTCTCTAGTGCAGGATCTAATAACGTAATGACAAACAGCTGGCTGAGAAACAAGCAGCCATGGGGCCAGTTACTCATGGTCCCGTTAAATAAGAGGATTCAGAACAAACTGAGCAGTTATTATTGTATAGTTCATCCATTATTGATGTTAATTTCTCAAATTAAAGATGTGGTTTTGCAGCTTAATCTCAATGGAATTTTTTAAATTTAAAATGCTCTGAGTTAGACTACAGAGTCAGTACAGCATATGTGTGTGTGTGTACACATGTGCATGTGTGTGTGTGTGTGCGCGCGCGAGTGTGTGCGTGTGAGCACGAGTGTGTGTGCGTGTTTGTGCGTGCGTGCGTGCGTGCGTGTCTAATTGCGCACAAACGTTTCTTGTGCAATGTGAAAAAACAAAGAGCTAGATAGAAAAAGAGAGGGAGATTGATCAAACAAGGAGGGAGGACCTAGCTAAGCTAGGACTGAGGGGAATGACTTCAGGGCAGAGGTGGGTAGATGAATGGCTAAGATGATGGACTGTTGGATGGACTGATGGTGTTCAGTGTAGACCCAAAACAGGGCCTTAAAATCCAGCCTTAGGGGAAACCCACTTAAAGACAGACAGGTGAAGGTTGTAGGTCACATACCTACAATGGGCTTCCCTCACTGTCTATCCATCGGTACGTTACCGATACATACCTGTAGATGGATAAACAGATACATACATAACAATACATACCTATAGAGAGATAGATACATACAAACATACATGCACACAGAAAGACATAAAGAAGAATTTTAGGTCTACCTTTGATATCGAAGAAATCAAGAGTTGTCCTAACTATCACACACACAGGCACTAGGTTAGCTAGCTAACTATTCGACGAAACTGAGTACACAAACGCTATGGTAAAAACCTGTGTAAAAAGACCAAAACCTGAAGTAAATTGTTAACTGGAGATGGTAAATGTCATTAATGCATTATGAGCAAAAGATAAACTCGTATGTCAAATGCACCACGAAAGAGCTTAAACGTACCGCTTGTCTAAACAGACTTTTGGGGGATATGAATAAGCATAAAACAGGCAAGTAAGACACATGAAAATGACCATTGCCGGATTGAAGGAAAACTGATATTCAAGTAAATTATATTCAAAGGTATTTCAACTCGGACATCACCCCCGTGTGGTGATCTGTGTTAACTCTGAGTGAGCATGTTAATAGAGTTATGGTCAGTGCACAATATTTTCTTTTTTAACCTATCTTCCCTCCTTTTTTAAGCAAAGTAAAAGCCAATGTGTGGTGTGTGTGTGTGTGTGTGTGTGTGTGTGTGTGTTTGTGTGTGTGTGTAGGCTCATAAAAAGAATAACTGGAGTAAAATATACTGGATGTGGAAGCATGTTCTGGTTCTCCGGCAGCACTAATTGCCAGGAAAGCCCTGCATGCCGCCAAGTCCAGGTCTCTACACCTCTGCACTGTTTCACTCACACATCAGCATGTGGGATGAGCAGGACTAAGACCTTTGAGGGATTTAACCTTTAAGAGATAATCTGTTCAGAACATCCTAAAAAATTTTAGGAAAGTTCTTAAGGGCTATGGTAGTGTTATTCAAAGGGCTATGGTAGTGTTATTCAAATGAGTTCATGAAAGTTTGTAAGGGTTACATTAGGGTTGATCGAAAGAGATCATTCCAAATGACCTCTATAAGGCTTCATATAATAAGCGCTTTTAGCCTCACAGATGTACTATATCTGTAGCCTTTAACAGCAGGCTAAGCTTCACACCACGTCTCTTCTGCCCTCAGGCGGTTGGCAGATGAGATGCCTAAACTGCAGGACTACCTGGAGAAAGAGGACATTGAAAAGAAGCTTCTGAGCCAAACCAATGAGGAGCTGCTCTGTAAGTAAAATATAAATATCTGTAAATATCTGTATAATATGTAAATAAAAGGAAGATGTGGTTGCATAGTGTAGTCATTTGATTATAAATAATCTCATAATAATCTTATCTACAAATTCTGCAGGAGTACCTGGAGAAAGAGGACATCAAAAAGAAGCTTCTGAGCTGAACCAATGAGGAGCTGCTCTGTAAATAAAATATCTGTATTATATGTAAATAAAAGGAAGATGTGGTTGTATAATGTAGTCGTTTGATTATAAATAATCTCATAATAATCTTATCCACAAATTCTTACACATTTACATAGTAACATTCACTCATATACTCAAATTCCATATCATACATAGAAAACGTCCACCTCATCTATTTCAGTTTTTTCCTGATCAATAATACAAAAAGAAAAAAGAAAAAAAGTGAACAGCACCCTCTAGCGATGAACCTCAATTATTTCAAGCGAACTAAAACATGGCTAGGTTAAGTCGGCGTTATCTTACAGCTAGAACAAAAAAAAATGCTCAGATTAACTTGTGTCTCATGGCACGCAGCTGAGTTTAAAATTAAACACAATTAAATCAAATTAAATTGACCCAGCTGCAACAAGCTCAGCAGCCACATTTAATTTCACTGATTGGTCAGTTAGCCAGGCTATACAAAACAGGCTATTGTTAGAAATTCTGCACATGTGATTCGCTTAGCTTCACATCTCACACTGCTTATAATTATAAGATGACGTATCCACGTTCGTAATAACGTGGTGAAATCTGCCAAAAATGCTGAGACTGAGCATAATAAATAATAAGACAATCTGAGCACTTAGTGAACATATTTCTAAATGAGAAGAAAAAGTTCCTCCAAACAATATAAAGCACACAATTCTATATGGGAAAAGTTACATTTGTCATTAAGAGAAGCACTACTTATTACACAAATGTCAATAACTGTCGTAATATTAATAGTTCAACAGTCTTCCTCTGTCTATTATACGCACTGTACACATGTTAAATATCTGCCTTGAAGTTACAATGAAATGACTTCCGGGCGCACAGAAAATTGTTATATACACACAGACATCCCCATACCAACATAAGCATAGTGCAACTCTATGTTTACGCACCAGGGATTGAGTGGGCAAGTGCGTGTATATGCAAGTTTAAATTATTATACACAAATGTAAGTAGTAGGCTATTTATGTGAAAATGTTTCATATGTATGTACAAGTCGTGTTTCCCTGATTTCTCCCTAAAGGGCCCCTCATAGTTCAGCAGTAATGAGGCTAGTTAGATTTTGCTCAGAATGAAGTACACTTTGGGATGTTATATGTATCACAGTCTCCGGTGAGCCGTACATGGTTAATCAATCCAGGTTGAGGTAGAGTCACTGCATTAATGACACGTCTGTTTGCATTGCCAGTTGTTGCTATGGCAGCAATGAAATTAGGAAATTCAAAGAAAAACAACTCATCTACACTCTTGGAACTTTAGAACCCCATATGTCCTGTGGCCTGATGTCACATGTGAGGGGAATCCCATGAACACCTTTACAAATCAGTCTGTGGAAAGTCACTGAAGAGGACAGAGGAAAAATGAGGCGTTTCTGGAGATGGTGTACTGGACGCATCGAGGACGAATATACAGACACAAAGGATGTGGAGGGTAAATGTAAATATAATGCCACTCACACCTGCGATTGCTGGTGCTGCCACTCATAACTGCGGTTAAAATTGCTTTTTTGTCTTTAGCGCTGCATTGTCGCCTCTATCTCCCAATATTTCATAATCCAGGCTTTAGAAATCTATTTTTTAACAGTTAACAATTTACTTAAGGTTTTGGTCTTTTTACCACAGGTTTTTACCATTGCGTTTGTATACTCAGTTTCGTCGAATAGTTAGCTAGCTAGCTAACCTAGCTGATTTAGCTAACCTAGCTAGTCAAAGCAAAAGATCCGTAACAGTCCTGTGAGTAGCCTATTTTAATCACGCTAAAACGACACAGTGGTGTATATGACGTCACTGTGTGTGTGTGTGTGTGTGTGTGTGTGTGTGTGTGTGTGTGTGTGTGTGTGTGTGTGTGTGTGAGACAGAATAGAACAAGTTATTTTATAAAGGTCCGACTGCACGCGGTGTTGACATTACGGTCAGAGCGCAAACCGACACTGCAAAATAACGATTGCGTGCCTTTTCCTCATATTGGATAGTTAGGACAATTCTTGATTTCTTCGATATCAAAGGTAGACCTAAAATTCTTCTTTGTCTTCCTACGTGTATCTAATTACTTTTGTATGTTTGTATGTATCTATCTATGTATGTATGCATCTGTGTATCTGTAATTATGTATCTGTGTGTGTATGTATGTATCTATCTATCTATCTATCTGTAACTATGTATCTATTTATGTACGTATCTATCTGTATCTATGTATGTATGTATCTATCTGTGTATCTGTGTATCTGTATCTGTAACTGTATCTGTGTATGTATGTAAGTATCTGTACTGTATCTGTGTATGTATGTATCTATCTATCTATCTATCTATCTATCTATCTATCTA
The DNA here is from genome assembly GCF_041902795.1 of Electrophorus electricus. Lineage (NCBI taxonomy): Eukaryota > Metazoa > Chordata > Actinopteri > Gymnotiformes > Gymnotidae > Electrophorus > Electrophorus electricus. The sequence goes on from NW_027658813.1 coordinate 136,797, forward strand.
TCTATCTATCTATCTGCGTATGTATGTACGTACGTATCTGTATGTATGTATGTATCTATGTACGTATGTAACTATGTATCTGTGTATGTATGTATGTATCTATCTAACTATGTATTTGTATGTATGTATGTATGTATCCATCTGTAACTATGTATCTATGTATGCTTGTTTGTATTTATGTATGTATCTATCTATCTATGTACGTATGTATGTTTGTATCTGTATGTATGTATCTATGTATCTGTAACTATGTATCTGTATCTATCTATCTATCTGTAAATATGTATCTGTGTATGATTGTATGTATGTATCCATCTGTAACTATGTATCTGTATGTATGTATATATGTATGTATGTATCTATGTACGTATGTATGTTTGGATGTATCTATGTATGTATGTATGTATGTATCTGTATGTAAGTGTCTATCTATCTATCTGTGTATGTACGTATGTATGTATGCATCTATCTGTATCTATGTGTCTGTATGTATGTATGTATCTATCGCTCTATCTATCTATATCGGTAGGTATGTAACTATATCTATCTGCAGGTATGTATTGGTAGGTAAGCATCTGTCCATCTGTAGGTATGTATTGGTAGGTATCTATCTCTCTCACTGTAAGTATCTATCTATACATATGTATCAGTAGGTATATATGTATCTATCTGTAGGTATGTATTGGTAGGTATGTATCTGTCTATCCATCTACAGGTATGTATCAGTAAGTATGGATCTAGCTATTTGTCTGCAGGTATGTATCTATAGGTATGTATCTATCCATCTGCAGGTATGCATTGGTAAGTATGTATATGTTTTTATCTATCAGCATGTATGTATCGGTAGGTATGTATCTATCTATCTCTCTATTGATATGTATAGTTATGTATGTATCTGCCTATCCATCTATAGGTATGTATATATGTAATCTATCTGTAAGTATGTATCGGTAGGTATGTATCTATCTATCTCTCTATAGGTATGTGTTGTTTTGTATGTATCTGTCTATCCATCTGCAGGTATGTATTGATAAGTATGTAGCTATGTATTTATGTATCTGCAGGTATGTATCGATAGGTATCTCTAGATAGGTCTATCTCTCTTTAGGTATGTATAGTTGTTTATGTATCTGTCTATCCATCTATAGGTACGTATCGGTAGGTATGTATCTATCTACCTCTCTATTGATACATACATAACCATACATATCTGTCTATCCATCTATAGGTATGTATCGGTAAGTATGTATCTATGTATTTATCTATCTGCACGTATGTATCGGTAGGTGTGTATCTATCTATCTCTCTATAGGTATGTATTGTTATGTATGTATCTGTCTATCCTTCTGCAGGTATGTATTGGTAAGTAGGTGTCTATGTATTTTTCTATCTGCAGGTATGTATCAGTAGGTATGTATCTATCTATCTCTCTTTAGGTATGTATAGTTGTTTATGTATCTGTCTATCCATCTATAGGTACGTATCGGTAGGTATGTATCTATCTACCTCTCTATTGATACATACATAACCATACATATCTGTCTATCCATCTATAGGTATGTATCGGTAAGTATGTATCTATGTATTTATCTATCTGCACGTATGTATCGGTAGGTGTGTATCTATCTATCTCTCTATAGGTATGTATTGTTATGTATGTATCTGTCTATCCTTCTGCAGGTATGTATTGGTAAGTAGGTGTCTATGTATTTTTCTATCTGCAGGTATGTATCAGTAGGTATGTATCTATCTATCTCTCTTTAGGTATGTATAGTTGTTTATGTATCTGTCTATACATCTATAGGTACGTATCGGTAGGTATGTATCTATCTATCTATCTATCTATCTATCTATCTATCTATCTATCTATCTATCTATCTATCTATCTATAGGTATGTATAGTTATGTATATATCTGTCTGTCCATCTGCAGGTATGTATCTATGTATTTATATATCTGCATGTATGTATCGGTAGGTATGTATCTATCTATCTGTCTGTCGGTATGTATAGTTATGTATATATCTGTCTATCCACCTACAGGTATGTATCGGTAAGTATGTATCTATGCATTTATCTATCTGCACGTATGTATCGGTAAGTATGTATCTATCTATCTCTCTTTAGGTATGTATAGTTGTTTATGGATCTGTCTATCCATCTATGGGTATGTAACTAGGTATTTATCTATCTCTCTCTCTATACAGGTATGTATAGTTATGTATATATCTCTGTCCATCTGCAGGTATGTATCGGTAAGTGTATATCTATGTATTTATCTATCTGCAGGTATGTATCGATAGGTATGTATCTGTCTGTCTCTCTTTAGGTATGTATAGTTGTTTATGTATTTGTCTATCCATCTATAGGTACGTATCGGTAGGTATGTATCTATCTATCTGTCTATAGGTATGTATAGTTCTGTCTATATCTGTCTGTCCATCTGCAGGTATGTATCTATGTATTTATATATCTGCATGTATGTATCGGTAGGTATGTATCTATCTATCTGTCTGTCGGTATGTATAGTTATGTATATATCTGTCTATCCACCTACAGGTATGTATCGGTAAGTATGTATCTATGCATTTATCTATCTGCACGTATGTATCGGTAAGTATGTATCTATCTATCTCTCTTTAGGTATGTATAGTTGTTTATGGATCTGTCTATCCATCTATGGGTATGTAACTAGGTATTTATCTATCTCTCTCTCTATACAGGTATGTATAGTTATGTATATATCTCTGTCCATCTGCAGGTATGTATCGGTAAGTGTATATCTATGTATTTATCTATCTGCAGGTATGTATCGATAGGTATGTATCTGTCTGTCTCTCTTTAGGTATGTATAGTTGTTTATGTATTTGTCTATCCATCTATAGGTACGTATCGGTAGGTATGTATCTATCTATCTGTCTATAGGTATGTATAGTTCTGTCTATATCTGTCTGTCCATCTGCAGGTATGTATCTATGTATTTATATATCTGCATGTATGTATCGGTAGGTATGTATCTATCTATCTGTCTGTCGGTATGTATAGTTATGTATATATCTGTCTATCCACCTACAGGTATGTATCGGTAAGTATGTATCTATGCATTTATCTATCTGCACGTATGTATCGGTAAGTATGTATCTATCTATCTCTCTTTAGGTATGTATAGTTGTTTATGGATCTGTCTATCCATCTATGGGTATGTAACTGTAGGTATTTATCTATCTCTCTCTCTATACAGGTATGTATAGTTATGTATATATCTCTGTCCATCTGCAGGTATGTATCGGTAAGTGTATATCTATGTATTTATCTATCTGCAGGTATGTATCGATAGGTATGTATCTGTCTGTCTCTCTTTAGGTATGTATAGTTGTTTATGTATTTGTCTGTCCATCTATAGGTACGTATCGGTAGGTATGTATCTATCTATCTGTCTATAGGTATGTATAGTTCTGTCTATATCTGTCTGTCCATCTGCAGGTATGTATCGGTAAGTGTATATATTTATCTGTCTGCAGTTATGTATCGCTAGGTATGTATCTATGTATTTATCTATCTGCATGTAGGTATCGGTAGGTATGTATCTATATATCTCTCTGTAGGTATGTATAGTTATGTATGTATCCGCAGGTACGTATCGGTAGGTATGTATCTATCTATCTGTCTATAGTTATGTATTGTTATGTATGTATCTGTCTGGCCACCTACAGGTATGTATCGGTAAGTATGTATCTATGTATTTATCTATCTGCACGTATGTATCGGTAGGTATGTATCTATCTATCTCTCTATTGATATGTAAAGTTATGTATGTACCTGTGTATCCACCTACAGGTATGTATCGGTAAGTATCTATCTATGTATTTATCTATCTGCACGTATGTATCAGTAGGTATGTATCTATCTATCTGTCTATAGGTATGTATAGTTATGTATGTATCTGTCTTTCCATCTGCAGGTATGTATCGGTAAGTGTATATCTATGTGTTTATCTGTCTGCAGGTATGTATCGCTAGGTATGTATCTATCTATCTCTCTATAGGTATGTATTGTTATGTAGGTATCTGTCTATCCATCTGCAGGTATGTATTGGTAAGTAGGTGTCTATGTATTTTTCTATCTGCAGGTATGTATCGATAGGTATGTATATGTCGCTCTCTCTTTAGGTATGTATAGTTGTTTATGTATCTGTCTATACATCTATAGGTACATATCTGTAGGTATTTATCTCTCTCTCTCTCTCTATAGGTATGTATAGTTATGTATGAATCTGTCTGTCCATCTGCAGGCATGTATCAGTAAGTATGTATCTATGTATTTATCTATCTGCAGGTATGTATCGGTAAGTATGTATCTCTATCTCTCTTTAGGTATGTATAGTTGTTTATGTATCTGTCTTTCCATCTATGGGTATGTAATTGTAGGTATTTATCTATCTCTCTCTCTCTCTACAGGTATGTATAGTTATGTATGATTCTGTCTGTCCATCTGCACGCATGTATCGCTACGTATGTATCTATTTCTCTATCTGCATGTATGTATCGGTAGGTATGTATCTGTCTATCTCTCTATAGGTATGTATTGTTATGTATGTATCGGTAGATATGTATCTATCTATCTGTCTATAGGTATGTATAGTTATGTATATATCTGTCTGTCCATCTGCACGTATGTATCGGTAAGTGTATATCTATATATCTATCTGCAGGTATGTATCGATAGGTATATATCTGTCTGTCTCTTTAGGTATGTATAGTTGTTTATGTATCTGTCTGTCCATCTATACGTACGTACGTATCTGTAGGTATTTATCTATCTCTCTCTCTATAGGTATGTATAGTTATGTATGAATCTGTCTGTCCATCTGCAGGCATGTATCAGTAAGTATGTATCTATGTATTTATCTATCTGCAGGTATGTATCGGTAGGTATGTATCTGTCTATCTCTCTATAGGTATGTATTGTTATGTATGTATCCGCAGGTACGTATCGGTAGGTATATATCTATCTATCTGTCTGTAGGTATGTATAGTTTTGTATGTATCTGTCTATCCACCTACAGGTATGTATCGGTAAGTATGTATCTATGTATTTATCTAAAGGTATGTATTGTAATGCATGTATCTGTCTATCCATCTACAGGTATGTATCGGTAAGTATGTATCTATGTATTATCTGTCTGCATGTATGTATCTGTAGGTATTTATCTATCTCTCTCTCTATAGGTATGTATAGCTATGTATGAATCTGTCTATCCATCTGCAGGTCTGTATTGGTAAGTATGTATCTATGTATTTATCTATCTTCATGTATGTATCGGTAAGTATGTATCTATCTATCTCTCTTTAGGTATGTATAGTTATTTATGTATCTGTATAGACAAATAGATAGATACATACCTACCGATACGTACCTATAGATAGATATCTATAGGTACGTATCGGTAGGTATGTATCTATCTATTTGTCTATAGGTATGTATAGTTATGTATGTATTTGTCTATCCATCTACAGGTATGTATCAGAAAGTATGTATCTATGTATTTATCTATCTGCACGTATGTATTGGTAGGTATGTACCTATCTATCTCTCTCTATAGTTATGTATTGTTATGTATGTATATGTCTATCCATCTGCAGGTATGTATCTATGTTTTTATCTATCTGCAGGTATGTATTGATAGGTATGTATCTATCTATCGCTCTTTAGGTATGTATAGTTGTTTATGTATCTGTCTATCCATCTATAGGTACGTATCGGTAGGTATGTGTCTATCTATCTATCTATAGGTATGTATATTTATGTATGTATCTGTCCATCCATCTGCAGGTATTTATCGGTAGGTTTGTGTCTATCTGTCTCTCTGTAGGTATATATATTTATGTATCTATCCATAGTCCATGCCACAGGGATCTAGAGCCACTCTGCTGGAACTGTGACTCTAGTTTCCTCCCATAGCGCTGATTCAGCTCTCTCACCGCCCTGTGCTTTCCGTATGCCACAGACTTGTACTTGTTCATGTTCCTGATGAGCCCCACGTTGTAGGCAGTAGTGTGAGAGTTCAGAGGCTTGCAGATGGTTTTTTTCTCACCCTGGTTGGGAAATGTCTTTATGGTGGCTCTTGGAATCATTTCGTCCACCAGTTTTCCAATAAACCCTCCTACTGCCTCCGTAAACTCGGTTAGGCACCATCAGCAGGTTTAGGGACCATCAGTAGGGTTAGGGACCCTCAACAGGGTTAGACACCATCAGTAGTGGGGTTTCTGTCCACAAAGTTTTTGCAGAATTGGAAAAAGCCCAAACACCCAAATATCACAAAAAGATTTTTACGCTAGGATGAGATGGAAAAGTCAGAATATTGCTAAAGTCAAAATGTGAAAAAGAGTTATGGAAAAAGGTTTTTTGAATAAACAATGATGTATCAAGCCAAAAAACTGAGCCATTTTGCTTGTTGAAATGCCAGCCCAAATCACGGTAGCCTATGTCATTTATACAGGGAGTGGGAGGTAAATCAGGAGTATGTAAAAATGATAGCTGAGTTGTAGAAGTATATTCATTTTTATCCCAGAGATGTTCTCAGTGAGCTCCACCTATATAAATCATCTCAATTTTTTGCAGCAAGGTGTGAAAATTGTCCATTGCCATCACTGATAAAGAAGAAAGAATCAAACCCCGGGTATTTAAATGAATCATTAACAGGAAATAAGGAGGGTAGTTGAATTGAACTGGCCATGTTGTTCAAAGATGTAAGAGCTGACCAGTTGGAAAAGTTGGACCAGTTAATCTCGTATCCTGAAAAGGACCTAAATGTGTCAAACAACTGCAGAAGGTGCACACTAACTCTCTAACTCTCCCCCTCTGTGATTTCTAGGTGTTTGCCATCAGCATGTACCTGAATGTCAACCTCAAAATTAAATTTATTTATTAATACAAATTTTTATTACTACTTCTTTTCCCACCAATTGCTTTACATCAGACACTGGACAAGTAATTTAAACCAATCATGATTAGACATTGAGGAGCTTAATTCAAGAAGTAGGCATCAATAGCATTCCATTCATAAACAAAATTATTAAAAAATTGAAATGTTATGAATACAATACAATAAGTACTACCTTGAATACTTGGTAGATTTCAAACAAAATTCTTAATTGCATCTATTCTCCCTATGATCAAACTTTATGGAACAATCCCATGTTTTTAATCAATAACAAACCCTTTGTATTTTGCACATGGAGGCAGAGAGGTATAATCAGCCGGGCACAGTTATTCTCTGGTATTTTCTTTGACGTCAGAAAAATACAACATACCAGATAACTGTCACTTTCAATTTGTACAAAGATGTTTTAAAGAAAACAGTCAATATCAGACACTTTTGTAACCATACTCCCCCTAGCCATATATATAACTACACTAAATTAAACCTCAGAAAATGTTAACACAAATACATAAACTCATAGCATCAAATAAATACAATATCTCACTCCTAGTTGAAAAATTGACCTCAGATATAAAAGAGGTGCTATCTCATCAGCTCTGACCCTACTGATGGTCCCTAACCCTGCTGTTACAGGCTTTGCTGAGCCTGCCCACCATTTAGTAGCGTTCCTGCTTGTTTTTAATTTTATTTTATTTTCATTTATTTTCTTTTGCTTCTATTTGAAGCTGCTTTGTTTTCTTTGTGTGTTTCATTAATAAATCGTCACTTAATGAGTACTGTTAATCGCGCCTTGTTCCTGATGATGTCACATTCAGCTTTTGTCCTTTCAGCGTCACTCTAGCATCTCCCACCATTCAGTGCAACCTGTTCCACATTCCAGGTCCATCAGCTCTGTGAATTTGCACCCATGTTTTGCCCCACAATCCCTTTACAACATCTTACTGCTGTTTGCACATTATACTGAGTCTACTGGATAAAGGCTGATATTAGTAAAAAATATTGTGATATTGTCGTTCCTAAATCCCCAGTCAGCTAGTTGTAAAACTGAACCTTCAAATATAAAATCCTGTAGAGGTCTGCATACAAACAATGACGTATGTGACATCACTAATGAAAATTGAAAAATAAAATCAATGTCCCCCTAAAGTGCAGCCAAAGAATACTGGCCAGGGCATTAAAAAAATAAAATAAATAAAATGACATTTTTAGACTACTTTCAAGTTATTCTAACAAAATAGGGCTACTTCACATTAATTATGTAGTAAATGGTGACTTGTCATTTCTATCGTAACACTACACCTGCTGACCTGCTGGTTGGTTGAATGCAAGGAGAGTGACTGAACACACACACACAAGCAGAAGAACCAGGAGGTGTAGGATGGAGAGACACATGGAGGATGTTGTAAGGAAAAATAGGACCCAAAGATGTAGTTTTTAAAGTTTATCACTCTTTTACCATCATCATATACAAACTTAGAAGACAGATACTGCTCATTTTGGAGAACAGATTAAGTGACTATTTTTGCAGTGTAGACGTCACAACGTGTGGTTCTAGTACTACCACTGTGAACTACTCTGACAGCTAATTACTAAATGTGTCTAGAAATGCACATTTCACACCAAAAAACTCTTAATAACTTTGTTTATGTCTAAATCATTGAATGATAAAGAAAATTAGTCAAATCCATGAAGTTCCCCTTTAACTTTAGGAGCATGCTCATAGCTAGCTATGAGGTCACTGAGGTCCACACCTTGGTCATTTTCAGAGCTAAAAATTAAATTTTACCGAGAAGAGTGCATTCTTAACTTGGTTTAGACCTGTTATTTAGTGCCAGCTATGTGTGCGAGAACACAGCAGCCCCTGATGGCATCAGCACCTCCACTGACAGAATTCTAATTGACATACATTGACAGCAACACTGCAACAGGTGGCTTGTGTGAACTGGCAGACAGCGTAGCATTTAGTAAGACCAAGCAATGATTCATTAGACCATTATCTACAAGAAACATTCAGAACAGTACCCTGTGTAATATGGAACAGTAACAGTATAATATGTGTACTCTGGCTATGAAGACAAGCCTATTTTTTGCATATTAGTAGGTTAGCTAATGTTTCATAAATTGTTACTGATTAAAAAACAGCTTATAAAAGGAAAGGGTTAAGGTAGTAAAATGACAAGAAGGCTACAAAATAATTGTTTTACAACAATGGCTAAGTAATGCCTCGCTGTAAATGTCTCCTTTTACATCTGCCTCATCTAGGAAATGATGCAATTGTTCATGATAGTCACAGATACGTGACTCACATGGTAGAAATATTTACAAAGTGGAAGTGATATTAATTAAACACTGGAATAGTTTTCATAATGTTCATTTTTCTACTTTTTACAATAATGTTTGCATGGAACGTAGGTGTGAGCTAACAGTAGCTAGTTTACGGAGAAGATAGCTAGCTAGTTGGTATATAGCATTTTTTACAACAGCTATTGTCACAAATATAGTGTTATGATCACCTCAATAAATTGGCAATCAAAAATGATAAGATTACTTGGGGCACCTGTAAGGTGCGGCGGCCCGAGTGCCGTAGGGCGAGGGGCAGGATGCACAGACTCTACCGACTGGGACGAACATTTATTAACAAACGACACAATGGCACGCTTATCACAAACAAGGAACATGAAATGGTTAAAGTTAAACAAACACGATACACAAGAATACATCTAACAAACACATTACATTCAGACATTACGCCAACAATAACCAACATCCTGCACACTTTAACACGCGTTTATATACATTAAGGTGCAGGTGTATATACGAGGTGCAGGTGTGGTTACAGACAAGACAGTCCTCCCACTGCACATGGCGGGTCGAACCACGTGAATCGCGGGAGGCGAGCGTTCCGTGACAGAACCCCCTCCCAAGGGGCGCGGATCCCGACGCATCCGTCCAATGAACGTGAACCTCCAGGTACCGTGTACACGTACACACAAACACAGCATGGCAGTGCCCGGCGCCCAGGCGGGCCAGGTGCCGCCAGCAAGAGAGACCTCGCGGGGAGAGAGAGAAAGGCAGCTTCCCTGCCTCTCTCGGGGCAGTCCGGTACACTCCACCACACGTTGCGCCTGTAAACACAAAAGGCGCAAACAGAAACACACAATAGCACCAACACACAAACACAAGGCGCTGTGACGTGGCGCCCGCCGTCCCCGCAGGCTCCTTGACGTGTCCGAGGCCTCAGCGGACACGCGGGGGTGCACGTCCGCCCCGGTTCCAGACATCCCTAAACGGTCCTCCTCTTTCCCGCCGCTCTAAGAGCGTCCCAGAGGCGGGTTGCCTCTGAGGCTTTGGGCAGACCTTTCCAGTTTCGCTGGCGAGTCAGCTGAGGAGAAGGGTCTTGGGAGATCCCGCTGGCTCCACGCAACCGCCCTCTTTCTGGTGGTTGTGGTGCCCCTCGGTCCTCCCTGGCCCGGGCTCAACCGCCTGAGGCCCCCCCCAAGAAATTCCTGGGGCTGTTCCCCTCTACCTCCGGAGAAGACGCAGACAACGGTCCTCTCCCCAATATCCTGGGATCCAGGCAGAGGTGCAGAGGATGTTCATGCACCCCCCGCTAGGAATTACTTTTTTTGTCGAGGGAGAGTGCGTGCTGTAGCGGTTGGTTATTCTGTAACGTGTGCTGTAACATAGTCAATGTTCACTGTATTAGTGTTCACCGTATGTGTTTAATGTTAATCGTTTCTTGTTTGTATCAGTCGTGAGTGATTCTTGTGAGTGCCGTTAGTGTTTCATGTTAAATGTGAATAAATGTTCGTCCCAGTCGGAGGAGTCTGTGCGTCCTGCCGCTCCCCCTACGGCACTCGGGCCACCGCACGTTACCGCACCACTCTGATTAGCAGGGAAAATTAATGAATTAATTATTATTTAAGGACTATGTTAAATCAGTCTTGACTCATAAAGTCACAAGTTCAACAATGTGATTATTACTTCTGAAACCCTAACTAAATAAATAAATATGGCAGTGTCTTTACTTAAAATTCAAAAAAATCCATCAACCCATTGTATAGAGTACATTGTATTAACAGAAAACTTTTTATCCATCCAATTTGTGTTTGCAGATGTCAAAACAATATGGATCCATATTCACTGTGTATTTTGGTCCAAAGAAAGTAGTTGTCCTGACAGGATATCAAACTGTCAAACAAGCACTGGTGAATCATGCAGAAGAATTTGGAGACAAGAGACATCAGTCCCATATTCTATGACTTCAGCCAAGGATTCAGAAAACCTTATTCAGCCAATTTAGATGATGGAATGTGTGTGTGAGTTGATCATGGTACTATTTAAATTTTAATTAGGTAAATTATTTGTTTTTCATTCATTATTTATTTACTTTTTTGTTTTGATTTTTTTCAGAATAGATGGTGACTAGACTTCAGAAGAGTCCTAATAAGGAGCCTCCTGCTATTGAATATATTAGCCCAGGGTAATCTGTAGATAAACTACACCCTGTATGTTAATAGTGACTATGTGGAAATGTTCAAGTAGTGGTGTGCTGCCAAGAACTAATACTAAGGACTAACTGTTTCACATCCTGTTTAAGAGCCTTATAGGAGGGTAGAAACTGTTCATCAGCACAGAATGAGGTAGACTTCAGGAAACTAACTAGGAAGTAACAGAGACAATGACAGCAACAGCAACACCAAATCTAAACACAACTGGCAAACCAAAATAACCGACAAACTGGAAAGCAAAACAGGGCTTAAATAACCAAGACTGATGAAGATCCAGATAAACATTACCAGACACGGGTGAACATAATTACAGCTGGGGATACAGGCTCGGGGGTGGAACAGAACGAAACCAAAACAAGAGCTTGACAAAACCGAGCCAAGTATACCAGGGACAGAAACCAAACCAAGCACGTAAATATGTCGCCGTGGGAACTGCGATGCCTGTGACACACAGTGAGCAGGCTGTGTGCTGGGTGGCTACTGTCTAGCTGCATCATTTTCATTTTCCTCAAGCAGCAGGACTGATGGCTATCCTGTAAGGCTGGAGGTTTGTGGCCTATGATGGATTCTGCAGTCCTCACTACTCTCTGGAGGACCTTCAGTCACTTGCAGTGCAGCTGCAGTACCAGACAGTGATGCAACCTGTGGGTTTGCTCTCTGTTTTAGATCTATAAAAGGTGGTGAAAATGTCAGGCGGCAGGCCAAACCTCCTGAACCTTCACAGAAAGAAGAGGTGCTGTTGGGCTGATCTCACCAGTGTGTTGGTGTGGTTGAACCAGGTGAGGTCATCTGTGAGGTGTATACCGAAAAACTCAACCGACTCTTTCCCCTTGGGATACGTTGATGTATAGGCGAGAGTGACCACCCAAATGCAGCTTCCTGTAGTCCACAATCATCTCCTTCATTTTACTGACATTGAGCTGGAGGATGTTGTCGTAGCAACACTTTGACAGAGCACTAACCTTGTCTCTGTAGGTTGACTTGTCTCCCCTTGTGATGAGGCCTAGGATGGTTGTGCTATCAGCAAACTTGAAGATGATGTTAGATGTGTGTTTGGCTACACAGTCATGTGTAAATGGGGAGTACAGGAGGGGGCTGAGCACACAACCCTGTGGAGCCCCTGTGCTCAGAGTCAGTGTTGAAGAGAAGCTGTTTTCTACTTTCCCCACCTTGGGTCTGCATATCAGGTAGTCCAGTATCCAATTGTGGACCAGGTACCTTGCGTGGGTTAACTGCCTTAAAGGATCTGACCTCCTCAGACACAAAGCTCTCCTGATCTACTGGGAGTTTTGCAGCAAGGGGGATGTTTTCCTCAAACCGAGCATAATGAGCATTTAGCTTCTCTGCAAGTGAGGAGGTCAACCCCCCTATCACAGTACCAACTTCCTTTGTAGTCAGTGATCATGCAAAGTCTATTCCACATATGTCTGAGAATTCATTGATGTTAGTGCCAGCTGTGTCACAAAATATCCACCAGTCTGTGGTTTCAAAGCAGTCCTGAAGTGTGAAGGTGGCCTCTGCACTCCATTGATAGACTGATCAGAAAACCTTTTTTCCTGTTTGAGTTTTGTCTGTATGCAGGCAGGATAAGGATGGAGGTGTGATCAGATTTTCCAAAAGAAGGGCAGGGGAGGTGTTTATATCCTGAAGGAGAAGTCACCCAGAGTGACACCAACAAGGGAAACATTAATAAAACAAGATTCATGGTGAAAGAGCATGACTAAAGTGTAAGAGAAGAATTAGGAGAAAAGGGGAAACCGTTGTGAAACAGCCAGAGGGAAGCCAGGCCAGCAATGTTCTTCATAAAAGGCCATTTTCTGAAGACAATTATTATTTTATGTTATTTTCCTTATTAATCATGGTTATAATTTGGTTTTGCACTGGAATAGATCATAAGCAGTTTCCCAATGTGTGTTTCATCATGAATACCTGTTTTATATAAATATTGTAAAAACATGCAGTTGTCTCACAGTTAAGATGAAAAACCATTCTGCATTTTGTGTTTACATTTACATTTATGGCATTTCGCTGACATTTAGCTGTTTAACAACAAAGGTTTAATGATTTCTGTTTATGATCAAGGAATTCTGTTTTCTAATGGTGAGAACTGGAAAGAGATGAGGCGCTTTGCCCTTAGCACCCTGCAGGACTTTGGGCAGGGCAAGAGAGGGAGTGAAGAGAGAATCATAGAAGAGATGTGGAATTTGAGGGAAGTGGTGGAGAACTTTAAGGGTAAGAGACATAAGTATATATTTTCTATTTTACTCTTACCAGAAGTAACTATTTTTTGTAGTTGAGCCAAAAATGTAATTATCCAAATTATCCATAATGTAATTATCCATTTATCCAAAATGTAATATATGGGAACATTTAACATCCTGTTATTGGTTATTGTATAAATGCCTCAAATATCACCTCAGCCATTGTATATGGAAGCAGGTTTGAATACAGTGATCCTCGGTTCCAAAACATGGTAAACCGAAGCAATGAGAATATCAGGATCACTGGTTCAGCTTCTATACAGGTACCCTGCTATGTTTTTGAATAAGCAAGAGACACAAAGATAGGATGATGTATGGATAAATGTAGGAGGCACATAACAAAATGTTAATCTGTGTGTTTGTAGCTTTACAATATGTTCCCCTGGCTTCGGCTCTGGCTAAAGGACTGGAAAATTATCATGGCAAACTGTGAAAAAACTCTGAAGGATATAATGCAGCTTGTGCACAGCCTCCAGGAGACCCTGAACCCTCAGGAGTGCAGAGGCTTTATTGACTGTTTTCTAGCATGCAAACAAAACGTGGTATGTCCTTCTTGTGCTGTATACAGAAATGCTTAATGTGTCAAGTTTTATCTTGTACATAGTGCATATACAACCACTCATATTTTGGAGTATCCATATGACCTCTGTAGTGGTATGAACTCCTAATTTATAATTCTGCACTCATCAAATTTGTTATAGTTATAGTAAATTAATGGGGCACCATCGCATATGGAAATATTTTAATCAGTCTCAACTGGAAGTCGCAAGTTGTCTAACTCGTGATCATCCACCACAGGTTAGAAATGCCACCAGTGAAGCCACAAACTTGACAGCTAATGGAACGTTGAACTAATCAGCAATCGCATAGTGTATAATACATTGAAGAATAGAGGGAATAAAGAGAGAAACCAGATAAAACAAATGAGAATATTTGTTTAGAAAACAAAAGTAATCTACAGGACTAACTAGAAGACGACTCAATCTGACCTTTAATCAATAGGCAACTTAAGTTAATTTATATAGCACTTTTCATATACTGTGGCAATTCAAAGTGCTTCAGTAGCACTATCTGGCTGCCAAATGGTGAAACAGAAAACTCTCGTTTGCATCTCAGTGGGAGATTTTGAGTTTGATCAACAATCGATAGGATGTTTAGCAACTAATCACCAATTCTAAAGGAATTAATGTATTGATTCATATAGGTAATATCATTTTTAAAAACAGACAGGATAAATGAGAATAAAGGTCATACAGGGATCCCTAATAACTGACAGCATTACCTAGAGAACTACTAGATGTGAAGTTTAATTGCTAGTACTACAGTAAGTGGAAGCAGTAGTGGAAAGACTAACAAAATTAACATGTTTTGCTTAATTGACTATACTTGCACAAGGAGCTCTATGAGTGTGGGAAGCCTGATTGTCACACTGTGTAAAGGAATTCCCTGTTCGCTATGTCACAAGAATGACAACATCAAAGTTGGCTTTCAAAAGGCCGTTATCACTTCTTATTATGGGGCATTTGGACAGTTCCAGCAGCCTGGAACATTGTCCATGTGTGCGTGATGCTCTGTGTGGGACAAAAACAAGCACACAAAAATCACACAATTCACAATACAGATAGGGGCAATATTCATGGGAGACAGGAATGTCTTTCCCTTGCTCCAAAGCAAGTTCAGTCATGAACTGTCAAACACCTGTTTCAAGCTTGGTATACACCTCTTTAACTGGTGTTTAAACATTGATAATAGCAGTATTTATACACATTGTGTTTACAATTGGCAGAGTGTCCTTGATTGACTCTCTTAATTCAGTGGAAAGTTAAATGTAACACTGTTCAGATTGCAGAAAATAAAATTAAAAATAACACAAATGTACGATGAATGTGAAGACCCACTGTGCTGCAAATGAAACGTGATGCAAATTCAAAAAACGCATGCAACTTCAGAAACCCTGCAAATAACAGCTACAACACGACGGACATGTTTCTGAGGACACGGAGAGGGAATGGACTCCTATGAGACCAGTGGTGACCGAGTAGCTAATGAAAAATATTTATATTTGTGATTACCATGGTTATATCGTTTGTTATGGATTATGTTGATACAGAATGAACAACTGATCTATTCATGCTCAGCAGTTTTGCATATTTAATTCTGCTAGGTTGTAATGCAGCTTTAAAGAACGCTGATGAAAAAAAAAATCCCATTTAACGCGACTATGTTTCTGGCTTAATACGTAGTTAGTTAGCTAGCTAGCTAGCTACCTTCAGAGTGTGTTACTAATTTACAGGATACACTATGTTTTTGTTCAGGTTTGATAGTTTAACTGGTCTGCTACAGTGACCATCTTGTCAATTGTCTTATTCTTACTAGTTAATCTCAAGTGTGTTGTTTTTACATACATACAAAATATGGTTTGAAATCAATAACGCTCTAAAAGTAGGTATATGGACAGAAACCTAGTTGTATTCGACAGAATCTCTTTAGGCTGAACTGGAGTTTAAAATAGTAACACACTCTGAATGCATCTAGCTAGTTATTAACTGGCAGGATCAGGTTTATATTTCTGTTAGTTGGGATTTTGTTTTATCAGTGTTCTTTAAGGCTGCATTCTTTACAACCAAACATGTGCAAGAATGCAAAGCACAAATAGGCCAATTGTTCATTCTGTACCACCAGTGACAAAACTTTGGAAATCACAAATATAAATTACTTTTCACTGGCTGTTTGGTTGAATAACCCCTTTTTGTGTCCCCCTGAAACAACACTTTCATTGTGTTGTGACTGGATTTGTAGCATTTCTGAAGTTGCATGTGTTTTTTGAATTTGCACTGCATTTCTGAAATGTAGCATATGTTGTCATTTTGAATAAAATGTTTTTGGAATTTGTATAACATTCATGAATTTGCATTGCATTTCTGAAATGTAGCACATGTGTTTTGATGAATGTGTTTAATGTAGTTGCAGCATGTTGGGTCTTCCTGGCCACCATACAAATGAACATGGATGAAACAATGGCTTAAGTTGGCAAGCATAAATGGAACCTTATGATTTTAAGCTTCTTTATAGGTTTTAGCACAGCAAAACTGGTTCCTTAAAAATATAAATAAAATGGGACTTCTTAAGAAAACCTTTTCATGCTTGTTGAATTGGTTCACTGTTAGGCCAGCTGATTAGGCTTGGTATGGAAAAAGCCAGTGGTTTGATGGTTTTCAAACATCTCTCTATATGATCCCTGGTATTACTCAGTTGTACTCTGATGGAAGAAAGTGGTCTCTTATGTTGGCTGACTAATTGATCCCTTCTGATTATTGGTTAGGAGGCTGGAAAAAAGAACTCATTGTTCCATGCACAGAATCTCCTTCAAACTGTTTCCAACCTGTTTGCTGCTGGTACTGAGACAACCAGCACAACGCTCCACTGGGGCATTCTGCTTAATGGCCAAGTACCCCCACATACAAGGTAAGAATTCCAACTGCAATGTGAATATCCAGTGTCCAAGACATTTCTCCAATGAGGAAGACAAAGAGGTGCTTGATGGTGTTTGAGGGTTTACCATGGTTGCTTCTTGTATTTGTTTATATTGTAATATTGAAAGAGTTGATTGCTTTTGTCTTCTTAAAAACACGAGACAATATCTTCTGTTGTGCTCCAGATCAGGTACAACAGGAGATTGACAGGGTGGTTGGAGGCCGCCAGCCAGTGCTGGATGACCACAAGAACCTGCCTTACACCGATGCAGTCATCCATGAGACACAGAGACTGGCAGACATAGTACCCATGAGTCTCCCTCACACCACTACCTGTGATATTAACTTCCAAGGCTTCTTCATCAAGAAGGTCAGGCTGTTAGATTAACTGAGAAGAGTCTAAAAGCAATACAACAAAAGCATGCATAGGATAAAATTATTAAATGTACGTAGGAGACTGAGAGCTGAAACTGGCTGGTTTATAAATATAACAAAGACATGACAAAATGGCTGCGTAAATTTAAATTTTGCACTGTTGTCATACCAGAGAAAGCTGTCACTAGCTTCCTGCTTAAGCTAAAACTGTGATTCTTTGCAGGGAACCTGTGTATTTGCTCTTTTGACATCCGTGTTGAAGGATGAGAATGAGTGGGAGAGCCCTTACACTTTTAATCCAGGACACTTCCTCGATGAGTAGGGACACTTCATTAAGAGAGATGCCTTCATGCCCTTCTGTGGAGGTGCACTGAAATCATTTTCTGTCATTGATCTGGTGCTCCAGATTTCATGTTGTACTTTAAATGTCTGTCTGTGTGTCTGTTAAGGGCGTAGGGTGTGTCTGGGAGAGAGTCTGGCCAGGATGGAGCTGTTCCTCTTCTTCGCCACTCTTCTGCAGCACTTTCGTTTCACTCCTCCACCTGGCGTGTCTGAGGAACAGTTGGACCTCATGCCAGCTGTGGGCTTCACGTTGACCCCTCTCCCCATAAGCTCAGCGCAGTAAACTACTTGGCATAATCCATTCACTTTTAACATGTAAGGGTAGTATTTACATTCAAGGTTGGAATAATATTGGCAAAATACTATTTAAAAATTCACAGGCACTGGTGCAACCTGGATTTCAAAGTTCATCACACGTGACCAACACATT
This sequence comes from Electrophorus electricus, assembly GCF_041902795.1. Classification (NCBI taxonomy): domain Eukaryota; kingdom Metazoa; phylum Chordata; class Actinopteri; order Gymnotiformes; family Gymnotidae; genus Electrophorus; species Electrophorus electricus. The sequence goes on from NW_027658813.1 coordinate 155,131, forward strand.
CACATGTAACTCACTTATCTGCCCCAACACTTGGCACCTAAAATTAAACCCTCATCATTCATATTGCTGAGTAACATTCAGTTTTATAATAAATGTATGATTTCTTATATGTGAATGAACCTTAATAATTTACAGTAAATATTAACAGTGCTTTTAGTTTTTCATGCCAAGTCAAGTTCATAGTCATCCCTCAGTATAATTCGTATATACATTATTACAAATGTTTCATCTGACAGTAGTGTGACACATATGAACAACATGGGAAGTCTGCCTCTGTTTTGCCATAATCTTCAAATAAAGTCTAATATTTCTACTGTACAAGGTATGATGCATTTCACTGTAAACACTCTCATCATCTGGAAACATTTGATAGAAATTGTTGCATCTTGTCCTCCCTAAGATGATCAAGTTTTTTGTTAGTGGATTGAAATAGTAGCAATGTATGTTTTAAATTTGTCAAAATACCTTTAACCAGGGCACCATGCTAAATGTAGGGAAATATGTTAATTATAATTGAAGTGTAATTACTTTAAAAAAAGCTTTATATTAATTCAGTCTCACTCAGGTTATGGTTAGTCAGAGTCCTAATCACGTATGCAGGGATTATAAAAATGAAAGTGAATCCTGCATTATATGGTAAATTAAATGTTAATAAACATATATAGTAAATAAACAGGGCTTGAGTATATGGAACCAACTAAAATGAAGCTATAGGTATAGTAATTGTTGTAGAAAAACCACAAATAACATTTGCAGATGCTTCTATCCAAAGCAACTTACAATTATGACTGAGTACAACTTGAGCAACTGAAGGTTAAGGGTCTTGCTCAGGGGCCCATCAGTGGCAACCTGGCAGCAGTGGTGCTTGAAACCACAATCTTCTGATTACAAGTCAACTACCTTAACCACCAAGCTACCACAAAACTAGAAAGAGAAAAAAAAATTGATTAACAACTAAATAGAGCCAAAAGGGAAATGCCATGGATTTTGGAACACTAAACTGGGACTCCTGAAAGGGAAGTGTGTCCTAAATAATCATTGAACTAGACTGGATTTGCCTAAATGTCATTCTGTGGTCAGGTAGTATGATAACACACAGCGAACTGGCATCAAAGTAGACCATGCTGACCCCGTTACCTGTTTGTTGAGTTGAGTTCAGGATCAGGTCACAGTTCACCCTTGAACTGGATCATTTTAGGAGCTCTATGAGAGCTCACTCACTCATAATCCCAAGATTTTCAATAGCACTGCGATGACACATTGTATATGTTGTTGGGGTTAGGTTTTGAGAATGTAAAATGACTTCCCCACTGCTGTCCATCAGATGGCATGGTTGAATAGCAAGGTCAAAGGCACTTGTTAAGCATTGCCACTGGTTTTGGAGTTTCTCATTTTAGACTCAACCGGAATCGATTTTGTGTTAGGGTATCTCGAGTCAGAATTTAAGGGCTGGGGTCGCTCATCACATGATTTCAGGGTGGCTTTTAGGTTTGCCTGTCGGGTAGGTGAGCAGAAAGTTCCCAATCCTCCCTACTCTCATTTGGCAAGCTAGAAGGTGGAACAGGTGTGGGGTTGTGTGTAAGTGAAGGAATGTAGAGCCGAACGAAGAGCCTTTCTAAAGAACATACATAAAGTGCAAGAGAGAAAATGTTTTATTTACATTTTCATTTTAGCAAAGTTGGAGCTTGATTCACACTCCACACCCACTACGGTTGCAGGGAAGACCCATCGTGCTGCAAATACATAAAGCACATTCATCAAAATGACAACACTTGCGATACATTTCACAAACGCAATGCAAATACATAAAGCACATTCATCAAAATGACAACACAACCCGGTGCAAATTCAGAAAACACATGCAACTTCAAAAATGCTTCAAATCCATTCCCAACACAACAGAAGTGCTGTTTCCAGAGGACACAGAGGCGATTGGACTTCAATGAGACCAGCGGGAAGCAACAACAACCAAGTGAAAAGTACGTTTTTAGGTTACCATGGTTTTATCATGGCTGGCTATTCGTGCTATACATTCTAGCGTATTTATTTATGCTAGGTTGTACATATCGCAGCCTTACAAACGCTGATATAAATCCCATTTAACACAATTCAGGTTCTGTCTAAATACCTGCCTACTATTTTACAGAATAGTATTCAATCTAAAGAGATGCTGCATAATACAACTCTGGTTTCTGGATAAATACCTACAATTAAGAATGTTTTGTATGTATCTATAAGCATTACACTTCAGATAAGATAAGAACAAGATAGTTGGCCAGCATAACCAATGACCAAACTGGTTGCCCAGTATAATCAGATTGAGATTTGACCAGTATGACCCAACTGCTCAATCATACTGGTTGAATAGCTTGGTCAAGTTGTTTATGCTGCTGGACCTGCTGTCCAGTTGGAAATTGTGGCTAAACCATCAAACCTGAAACAAAACGTAGCTTTTGCTAGTCTACCAGTTTAATCAGATGATTTAATAGCATAAAGTACATCTATTGCCTGGATGTCCAGCTTTTCAACTATCTTGACCATCATTGACCAGATTAGATCATCTGACACCAGAAAATTATCTAGATTTTGTAGCTAGGGCTGTAGCATGCCTATTACGGAGGTCCACAGTTTATCATAGATATATACAGATCTATTCTAACAGTGCAAAAGTAATGATAGAAAAGTAATAACAATTTAGGTATTTAAAAAAAACCATTAGAATTCATGAAACAGAATGTCCCCACAATCTGCACATCCTAAAGGCATCACCTGTTCATTGCAGCATGTTTGGTCAGCGCACTCTCATATTAAATGCTACATACACTTACAGAGCATTATATTTCCATTTTCTTCTGTTTTCAGCTCATATTGTTTTGTCCTTTCTGTTGTTTCAGATACTAGAGTATACTACTTGCTCAAAGACTAAAGCTAACAGTATGTGTGTGAAAAATAGGTGGTGTTGAGGTAACTAAAAGAATGTTTACAGGAAAAGAGGCTTAACTAAACTTTAATTTTACTAAATCTAGGCCTATATTCTTAAAGCTTCTCAAAGCATGAGTGCTAACCTAAGGTGATATTTTTGTCTCATCTACAACACTGACAAACAAATCCTAGATAAGCATTGAGAAGCTTTATGTACATGCACCCCAATTAAAGCATAATTAAATGCTTATTGTAAAATTATTAATGAAAATTGTGACAACATTTAAGGCTCCAGGTCGTAAGAGGAAATGTGATAAAAACCACAAATCAAGTGGAATGGTGGAAATGAAGTCAGACAGCGACAAACCAAAACAGTTCAATGATATACAGTGTATTGTACAATAGACAGTATGATATTATATATATATATATATATATATATATATATATATATATATATATATATATATATATATATATATATATAAGAGACAGTGTAACACTGGATTATAACGTCAGGAGTGACACAGGCCAAAATAACTCACTAAACCTAAACAGACAAAAGAAAAATACACATACAACTACACTACGTGGAAAACACAGAGCAAACCCACCCCCCAAACAAAATGGCAGTCACTTCCTACTTACCAGTGAAACACAACAAAGGGAACAAAGTGGAACATATACAAATACACAACGGCAAAAACAAACTGCTAGTGCAAAGTCAACATGGGAAGCAAAGTCATACACTAAGCCAACCATCAACACTGCTAACAAACAACTCAAGAGAACATCTCTCTCTTCCTCTAGCTTCTTCCCTCTTTTATTTCTCCTCAGGGTGGGCAGAGTCTTGTCTCCTGATTTTCTGCAAACATGAAACTCTGTAATGGAATCTAGAAGTGGATCTAGAATGGAACACACACACACACACACACACACACACACACACACACACACACATTTACATTTACGGCATTTAGCAGACGCTCTTATCCAGAGCAACTTACAAAAGTGCTTTGTCATTTACTCATAGAATATATCCAAGTACAGTACAGTAGTTTAGAATCAGACATACCAATGAACTAGAATACTGTAGAATACAGGGATGAATGCTAATAACTAGAAGTACAAAATACATAAGGTCTATCTTAAACAATGATAAGTGCTATAAACAATAAGTGCTAGAGTTTGTTAAACAACATAAACAATACCCTACAAAAAGTATTAATTTAGTCAGTCAATATGGGAGCAGTGTCAGTTGTCCTTTAAATATTCTGCAAATAGATGGGTCTTCAGTCTGCATTTGAAGACTGCAAGGGACTCTGCTGTCCGGACAGGAAGTGGGAGTTCATGCCACCATCTTGGAGCCAAGACAGAAAATAGTCTCGATGCTTGTCATCCATGAGACCTGAAGCAAGGTATTTCAAGCCGAGCCGTACTTGAGGTTCGAATTACTCGAGGTATAGATTGGGCTTTGACCATTGACCTCATGTATGAAGGGGCTGGTCGATTTTTGGCTTTGTAGGCAAGCATCAAGGTTTTAAATCTGATGCGTGCAGCTACAGGAAGCCAGTGAAGAAAGCGCAGCAGTGGCGTAATGTGTGAACTTCGGAAGATTGAAGACCAGTCGTGCTGCTGCATTCTGGACAACTTGTAGAGCTTTGATGGCTCTTAGAGGAAGACCAGCAAGTAGCAAGTTGCAGTAGTCTGGCTTTGAGATCACAAGAGACTGCACAAGCACCTGGGTAGCTTCCTGTGAGAGAAAGGGTCGAATCCATCATATGTTACAAAGGAGGAATCTCCAAGACCGGGTTAGATTAGAAACGAGTTCAAAACGACAACTGGTTGTCCAAAGTTACGCCCAGGCTACAGGCAGCTTCGAATGGTGATACTAGGGAGTTCTCAAAGGAAACAGTGAGGTCATGGTAAGGGTTGGGAGTACCTGGGATGAACAGAAGCTCGGTTTTACTGGGGTTGAGCTTCAAGTGGTGGGCTATCATCCATGACGCAATGTCAGTCAAACATGCTGAGATACATCTGGAGACCTGCATGTCAGAGGGTGGAAAAGAAAGAAATAATTGAGTGTTATCAGCATAGCAGTGGTAGGAGAAACCATGAGAAGATGTTACATCACCAAGATAATGAGTATACAAAGAGAAGAGAAGGGGGCCTAATACTGAGCCTTGTGGAACACCAGTGGAGAGTCTACATGGTTTGGATGTGGATCCTCTCCATGTCACCTGTGCCGGTTTGTAGCCAGACTGGTTGGGATCATGCAGCTGGTTCTGGGTGAAAAAAAGAATTGATTATAAACTGCTTTAAAGGGCTTTTGAGAGAAAAGAGAGAAGTGATACCAGTCTGTAGTTGGTAACACTGAAGCTGTCAAGTGTGGCCTTCTTGAGGATTGGTACCACCCTGGCGGTTTTGAATGCAGTAGGCACGCATCCAGAAGATAAGGAGTTGTTGATGATGAAAGAGATGAAAGGAAGCAGATCTCTTGCGATTGTCTGGAACAGAGGATCCAGCAGACATGTAGTCAGATTGCAGGAAGTGAGGAGTTGAAGAATTTAATCTGAGGAAAGAGGAGAAAAATAGGTCAGAGAGTTGGATGTTGGGGAATATATGTTGGTTGGAAGAGTGGGCACAGAGGAAAAGGACTGGCGGATTGCTGCAACCTTCTCCTCAAAGAAGGTGATAAAATCCTCCAGAGTAAGAGTAAGAGGAAGGAGGGGGAGGGGGAGGATTAAGGAGAGAAGAAAAAATAGTGAAGAGCTTGCGTGGATCAGATGCTGATGATTTGAAATTCTCTCTGTAGTAGGATGACTTTGCAGATGTTACTTCCAGTGAGAACTTGGAAAGGAGAGACTTGTATGAGCTGAGGTCTGAATCTACGTGAGATTTCCTCCACCGCCTCTCTGCAGTCCTTCGTTCTCTCCTGTGGCAGCGAAGTGTTTCTGTTAGCCAGGGGGCAGGTGGGGAGGACTTAGCAAGTCTAGAGGAGAGAGGGCACAGAAGATTCATTAACGAGGAGAGTGTAGAAATGAAAGAATTTGTAACTGTATCCAAAGAGAGAGAAGACAGAGAGTCAGGGTGAGGAAGGGTGGACAAAACAGTAGAAGTAAGGGAAGAGGGAGTTATGGAGTGCAGATTGTGATGGAGGAAGGAGGAACATGTTGGAGAGGACAGGATGGAAAGAGAAGGAAGGGAGAGAGAGAAGGATAGAAAGTGATGGTCCGAGAGGTGGAGGGGGGTGACTGATGTCCGATGTTGTGGTGGTACAGGTGAAGATCAGGTCCAGAACATTGGCCGCTTTGTGGGTCGGAGGAGAGTGGTTGAGGGTGAGGTCAAATGCTGTCAACAGTGGAAGCTTGTCTTATGGATACACACACACACACACACACACACACACACACACACACACACACACACACACCAAACGAACACAGGACACAACAATTGAAAAAAATATGCTTTTTTCTCTTATGGTTAGTGTTTTTCAGTAATACTCACACGAATGCTTTATTGTCCAAGACAGGAGAGATTATGCTCTCCTGTCAGTCAAGAAATGCAAAGTAAACATTCACTGAGCCTCCTAAAGCTAGGTTGCCTTCATATTACTGGGCTTTCCAGAAAAAAGATTGATTAATACTTTGGTTCCACAGCCAATATAATTTATATATATAAAGTAGAAAGCATATGTAGATTTTTCATATGCGCTTTTACTTTGTTTAAAAAAGAAGGACGATAGGTTAAAAAGATAAAATATTGTGCAGTAACCATAACTCTATTAACACGGTCACTCAGGGTTAACACAGTTCGCCACACAGGGGCGACGTCTGCGTTGAAATACCTTTAAATATAATTGACTTGAATATCAGTTGTCCTTCACTCTGGCAATGGTCATTTTCATGTGTCTTACTTGTCCGTTTTATGCTTATTCATATCCCCCAAAAGTCTGTTTAGACAAGCGGTACGTTTAAGATCTTTCGTATCTTTACGCACCGCATGTCTTGTCTTAAACTGGTTGTTTTTCCACAGCCAATAGTTTGACGCTTTATCGTGGACGTTGAGCCAAAGCCATCATTTAGGGCCAGCCGACGTTTATCTGTCTAAAACGGTATCTGGAGAGAGAGTCTAGCTAACTGGAATATGTCCACTCTTTTGAAGAAAAATCATGGACAGCAAGAAGATGGAAACAGATGGCGGAAAAGAAATCATATCTGCTTATATACACGCAGTGTCCCCGATAAAAAAAAAAATGTCAACGTGAAACAACAAGTAGTTAAATGCAATAATTCAGATGGGCAGAGATGAACACCACCACTGGAGAAACATGAGGGTCGTGGCTGACAGAAACTCCACCAGTTAAATTAATAAAAACAACAAAAGTATTAAGTAAGTACCGATATTAAATCACTGTTAGAAATGTAACTGTTCGGGCAACCAATGGAGCGCAATGAGTTTCCTAGTTGTACCTGGTTTTGTGATCGCTAATGGCGAACGTTTTCTGCTAGCTAGCTATTTCTATTAGCTCGCTAGTTAGCTCTATATTAGCTAGCAAAAGTCAATCTATACCATCAAACCTGTACGTTTAAGCAACACCACATAAGTAGCCATCTATATCACTATAAATGGCACCTTTCCAAAGAATGAAACAAAGTAGCTAATTAATCTTCGCTATCTTGTTAATAGCGACATAATTGTATGGAAATGCAGAGTTTCAGTAGCTAGTTGGCGCTATAGCTTGCTAGCTACGAAGCCGCCGTCTTAGGATGTCAAACCCAGACTTGCTAGTGGGATGCTTTTTCCAGAGCACCATGTCACAAGGCCAAAATGATGATAACCAAGTGGCTCGGTGAACAAAACATTGACATTTTTGGTCCATGGCCAGGAAACTCCCCAGATCTTAGTCCCATTGAGAACCTGTGGTCTCTCCTCAAAAGTGCAGGGGACATGTAGAGTATGTCAACAGTACAATCCCAAACCTGCAATTAAGGTGGCACCCGGTAAGTATCCGTTGTCATTAACACCAGGGGAAGAGATAGTAATTGACTACACAGACATGGTGGACTCAGCACAGGGGTACACGTACGTGGCCAAAATCTGTGCACAGACAAAATTAAATTTGGTTGACACCTTCCCTTTGGCATTAATGCAAATGAGATGTTCAGTAAATGCAACAACTGGTTTTACCCCTTTTGAATTGCAGACAGGTCGAGGACTTCCAGGACCCCAGGGACCCTTAACAATAAATGAGAAAACAAAGACATCTCACACACACATCATACTTTAATGAATTGCAAAGTATCGTTTCAGCTTTCTCCACGCAGGAGGGGGACCGGACAGGGAGCAGACAAACCCAGACGATACCCGTTAGGGACTGGGTGCTGCTGAGAGTCATCAAGAGAAAATGGAGTGAGCCGAGGTGGACAGGTCCATTCCAGGTGACAGAAAGAACCAGCCACGCCGTACGCCTGAAGGGTAAAGGGGAAACGTGGTTTCATCTGAGCCAGTGCGCCGCCGCAGAGTCACCGCAGAGGAGTCTGCAAGAGACAGCGAGGGACCTTGCTGAAACATCACCTAACTCATGAGTGTCATTTTACTGGTAGCTTTAGGGGTCCACCTTAAGACTCAGGTGTCCATTACATGGTATAGTAAACTATGGTTAGAAAAGCATGTTTAAATGACGGTGGGAGTGATTTATCACACTGTAACCTGACTTAACCTACACATGTATTCCCACCTTTGTGTTCCTCAGCATCCATTCATATTTCAAATAAAAATGATGACACCCCTCTATGGGTTCATAATATTTCTTTATAGCAATTCATCAAAAGCTAATATCAGTTCCACATATCACAACAGAAAACAGATCTCCAAACAAATCTTGGTGTAAACTACCATATGAAAATTTACTGGGTCCCTTTGCTTTTGTGTCTACCTACACTTGATACAGCATGATTAGGATCTCAGAGAGCGTTACAGTTAGTAATGGAACTACAGGAGCCACAGGAAGTATGCTATTATTGGAGTGAGAGAGAGGGCAGGAGAGAGAGAGAATGTGAAAGAGAAATGGGACAGCACAGGACGCTTGCAGTCTGGAGAGATGGGAACAGAAACTAGCCAAAGGAAAAAATATGTAATAATACTTTTGGCATAGCAGGAATCACACTCTGATATGCCACTGGAAAAAAGATTTTTAAAAGGCATTAAAAGGGATAAAAGGCTCTTGGATATGATACATGGACTATACATCATACATTTTGCACATCTCTTATTATGTATGTGTCTGTATAAGAAAAGATGATTAAAAGACTAAATGAATAAAAAAGATGATTAAATACAGGCTGAGTTTGTAATAATAACAATGCTTGCTAGGATTAGCAATACAAAGACAAATAATCTGGAGAAATGCAAACATTCTAGGGAAACTGGACCAATAAGAATATGGACCTCATTAATCTGGATGGAGTAAAAATAACCACGTCTATCGCTAATCACAAAATGGAATGCATTATTCCATACTGATTATAAATGTGCATTTAACCTTCATTTTGCTGTCCAGGAAGCCATCTGAACCTTGACAACCTGCATATGGAATATGCATTAAGATTATGAAAAAAAAAGACTTAAATAGCCTGAGGAATGGGTGAATATAGGTCCTTGAGTGGTCCAAACACAGTTTTGAGAAAGGAAAGCATGTTGCTGGAAACCATTTCTGGCATAATAATAATAAAAAAAAAACAATCATTTTAATGAAGAGGGAAATTGCATTTGTTCCAGGGTATGTGCTGTCTGTACTCTCTGGACAACTGAAGAGCAACTGACAAAAACATTCTCTTCCCAGCTGCTGCATCCATGTATAAAATATTAAGGCCAGCAGACTTAAAATGACATGTTTCTCAATATGGACATGTGTAAAAGAGCTGTAATAAAAGAACTGCATCTTTCATCGAATTTTGCTGTGGTATATTCTGTTCAATTAGAAGGATTTAGTTAAACCACTCTGTTTTTTTTGTCCCCTGCCACCAACATCCCTTGCTGTGGGGGAGTGGCTGGTGTGGAGAAGCATGACGAAGCATTGTTTACTTTGAATCATGTGTCCAGAGTTACACATCACTTCACCCAGCATATTTTTTTAAATTGCAAAAAATTGTAGGGGGAATTGTGATGTTCATGGTAACGTAGAGTGTGCTTCACACTGCATATTAGAAAATTACTGCACCTTTTTTTGTCCTGTATCATATGACTTGCTATGTGGGTGTGTGTGTGTGTGTGTGTGTGTGTGTGTGTGTGTGTGTGTGTGTGTGTGTGTGTGTGTGTGTGTGTGTGTGTGTGTGTGTGTGTGTGTGTGAGTGAGTGTGTGAGTGAGTGAGTGTGTGAGAGAGAGATTTATCATAGTCTGGCTCCACATGAATAAGTACATAAAGGCTAAATTACTGTGCTGGAAAATGGAATCAGTCCACCAACATTTTAATTGCTTTAATATAGAAGACAATATGAACATCAAAAAATTCTGATTATTTGAGTGCTTTGTATCCTCAGAAATAATTGCACATAAAGCACAGTTTAATCAGTCTAGTGGTTAACAAATCTTGCTACCAAATGATGCCAAGTTACCTCTTACTTTTATTCACTTTAAATGTGGCCTGGTACAAAAGAGGGTAAGAGATTGTGAAGTTGAACTGACCTGAGAATGGTTATCTCTGTTCTAGCTGTACTCTGCTGTGATCACCTTTTCTTTCCAGAGGTCAGTTAGCTGAATGAAGCTTGGTTTGAATGAATTTCATTGGGCAACTGTGCTTATGACTGCAAGGAGCACTGTAGGGCATCCCAGGTGACAAATATCTGGAAATCAGCAGTGAATAATGAAATGCTTAGGTAAGACTGGTCATCACTGCAAAGAACACCAGACATGGCATGAAATGTCTTCCAAATTTGGATCTACTGACAAATTGGTTTCTTAGCTGCAATATTCAGAATTTCTTCTTGCTTTCTGGGCTTAAGGAGGATGCAGTGGCCACTGTTTGTCATCCATTTCCAAATGCTTTTTGGGACTATGCACTAGTATGAAAGCATGCATTAAAGCTTGAATGTATGATTTCCTCAACCTGGGCTTTCTTGAAAGCTATAACAATGAATGATGCAACATTGCACAGCCAGTGCTATGGCTTCTCCTGTTTCCAAGGCAACAGCTTACAATGCACATGGTGGTCATGCACCACCTTACATGAGTCCTAAAAATAAAAGCACTACAAAAGGCTGCAGACCCCCAGTGTAGCCTTGCGTCTGCTGTGCTCATTAAAGTCTATGAAACCTTGTTTGATCAGGACCAATAGTAATTTTTCATCAGCTTACACTAATGGTCTTTGTAATGATGAGCGTTAATGATTAGAGGGGGTATCTCCCTCAATTATAGAGTGGATGAACTCTTGTTATGCAATTGATTAATTGACAGAGGTGCTGCAAGTTCAGGAGCCTCTCAGTTGGAAAGGTGTAGGAAATACTGCAGTCAGCAAGGTATCAGCAAGCACTTAGAGTGCCAGAGAGTCTAAGAATAGAAGCTGTTTTTTTCTTGGCCTTCTGTTTTTCAGTGTGGCAGCATCGCTGAAAGGTCAAGATGTTGTTTTAGCACACAGAACCACCTTTGAGTAACACAAGACAAAGAACGTGTCTTTTCTGAGAAGCGTGTAAAGAGACAGCAATCACTTGCTAAAGCCTGCCCAAAAAACAATAGCATCGATCAGGGCTCTGCTCTGCTTCAGACAGGACTAGGGGAAAATGCTCTGACAGATGTGGTGATCATAGAGGGGAGACAATTGCATAACTATAAAGCAGTTAATGGATTGAATATTTAAATTACTGCTTTCATGTGCAAGTGGGTCCACCCAAAGTAGCTGATTAAAGCTTTTGGTGGACCTACGGTCTTTCCATTGTCTCTGCATAGCCATGAAAGCCACTAACCATTCACATTATATAAAATGATTCTTGGGAAGTTGAAGGTTCTGGGTGGTTGTATTTCTACAAGCCTTATTAAGTGTCACTATAAAATATCACAGGAGAAATGCTGATGAAATGCCAGGATCAGATTTAGCCTTGGCCTAAATGAACCAATCTTGTCATGGCATATTTGTTGTCATGTTGTGGCAAATCTTGGCCTAAATGTGTCTGCTAAACATTAAGGCTATATATCCAAAATCTGGGCAAGCAGCCAGATCTCTCTACATCTCTCTCTTGCGATCTCTCTCTCATACAAAACACATGTACACATGCATTCTATCACTGGCTGTTTCATAAACCCCCAGACAGTTTCTATCCTCTTACAGGTCAATTCGGAAGCATCTCCAGCAGAATATCAAGAAAGAGGTTGAATGAGACTCCAGGTACACTCTGTCACTTCCAGCGCAATCACATATTTTTTATGACTTTGGAATGTGTGTTGCGGTCATTTTTAGACATCTTTTATTGTGCAAAAACGGAAGGGTTGGCACAATGAAATTGGAGTTCCATGTAAATGGTTGTGTGTATTATTGTGAAAATTAAGTAAATGTAACAAGAACAAGACAGACCAAAACTCAGCTCAACATTAAAATCCAATGATATTGTTTATTATAGAACAGTTAGTTCTTTGATTAGACGATAGAGATTTCATGAGTGCTGATATAGAGTATAATGGTACTCTGCTTTACAAGTGCATTTTATTAACCCTTAATTACAATTGTTATCTATCTTAGATTGTAACATTTGCTGTTATCTCATCAGAGTCACGTCATCAAATGATTTGTCAAAAGACTCATATTTTTCTGTTTGCACAATAAATGGGAACATGCAGATAAATGTACATTATAAAAGTAGCCGGCCTGTGGTAACATAAACCTCCACAAAGTAGCAACCTATGGGAAAATGTTTGTGTTGTTTGGTGACAGTTCAGTACCAGTCCATTTGCGGAGCTATTTGTGTTGACAGAACCAAATAAATTAGTAAATAAACAAACAAATCATAACATATTGTAGATTATTAGTGTTAACTAATAAATGGCACTTGTGGAACTGTTGTATAAAAGCAATATCACATGTGATATTGTTTGATTTAATCTCTGGCAGAACTGGCAGAACAATAAAGGCTAAGTAAAACAATCCACACCCACCTCTTGTAACTTCTAACAAAACTCAGCCTCTTCCCAGTGAGTGACTAAAATGACAATGCAGGGATTTCCAGGATTACAAGGCTTATCAGGGGAGCAAATCAAATACTATAGGCACAACTATATAACATAATCTACCACAGGCACCACCCCTCATCGTATGGATACTGTATAGCAGAATATGGATATGATTATAAGTGTTAATAGAAGTGCCATATGGTAGACTCAGAAGATCCTAATTATTCATCACACTCTCCAGTATATATTTCACTTTTCCCAGTCCTTTTACACAGGGATTCAACTTGACTTATAATTGTGCGTTGCACATGCTTTTCATACATGTGCCCAAAAAGGTAACACCTTGTGTTTCTGTTTGTCAGGGCTCCTTTATCACATAAAACCAGGTTGCGCTGGGTTATCTTATTTCAGCCAATGGGCTGCGTGCTGCTAAGGCTTTTTCATGAGATTAAAGGCACTAATGCTTCAGATTGCAGTCATAATTCACAGAGGCCCTTGCGGTTGTGAGTTACAGCTCAACAGAAGTCACTGTGCCACTTTTGCCAGTTACTGAGCCCTTTTGGAAGTGTATGTTGGAGGTTTCTTGCTTCTTGGGGAGGTTACTGTTTCTTTGTTCTGAGCATGATGTCAAGACAACATTATCTTATCCATTGTACAACTTTCAAGTTCTAAAATGTCAGATTGACCCCTTTTTTGTTTCAGTTCATGACAGATATCAGCTGTAAGCATTTATAAACATAGGCAATTTCCTGAGATAGTGAAAAATAAAAATAGAAAAATAGATAGACTGTTTGTAAATGAGAATGTCCTAAAATCTAATCTGAGCTCCCCAGAGTATGAGCAATAATTCTTTTCAAATAGCATTTTGTTTCAGTTCATTCCTTTTAAGAATGAAAGTCTCTGCATTCAGGTAGTGGAAATCAGGGGTAAAATCAGTGGCAGTTTGATCTGCAGTGATAGAGGTGCCTCAATGATCTACAGTGATCATCTTCACACATTTTCAAACAGAAGAATGTGTAGCTGCAGTAGTCTTGACAGTTTGCCAGTTACACTCTGATGTGAATTGACAATGTTTAGGGACAGCTGCCATCATCCACATTTTTAGAATGAATTCTCTTGTTTAGCAAGGGAATTTTGTTGAAGAAATTTTGTACCACAATGATGTGATTATTTTTTATTGAAAGGAACACAGAAATAAATGTCACACTGGAGTAGTGTGTATAAAGCAAAATAATTTATCAGTCATTGCACAGCTTATACTGTGGGTGTCAATACATATAAGGACCTAAAGGTTAAGGCTGAATCTAAGGATATTGTGCTGGGTGGCGTGTCAAAGAAAAGGGTTACACAAGGGAGTATGCCATACTAACAATGACCAATTTTCTATATGATCTAACAGGAATATATATATAAGAAGTGAAAATAAGAATCAGTAACTACAACAGATAGCACCCTTTTACAAAATATTTTTCATATCACAGAAAGGAACTACTAGATTGTATCTCATAAAATTAATACATTTTGGATATATAAATTAAATTTGTTGTATAATCATGTTGTGATTATCCTGTTCCATGTATTTAATTTTTTTAATTAATTCCAGTATTTAATTTTTTACCATACTGATGTCATGACCAAAATAGACTTCTATATCATTAATTTTTTAAACAATAAACCATAAAACATCACATGAAGCGTGTTATTCTTGAAAACATTTACATTTTTTTATTCCAGTTAAAGAAAAAATACTTGGTCAGTTCAGTGCATGGCCCAGCTGACAGCCAAATGTATACACAACATCTTAGCAAAGTCTGCACAGGCTCAACTCCATTATCCTTGTTGATAATATGGCTACAACCATATTTACTTGCTAAACTCCACCTGTCCTCCAGCACTAATGCACCTCAAATGACAGCAGCTTGTGGGCATCATAACTCTAAGCATAACTCATAACACATCAAACAGAATTGGCAAAGCACTTCTCAGCATCTCTGCAGACAGCAAGTGTTGAATATATCAGATTGGCTTCCTAGAGTGCTGCTGAGGTCATTCTGTTCTGATTCTGAGTTCAGCTTCATGCCATAAGTCAGTGACCCCTTGTGTGCTCACAGTCTGTTTAAATAGCACCTTGGCAATAAGTGTCACAGAACGCTCATCTCCCGCGAGTCATGTGGTTTGGCCCGCCACGTACAGTTGGGAGGATCCCACACCTGGACCTTGTCCTGTCTGTGTATTTAAGCTGTTTGATGTACTTGGTCTTGTCTGCAATGCTGTGGACCTGTGCTTTGCTGGCATCTTTGCTGAACACACACAACAAGAGAGAAAATGTAAGGATTGGTTTATTGTAATAAAAAGAAATTTAATGTGGTTACAATAAATTTAAAACAACAACAACAACAATAACAACAACATAATCACCATCAAAAAGTAGAAAGATTAAAGCAGTTTCAATAGGAACTCATGTTTTTTGCTTTGATTGTTTAAAAATTCACCTGCTGACAATCTGAGGTTGACGGTTTATAGAGGAGGCATACCTCATTCCACCGCAAGGGATATAGCGCCTGCCTCGAGCTGAAGGGGTATCCTGAGGCTTCTCACCCGGGACCTAAATCCACATCAGCATCACTGGGTGATGACTCTCCAGATAATGAAGACCAAATGTTCTTTCATACTTTGTTTCTAACTACTGGGTCTGGGACTGCACTGTGCAATATCTATACCTTACTGTAAATACAATATTTGAACTATTATAATGGGAGATCACAAACTATTTACTAGGAGACAACTGTATTGCCTCATCTTTTTGTACACTGACATCTTTAATATATGATTTTGGCTTAATATATTTGCTGTATATACATACTGCTGTGTACAATGTGTGGTGCCTTGCACTGCTCTGTACTTTAGTATTTGTTTAAAACATTTGTCTACCTTGTCAGCTCTGAGGTGGGTTTCACTAATACTGTGAATAAGTTTAGTGAATAAGCTTTGTTTAGTCAGTAAGCTTACAGCATAGTGGCTGAATGGAATTAAAAATCCTAATCATATATACAAATATATGTGCTGAATTGTCACCTTGGATTTCAGAGTGAGGACAGTGGCCCTGATGGTGGGCAGGTCTTTGGTAGGGATGTACTTTTCCACCATCTTATCAAAGTCGTGATGAGACGAAAGGAACAGTAGCATGCGGCGACCAAAGTACCTGAGACAAATAACAGCCCCGTTCCCATGAGAGAACCATGAGGGAGGAACTTAAGGGTGACTCACAGCACACCAACAAATTGTACCAGTCTACTACATTTACTACAATTAAGCAGAGTCCAATATTTATTAGTATATTTATTTTACCAGGACACAATTCCAGTTGCCAAGACACTCTGTGTCTAAAAAACTTCTATTACTCTACAATTTAGCTGCATTTGCTGACTTCAGAGTGTCATAGTTGGGAGACTAAAAGAATAAACCAAAAGATTACTATCTGGGCATGTGAAAAGCTTTGATAGTTTTCCATCTGATCCTGGTACCAACCTGGTTTCTTGGGAAGAGTCTTGCGCCAATTTGGAGACTGCAGGTAGAATTCGATTAGTCACACCTTTTGTCCCAGACAATAAGCGGTCAGCGCCAATCTTTTCTATCAAAGTAGCCAAATGCTGAGAAGTGCACTTTCTTACTGCAGCATTCAAATGACTTTTGAGGAGAACACAAACGAGAAAAGAGAAGGAAATATTTAAAGGCACTCAAAAAAGTATGACATAATAACAAATATGTAGTAATCTAGTCAATGTATACAGTGCAATGTTTAACTCTTTCATCTTTAAAGTAACTTAATACACTTATCTATGAACTAAAGGCATAATCAAATTATCCTATTCTATTTGATGGCTTTAAAAAAAATCTTTAAGAGGATAAATCAACAAAAATACTGTCCAATGCCAAAAAACATTTCGAAACACCAAAGGATAAGTGAAAATAATAGCAAACAGCAGCCAAAGCGCTCTCATTTGTTGGCCTCTTGACTGCTGCAGCTAGATGAAAGCTATAGCTGAAAGCTAACTGCAAGTTAACTGACCCGAGTCCTCCAGCGAGAAGAGCGTTCATGTAAACCATCGGCTCTAGGATTCTTGCGTGGGTTTCATTCCTCTATTGCTCTGATAACTTCTTTTTTCCTAATTAATTCTTCCAACTCCTGCAGCTCCTCCCCTTGAATTCTAAAATAATCACCTGGAATGTAAACCTAGCCGAGGTGCAATTTGTAAAAGGACATTTTTTTTCTCTCAGAGTTAGAAATCTGGAGAAATAAATATATTAATTTATTACCCCCCATCAGAGGACCTTTAGAGCTTTATTATTAAAAAAAGACAGACAGATGAACAGAAAAACGCAAAATGTATATAGAATATTTTTAAGTATTCGCCATCTGCACCATTACAGGAATGATGTGTGTGTGTGTGTGTGTGTGTGTGTGTGTGTGTGTATGTATGTATGTATGTATGTATGTATGTATATATATATATGGTTATGTGCGAGTACATGTATGTTGGATTGTATATGTACACGTATTAGAGTGTGATATTTATCGTTTATGGATTGGCTCTGTATGGATTTTATCAATGGTGTCCAGTCTAGATGATCGGTTCTGTTATTGATTAATAATTAATAGAATTATTCTATTGATACATAGTCTATCAATAGATTTTTCTATTGGGTGACACTAATATTATTTTTTGTTTTCCAGTTCATGAGTATGTTTTTTTTGTTTGTTGTTTTTTTGCAATAATATTTTTATTATATCAATATAATAATGTTATACATAGTATCCTGTCATATTGGTTGATGATATATCTCCTAGGAGAAATAAAGATGGTGTTGGATGGATATGGTTATTTAAAGCATGGGATATGTTGGTGATGATGACTTGCCAAAATTGCTTGATAGGTGTGCTCTGCCACGTGGTGTGAATGTAATCGTCAGCTGTGTTTTGAGTAAAATATGTACAGATTGCTGAGCTTGTGAAACCAATTTTAAACATCCAATGTGTAGTATAATGTATTATTTTGTACTGAATACATTGTGGGTTAGTGTTGCTGTCATGTGGTAATTATTATTACACATTTTAATCCAAACTGTGGCATCGGGGGCTAGTAATAAATCTTCCTCCCATTGTCTCGATGGGAGAGTAACTGTGAGATTTGATTTCACTATTATTTTGTATATCTTAGATAATAGGTTTTTTGAATTAAGAATGTTTGTTTATAAAATCTGATATGGATGTAGGTATCGGAATTGATTTTTGAACACATAGGTGATCTTAGCTGATGGTATTGTAGGAACTGGGGCTTTCTATACCATATTTTGGGGCTAGTTGTGGGCGTGACATGAAAGAAGTCTTATGATAAATATGTTTAAGGTGTGTAATGCCTTTTTCTATCCAAGAGGTAAAGTTTAATATTTTTGTTCATGGTAAAGTCTGGATTGTTCCAAATGGGAGAATGACTAGTTTGTGTGAGTGTGGAGTTTGATATCTTGTGGAATTTCCACCAGACTGTTCGTGTCATGGCCTCCTTCAAACTGTTGAAACATGGATATTTTTGAATATGAGTCTGGGCACATTTGAAACACCTGCCGCAAACATTACTGACATTATTTCTTGTTTATGTGGTTGGCTGTGTTTCTCTAGTCACAAGTACTTCTGAATGCTCCTCCAGAGCACCCAGAAACCCTCATAGTGGGTTTCTCAACTTGCTCAGACTCAAATCTGAATATCGGCGTCTGAAACATCTTGGAGAGGAACAAAAAACACAACACATTTGATTAAATTGTTCTGGTCACCGGGACCGGAGCTCAACCCAGTGGAGCAGGTCTTGAGCTCAGCTCTGGTAAAGGCTACCAGTGCACTGAAGGGGTCCATGCTCTAAACTCTGGGGTCCCGTCGGACTGACGCGTTGGGAAAGCGGTTTCTCTGTATGCCCACTCATGATGAAAAGATTGTGAATCTTTTATGTGAATGTTTACGTAAATATGAGATTTTACACTCAGAATGTAAATAAAGGTAAGGAAATAAACACATTGTAGTTGATGGTGTTAACAATACCCAGCGTTAGCCTACTTGATCGAATAAACTAATATTATTAACCTATTAATAATACAAAAAAAAAATCTGTATTAACAATTTACTATTTGCCATACAGCTCTGCCTTGAGATCTGAAGTAAATGACTTTATGTAATATAGAATGTAATGTGAAAAAATAAATTCGGTAAATTCTGGCTTTAAAAAAGTTCTTTCAGTGTTACTACCACCTGTTGTAGATCGACAGTCACACACCCCCTCTGACAGCCGTGCTGGGCGGTTGAATGGGGTTTGTGTGTATAGGATATACTAATACTGGACGCTGCAAGCAAACGTGCGGCCACATGCTCTACGTCGGCACTGCAACGAGTTGGGGAGTATACGGCAGGAGGAGAGAGAAAGCTTCGACTAAGTGCATCCTCACCTGGGCACACTCCACATCATTTCCCCTTATGGAACATCCATACCTCCAGGGCACTACGCTCCATCACTCATGCCCAGCACAGCACATACTCACCTGGACACACTCCTCACCATGTCCCATGCTACATTCCGGAGCTCCAGACCTCCAGGAATGCAGCGCACCAGCCGACCCTTTAGGGACCACACTTAAGCCCCCCTCCTCGGGCTAAACCTCTTAGATTGGATCAAGGGCTAATTTTCAATGGATCGCAGCAACGTAGCTGCTCTGCCACTCACAAGAACCTGGCCCAGAATCAGGTCATTTAAGGTCAATTAGCACCAGGTTCTCCACAAACATGCTTTGCAGCTGAATCCCTGGTCCGTTCACACGTGTCTTTGCTCACTGGGGTCCGGGAGGATTCTGATTTGGAGGCGTTCAGTCATAATCCCACACGCACCAAATGTCTGAACCTGCGGTTCCTCTCATACTGAGCAGGATTACTGTTGCAACATCACATCATCAGTAGGGTAAAACTAACCTGTCTCATGACGGTCTAAACCCACCTCACGTTCCCTGTTAGTGAGTGAACAACCCAACGCTTGGTGAATTCTGCTTCGCAATCATGGGAAGAGCCGACATCGAAGGATCAAAAAGCGACGTCGCTATGAACGCTTGGCCGCCACAAGTCAGTTATCCCTGTGGTAACTTTTCTGACACTTCCTGCTTAAAACCCAAAAAGCCAGAAGCCCCATTTTCACGGTCTGTATACCTACTGAAAATGAAAATTAAACGAGCTTTTGCTGTTCTGCTCCATGGGAGGTTTCTGTCCTGCCCAAGCTCACATTAGGACACTTGCATTACGCTTTGACAGGTGTAAACCCCCCCCCCCCCAGTCAATGAAAACATTTTTAATATCTGTGGGAAAAGAGGGAGAAATGTATCCAACAACTTTCTTTTTTAATGTGCAACACAGTCAAAATTGTGAACTCATCTACATGCAAAAACCACAAAAAGCCTTTACAAACTGGAAACTCTTACTGCATAATTAAAACATTATACAACTTAAGAAAAAACATAACATAAAACATCGGTAAACATGAGAATTCAAACAACAAAATGAACCAAGCTTATTCAAACTGAGAAGTAACAGCAGTAACTCTAGGCATGACCCATGGCCTTGCGGTGTGGTGGGCCTCCTCCTCCATGTTGTTGTTGTTGGGGCAGGGGAGAACTTCGGCAGCACCGCAGAACGGTTCGGATAACCCTGGTACCAGCACGCTGTAGTTGACACAGAGTAAGCCATTGGTGTTGGTATGATAGCGCACGTTGTAGAGTGGCACGCCGAACCCATACATTTGACACAGGAAGTGCACAGCATTGCACGTCCGCGAGAAGTGCTGTGGGCGGGGGTCGTGGGAGGCCGCCCCCACTGACTGGAAGCGCGTGGGTGTGAGAAGAGCCTGGCGGACAGGTGTAGGACCCGGAGAGGCGAAGGCGCCCACTTCTTCACGCTCGTCATGTCTGCGCTTGGAGCTGCCAGAGAACCAGTGGGCAGTGATGAAGATTACTCATATAAACCTTACTCATATAAACACCACCTGGATTGGCTTTGACATATTCAGGTGGATTTGGGCATGTCATCCAAAGCACACAGAAGCAATAATCTGTTAATACACCATAATTCTATAATCCCAACCCATCAATAAGAACCCTTAACGGCAATTGAATAGAGAAGGCAGCATACCGTACTGAGTCTGCATTGTCTAGGGTGTTGGAAATTCAGGTTACTGGCCATCATAAATACATTCCAGGTTTACAGTTAATGAGAGGGAGTTTGGTACTCCATCACTACACCTACAAGACAGTCTATAAGGAGGCCACACTCTAAGTGATGTGAAGGCGTTTACTCCAGACCTTTTTGTGTATTAAATGGGTTTGTTCTAGACCTTTGCTAGCTCTCTAGTGCAGGATCTAATAACGTAATGACAAACAGCTGGCTGAGAAACAAGCAGCCATGGGGCCAGTTACTCATGGTCCCGTTAAATAAGAGGATTCAGAACAAACTGAGCAGTTATTATTGTATAGTTCATCCATTATTGATGTTAATTTCTCAAATTAAAGATGTGGTTTTGCAGCTTAATCTCAATGGAATTTTTTAAATTTAAAATGCTCTGAGTTAGACTACAGAGTCAGTACAGCATATGTGTGTGTGTGTACACATGTGCATGTGTGTGTGTGTGTGTGCGCGCGAGTGTGTGCGTGTGAGCACGAGTGTGTGTGCGTGTTTGTGCGTGCGTGCGTGCGTGCGTGTCTAATTGCGCACAAACGTTTCTTGTGCAATGTGAAAAAACAAAGAGCTAGATAGAAAAAGAGAGGGAGATTGATCAAACAAGGAGGGAGGACCTAGCTAAGCTAGGACTGAGGGGAATGACTTCAGGGCAGAGGTGGGTAGATGAATGGCTAAGATGATGGACTGTTGGATGGACTGATGGTGTTCAGTGTAGACCCAAAACAGGGCCTTAAAATCCAGCCTTAGGGGAAACCCACTTAAAGACAGACAGGTGAAGGTTGTAGGTCACATACCTACAATGGGCTTCCCTCACTGTCTATCCATCGGTACGTTACCGATACATACCTGTAGATGGATAAACAGATACATACATAACAATACATACCTATAGAGAGATAGATACATACAAACATACATGCACACAGAAAGACATAAAGAAGAATTTTAGGTCTACCTTTGATATCGAAGAAATCAAGAGTTGTCCTAACTATCACACACACAGGCACTAGGTTAGCTAGCTAACTATTCGACGAAACTGAGTACACAAACGCTATGGTAAAAACCTGTGTAAAAAGACCAAAACCTGAAGTAAATTGTTAACTGGAGATGGTAAATGTCATTAATGCATTATGAGCAAAAGATAAACTCGTATGTCAAATGCACCACGAAAGAGCTTAAACGTACCGCTTGTCTAAACAGACTTTTGGGGGATATGAATAAGCATAAAACAGGCAAGTAAGACACATGAAAATGACCATTGCCGGATTGAAGGAAAACTGATATTCAAGTAAATTATATTCAAAGGTATTTCAACTCGGACATCACCCCCGTGTGGTGATCTGTGTTAACTCTGAGTGAGCATGTTAATAGAGTTATGGTCAGTGCACAATATTTTCTTTTTTAACCTATCTTCCCTCCTTTTTTAAGCAAAGTAAAAGCCAATGTGTGGTGTGTGGTGTGTGTGTGTGTGTGTGTGTGTGTGTGTGTGTAGGCTCATAAAAAGAATAACTGGAGTAAAATATACTGGATGTGGAAGCATGTTCTGGTTCTCCGGCAGCACTAATTGCCAGGAAAGCCCTGCATGCCGCCAAGTCCAGGTCTCTACACCTCTGCACTGTTTCACTCACACATCAGCATGTGGGATGAGCAGGACTAAGACCTTTGAGGGATTTAACCTTTAAGAGATAATCTGTTCAGAACATCCTAAAAAATTTTAGGAAAGTTCTTAAGGGCTATGGTAGTGTTATTCAAAGGGCTATGGTAGTGTTATTCAAATGAGTTCATGAAAGTTTGTAAGGGTTACATTAGGGTTGATCGAAAGAGATCATTCCAAATGACCTCTATAAGGCTTCATATAATAAGCGCTTTTAGCCTCACAGATGTACTATATCTGTAGCCTTTAACAGCAGGCTAAGCTTCACACCACGTCTCTTCTGCCCTCAGGCGGTTGGCAGATGAGATGCCTAAACTGCAGGACTACCTGGAGAAAGAGGACATTGAAAAGAAGCTTCTGAGCCAAACCAATGAGGAGCTGCTCTGTAAGTAAAATATAAATATCTGTAAATATCTGTATAATATGTAAATAAAAGGAAGATGTGGTTGCATAGTGTAGTCATTTGATTATAAATAATCTCATAATAATCTTATCTACAAATTCTGCAGGAGTACCTGGAGAAAGAGGACATCAAAAAGAAGCTTCTGAGCTGAACCAATGAGGAGCTGCTCTGTAAATAAAATATCTGTATTATATGTAAATAAAAGGAAGATGTGGTTGTATAATGTAGTCGTTTGATTATAAATAATCTCATAATAATCTTATCCACAAATTCTTACACATTTACATAGTAACATTCACTCATATACTCAAATTCCATATCATACATAGAAAACGTCCACCTCATCTATTTCAGTTTTTTCCTGATCAATAATACAAAAAGAAAAAAGAAAAAAAGTGAACAGCACCCTCTAGCGATGAACCTCAATTATTTCAAGCGAACTAAAACATGGCTAGGTTAAGTCGGCGTTATCTTACAGCTAGAACAAAAAAAAAATGCTCAGATTAACTTGTGTCTCATGGCACGCAGCTGAGTTTAAAATTAAACACAATTAAATCAAATTAAATTGACCCAGCTGCAACAAGCTCAGCAGCCACATTTAATTTCACTGATTGGTCAGTTAGCCAGGCTATACAAAACAGGCTATTGTTAGAAATTCTGCACATGTGATTCGCTTAGCTTCACATCTCACACTGCTTATAATTATAAGATGACGTATCCACGTTCGTAATAACGTGGTGAAATCTGCCAAAAATGCTGAGACTGAGCATAATAAATAATAAGACAATCTGAGCACTTAGTGAACATATTTCTAAATGAGAAGAAAAAGTTCCTCCAAACAATATAAAGCACACAATTCTATATGGGAAAAGTTACATTTGTCATTAAGAGAAGCACTACTTATTACACAAATGTCAATAACTGTCGTAATATTAATAGTTCAACAGTCTTCCTCTGTCTATTATACGCACTGTACACATGTTAAATATCTGCCTTGAAGTTACAATGAAATGACTTCCGGGCGCACAGAAAATTGTTATATACACACAGACATCCCCATACCAACATAAGCATAGTGCAACTCTATGTTTACGCACCAGGGATTGAGTGGGCAAGTGCGTGTATATGCAAGTTTAAATTATTATACACAAATGTAAGTAGTAGGCTATTTATGTGAAAATGTTTCATATGTATGTACAAGTCGTGTTTCCCTGATTTCTCCCTAAAGGGCCCCTCATAGTTCAGCAGTAATGAGGCTAGTTAGATTTTGCTCAGAATGAAGTACACTTTGGGATGTTATATGTATCACAGTCTCCGGTGAGCCGTACATGGTTAATCAATCCAGGTTGAGGTAGAGTCACTGCATTAATGACACGTCTGTTTGCATTGCCAGTTGTTGCTATGGCAGCAATGAAATTAGGAAATTCAAAGAAAAACAACTCATCTACACTCTTGGAACTTTAGAACCCCATATGTCCTGTGGCCTGATGTCACATGTGAGGGGAATCCCATGAACACCTTTACAAATCAGTCTGTGGAAAGTCACTGAAGAGGACAGAGGAAAAATGAGGCGTTTCTGGAGATGGTGTACTGGACGCATCGAGGACGAATATACAGACACAAAGGATGTGGAGGGTAAATGTAAATATAATGCCACTCACACCTGCGATTGCTGGTGCTGCCACTCATAACTGCGGTTAAAATTGCTTTTTTGTCTTTAGCGCTGCATTGTCGCCTCTATCTCCCAATATTTCATAATCCAGGCTTTAGAAATCTATTTTTTAACAGTTAACAATTTACTTAAGGTTTTGGTCTTTTTACCACAGGTTTTTACCATTGCGTTTGTATACTCAGTTTCGTCGAATAGTTAGCTAGCTAGCTAACCTAGCTGATTTAGCTAACCTAGCTAGTCAAAGCAAAAGATCCGTAACAGTCCTGTGAGTAGCCTATTTTAATCACGCTAAAACGACACAGTGGTGTATATGACGTCACTGTGTGTGTGTGTGTGTGTGTGTGTGTGTGTGTGTGTGTGTGTGTGTGTGTGTGTGTGTGTGTGTGTGTGTGTGTGTGTGTGTGTGAGACAGAATAGAACAAGTTATTTTATAAAGGTCCGACTGCACGCGGTGTTGACATTACGGTCAGAGCGCAAACCGACACTGCAAAATAACGATTGCGTGCCTTTTCCTCATATTGGATAGTTAGGACAATTCTTGATTTCTTCGATATCAAAGGTAGACCTAAAATTCTTCTTTGTCTTCCTACGTGTATCTAATTACTTTTGTATGTTTGTATGTATCTATGTATGTATGTATGCATCTGTGTATCTGTAATTATGTATCTGTGTGTGTATGTATGTATCTATCTATCTATCTATCTATCTATCTGTAACTATGTATCTATTTATGTACGTATCTATCTGTATCTATGTATGTATGTATCTATCTGTGTATCTATGTATCTGTATCTGTGTATGTATGTAAGTATCTGTACTGTATCTGTGTATGTATGTATCTATCTATCTATCTATCTATCTATCTATCTATCTATCTGCGTATGTATGTACGTACGTATCTGTATGTATGTATGTATCTATGTATCTATGTACGTATGTAACTATGTATCTGTGTATGTATGTATGTATCTATCTAACTATGTATTTGTATGTATGTATGTATGTATGTATCCATCTGTAACTATGTATCTATGTATGCTTGTTTGTATTTATGTATGTATCTATCTATCTATGTACGTATGTATGTTTGTATCTGTATGTATGTATCTATGTATCTGTAACTATGTATCTGTATCTATCTATCTGTAAATATGTATCTGTGTATGATTGTATGTATGTATCCATCTGTAACTATGTATCTGTATGTATGTATGTATATATGTATCTATCTATCTATCTATCTGTAACTATGTATCTATTTATGTACGTATCTATCTGTATCTATGTATGTATGTATCTATCTGTGTATCTATGTATCTGTATCTGTATCTGTATGTATGTAAGTATCTGTACTGTATCTGTGTATGTATGTATCTATCTATCTATCTATCTATCTATCTATCTATCTATCTATCTATCTATCTATCTATCTATCTGCGTATGTATGTACGTACGTATCTGTATGTATGTATGTATCTATGTATCTATGTACGTATGTAACTATGTATCTGTGTATGTATGTATGTATCTATCTAACTATGTATTTGTATGTATGTATGTATGTATGTATCCATCTGTAACTATGTATCTATGTATGCTTGTTTGTATTTATGTATGTATCTATCTATCTATGTACGTATGTATGTTTGTATCTGTATGTATGTATCTATGTATCTGTAACTATGTATCTGTATCTATCTATCTATCTGTAAATATGTATCTGTGTATGATTGTATGTATGTATCCATCTGTAACTATGTATCTGTATGTATGTATGTATATATGTATGTATGTATCTATGTACGTATGTATGTTTGGATGTATCTATGTATGTATGTATGTATGTATCTGTATGTAAGTGTCTATCTATCTATCTGTGTATGTACGTATGTATGTATGCATCTATCTGTATCTATGTGTCTGTATGTATGTATGTATCTATCGCTCTATCTATCTATATCGGTAGGTATGTAACTATATCTATCTGCAGGTATGTATTGGTAGGTAAGCATCTGTCCATCTGTAGGTATGTATTGGTAGGTATCTATCTCTCTCACTGTAAGTATCTATCTATACATATGTATCAGTAGGTATATATGTATCTATCTGTAGGTATGTATTGGTAGGTATGTATCTGTCTATCCATCTACAGGTATGTATCAGTAAGTATGGATCTAGCTATTTGTCTGCAGGTATGTATCTATAGGTATGTATCTATCCATCTGCAGGTATGCATTGGTAAGTATGTATATGTTTTTATCTATCAGCATGTATGTATCGGTAGGTATGTATCTATCTATCTCTCTATTGATATGTATAGTTATGTATGTATCTGCCTATCCATCTATAGGTATGTATTGGTAAGTATGTATATATGTAATCTATCTGTAAGTATGTATCGGTAGGTATGTATCTATCTATCTCTCTATAGGTATGTGTTGTTTTGTATGTATCTGTCTATCCATCTGCAGGTATGTATTGATAAGTATGTAGCTATGTATTTATGTATCTGCAGGTATGTATCGATAGGTATCTCTAGATAGGTCTATCTCTCTTTAGGTATGTATAGTTGTTTATGTATCTGTCTATCCATCTATAGGTACGTATCGGTAGGTATGTATCTATCTACCTCTCTATTGATACATACATAACCATACATATCTGTCTATCCATCTATAGGTATGTATCGGTAAGTATGTATCTATGTATTTATCTATCTGCACGTATGTATCGGTAGGTGTGTATCTATCTATCTCTCTATAGGTATGTATTGTTATGTATGTATCTGTCTATCCTTCTGCAGGTATGTATTGGTAAGTAGGTGTCTATGTATTTTTCTATCTGCAGGTATGTATCAGTAGGTATGTATCTATCTATCTCTCTTTAGGTATGTATAGTTGTTTATGTATCTGTCTATCCATCTATAGGTACGTATCGGTAGGTATGTATCTATCTACCTCTCTATTGATACATACATAACCATACATATCTGTCTATCCATCTATAGGTATGTATCGGTAAGTATGTATCTATGTATTTATCTATCTGCACGTATGTATCGGTAGGTGTGTATCTATCTATCTCTCTATAGGTATGTATTGTTATGTATGTATCTGTCTATCCTTCTGCAGGTATGTATTGGTAAGTAGGTGTCTATGTATTTTTCTATCTGCAGGTATGTATCAGTAGGTATGTATCTATCTATCTCTCTTTAGGTATGTATAGTTGTTTATGTATCTGTCTATACATCTATAGGTACGTATCGGTAGGTATGTATCTATCTATCTATCTATCTATCTATCTATCTATCTATCTATCTATCTATCTATCTATCTATCTATCTATAGGTATGTATAGTTATGTATATATCTGTCTGTCCATCTGCAGGTATGTATCTATGTATTTATATATCTGCATGTATGTATCGGTAGGTATGTATCTATCTATCTGTCTGTCGGTATGTATAGTTATGTATATATCTGTCTATCCACCTACAGGTATGTATCGGTAAGTATGTATCTATGCATTTATCTATCTGCACGTATGTATCGGTAAGTATGTATCTATCTATCTCTCTTTAGGTATGTATAGTTGTTTATGGATCTGTCTATCCATCTATGGGTATGTAACTGTAGGTATTTATCTATCTCTCTCTCTATACAGGTATGTATAGTTATGTATATATCTCTGTCCATCTGCAGGTATGTATCGGTAAGTGTATATCTATGTATTTATCTATCTGCAGGTATGTATCGATAGGTATGTATCTGTCTGTCTCTCTTTAGGTATGTATAGTTGTTTATGTATTTGTCTATCCATCTATAGGTACGTATCGGTAGGTATGTATCTATCTATCTGTCTATAGGTATGTATAGTTCTGTCTATATCTGTCTGTCCATCTGCAGGTATGTATCTATGTATTTATATATCTGCATGTATGTATCGGTAGGTATGTATCTATCTATCTGTCTGTCGGTATGTATAGTTATGTATATATCTGTCTATCCACCTACAGGTATGTATCGGTAAGTATGTATCTATGCATTTATCTATCTGCACGTATGTATCGGTAAGTATGTATCTATCTATCTCTCTTTAGGTATGTATAGTTGTTTATGGATCTGTCTATCCATCTATGGGTATGTAACTGTAGGTATTTATCTATCTCTCTCTCTATACAGGTATGTATAGTTATGTATATATCTCTGTCCATCTGCAGGTATGTATCGGTAAGTGTATATCTATGTATTTATCTATCTGCAGGTATGTATCGATAGGTATGTATCTGTCTGTCTCTCTTTAGGTATGTATAGTTGTTTATGTATTTGTCTGTCCATCTATAGGTACGTATCGGTAGGTATGTATCTATCTATCTGTCTATAGGTATGTATAGTTCTGTCTATATCTGTCTGTCCATCTGCAGGTATGTATCGGTAAGTGTATATATTTATCTGTCTGCAGTTATGTATCGCTAGGTATGTATCTATGTATTTATCTATCTGCATGTAGGTATCGGTAGGTATGTATCTATATATCTCTCTGTAGGTATGTATAGTTATGTATGTATCCGCAGGTACGTATCGGTAGGTATGTATCTATCTATCTGTCTATAGTTATGTATTGTTATGTATGTATCTGTCTGGCCACCTACAGGTATGTATCGGTAAGTATGTATCTATGTATTTATCTATCTGCACGTATGTATCGGTAGGTATGTATCTATCTATCTCTCTATTGATATGTAAAGTTATGTATGTACCTGTGTATCCACCTACAGGTATGTATCGGTAAGTATCTATCTATGTATTTATCTATCTGCACGTATGTATCAGTAGGTATGTATCTATCTATCTGTCTATAGGTATGTATAGTTATGTATGTATCTGTCTTTCCATCTGCAGGTATGTATCGGTAAGTGTATATCTATGTGTTTATCTGTCTGCAGGTATGTATCGCTAGGTATGTATCTATCTATCTCTCTATAGGTATGTATTGTTATGTAGGTATCTGTCTATCCATCTGCAGGTATGTATTGGTAAGTAGGTGTCTATGTATTTTTCTATCTGCAGGTATGTATCGATAGGTATGTATATGTCGCTCTCTCTTTAGGTATGTATAGTTGTTTATGTATCTGTCTATACATCTATAGGTACATATCTGTAGGTATTTATCTCTCTCTCTCTCTATAGGTATGTATAGTTATGTATGAATCTGTCTGTCCATCTGCAGGCATGTATCAGTAAGTATGTATCTATGTATTTATCTATCTGCAGGTATGTATCGGTAAGTATGTATCTCTATCTCTCTTTAGGTATGTATAGTTGTTTATGTATCTGTCTTTCCATCTATGGGTATGTAATTGTAGGTATTTATCTATCTCTCTCTCTCTCTACAGGTATGTATAGTTATGTATGATTCTGTCTGTCCATCTGCACGCATGTATCGCTACGTATGTATCTATTTCTCTATCTGCATGTATGTATCGGTAGGTATGTATCTGTCTATCTCTCTATAGGTATGTATTGTTATGTATGTATCGGTAGATATGTATCTATCTATCTGTCTATAGGTATGTATAGTTATGTATATATCTGTCTGTCCATCTGCACGTATGTATCGGTAAGTGTATATCTATATATCTATCTGCAGGTATGTATCGATAGGTATATATCTGTCTGTCTCTTTAGGTATGTATAGTTGTTTATGTGTCTGTCTGTCCATCTATACGTACGTACGTATCTGTAGGTATTTATCTATCTCTCTCTCTATAGGTATGTATAGTTATGTATGAATCTGTCTGTCCATCTGCAGGCATGTATCAGTAAGTATGTATCTATGTATTTATCTATCTGCAGGTATGTATCGGTAGGTATGTATCTGTCTATCTCTCTATAGGTATGTATTGTTATGTATGTATCCGCAGGTACGTATCGGTAGGTATATATCTATCTATCTGTCTGTAGTTATGTATAGTTTTGTATGTATCTGTCTATCCACCTACAGGTATGTATCGGTAAGTATGTATCTATGTATTTATCTAAAGGTATGTATTGTAATGCATGTATCTGTCTATCCATCTACAGGTATGTATCGGTAAGTATGTATCTATGTATTATCTGTCTGCATGTATGTATCTGTAGGTATTTATCTATCTCTCTCTCTATAGGTATGTATAGCTATGTATGAATCTGTCTATCCATCTGCAGGTCTGTATTGGTAAGTATGTATCTATGTATTTATCTATCTTCATGTATGTATCGGTAAGTATGTATCTATCTATCTCTCTTTAGGTATGTATAGTTATTTATGTATCTGTATAGACAAATAGATAGATACATACCTACCGATACGTACCTATAGATAGATATCTATAGGTACGTATCGGTAGGTATGTATCTATCTATTTGTCTATAGGTATGTATAGTTATGTATGTATTTGTCTATCCATCTACAGGTATGTATCAGAAAGTATGTATCTATGTATTTATCTATCTGCACGTATGTATTGGTAGGTATGTACCTATCTATCTCTCTCTATAGTTATGTATTGTTATGTATGTATATGTCTATCCATCTGCAGGTATGTATCTATGTTTTTATCTATCTGCAGGTATGTATTGATAGGTATGTATCTATCTATCGCTCTTTAGGTATGTATAGTTGTTTATGTATCTGTCTATCCATCTATAGGTACGTATCGGTAGGTATGTGTCTATCTATCTATCTATAGGTATGTATATTTATGTATGTATCTGTCCATCCATCTGCAGGTATTTATCGGTAGGTTTGTGTCTATCTGTCTCTCTGTAGGTATATATATTTATGTATCTATCCATAGTCCATGCCACAGGGATCTAGAGCCACTCTGCTGGAACTGTGACTCTAGTTTCCTCCCATAGCGCTGATTCAGCTCTCTCACCGCCCTGTGCTTTCCGTATGCCACAGACTTGTACTTGTTCATGTTCCTGATGAGCCCCACGTTGTAGGCAGTAGTGTGAGAGTTCAGAGGCTTGCAGATGGTTTTTTTCTCACCCTGGTTGGGAAATGTCTTTATGGTGGCTCTTGGAATCATTTCGTCCACCAGTTTTCCAATAAACCCTCCTACTGCCTCCGTAAACTCGGTTAGGCACCATCAGCAGGTTTAGGGACCATCAGTAGGGTTAGGGACCCTCAACAGGGTTAGACACCATCAGTAGTGGGGTTTCTGTCCACAAAGTTTTTGCAGAATTGGAAAAAGCCCAAACACCCAAATATCACAAAAAGATTTTTACGCTAGGATGAGATGGAAAAGTCAGAATATTGCTAAAGTCAAAATGTGAAAAAGAGTTATGGAAAAAGGTTTTTTGAATAAACAATGATGTATCAAGCCAAAAAACTGAGCCATTTTGCTTGTTGAAATGCCAGCCCAAATCACGGTAGCCTATGTCATTTATACAGGGAGTGGGAGGTAAATCAGGAGTATGTAAAAATGATAGCTGAGTTGTAGAAGTATATTCATTTTTATCCCAGAGATGTTCTCAGTGAGCTCCACCTATATAAATCATCTCAATTTTTTGCAGCAAGGTGTGAAAATTGTCCATTGCCATCACTGATAAAGAAGAAAGAATCAAACCCCGGGTATTTAAATGAATCATTAACAGGAAATAAGGAGGGTAGTTGAATTGAACTGGCCATGTTGTTCAAAGATGTAAGAGCTGACCAGTTGGAAAAGTTGGACCAGTTAATCTCGTATCCTGAAAAGGACCTAAATGTGTCAAACAACTGCAGAAGGTGCACACTAACTCTCTAACTCTCCCCCTCTGTGATTTCTAGGTGTTTGCCATCAGCATGTACCTGAATGTCAACCTCAAAATTAAATTTATTTATTAATACAAATTTTTATTACTACTTCTTTTCCCACCAATTGCTTTACATCAGACACTGGACAAGTAATTTAAACCAATCATGATTAGACATTGAGGAGCTTAATTCAAGAAGTAGGCATCAATAGCATTCCATTCATAAACAAAATTATTAAAAAATTGAAATGTTATGAATACAATACAATAAGTACTACCTTGAATACTTGGTAGATTTCAAACAAAATTCTTAATTGCATCTATTCTCCCTATGATCAAACTTTATGGAACAATCCCATGTTTTTAATCAATAACAAACCCTTTGTATTTTGCACATGGAGGCAGAGAGGTATAATCAGCCGGGCACAGTTATTCTCTGGTATTTTCTTTGACGTCAGAAAAATACAACATACCAGATAACTCACTTTCAATTTGTACAAAGATGTTTTAAAGAAAACAGTCAATATCAGACACTTTTGTAACCATACTCCCCCTAGCCATATATATAACTACACTAAATTAAACCTCAGAAAATGTTAACACAAATACATAAACTCATAGCATCAAATAAATACAATATCTCACTCCTAGTTGAAAAATTGACCTCAGATATAAAAGAGGTGCTATCTCATCAGCTCTGACCCTACTGATGGTCCCTAACCCTGCTGTTACAGGCTTTGCTGAGCCTGCCCACCATTTAGTAGCGTTCCTGCTTGTTTTTAATTTTATTTTATTTTCATTTATTTTCTTTTGCTTCTATTTGAAGCTGCTTTGTTTTCTTTGTGTGTTTCATTAATAAATCGTCACTTAATGAGTACTGTTAATCGCGCCTTGTTCCTGATGATGTCACATTCAGCTTTTGTCCTTTCAGCGTCACTCTAGCATCTCCCACCATTCAGTGCAACCTGTTCCACATTCCAGGTCCATCAGCTCTGTGAATTTGCACCCATGTTTTGCCCCACAATCCCTTTACAACATCTTACTGCTGTTTGCACATTATACTGAGTCTACTGGATAAAGGCTGATATTAGTAAAAAATATTGTGATATTGTCGTTCCTAAATCCCCAGTCAGCTAGTTGTAAAACTGAACCTTCAAATATAAAATCCTGTAGAGGTCTGCATACAAACAATGACATATGTGACATCACTAATGAAAATTGAAAAATAAAATCAATGTCCCCCTAAAGTGCAGCCAAAGAATACTGGCCAGGGCATTAAAAAAATAAAATAAATAAAATGACATTTTTAGACTACTTTCAAGTTATTCTAACAAAATAGGGCTACTTCACATTAATTATGTAGTAAATGGTGACTTGTCATTTCTATCGTAACACTACACCTGCTGACCTGCTGGTTGGTTGAATGCAAGGAGAGTGACTGAACACACACACACAAGCAGAAGAACCAGGAGGTGTAGGATGGAGAGACACATGGAGGATGTTGTAAGGAAAAATAGGACCCAAAGATGTAGTTTTTAAAGTTTATCACTCTTTTACCATCATCATATACAAACTTAGAAGACAGATACTGCTCATTTTGGAGAACAGATTAAGTGACTATTTTTGCAGTGTAGACGTCACAACGTGTGGTTCTAGTACTACCACTGTGAACTACTCTGACAGCTAATTACTAAATGTGTCTAGAAATGCACATTTCACACCAAAAAACTCTTAATAACTTTGTTTATGTCTAAATCATTGAATGATAAAGAAAATTAGTCAAATCCATGAAGTTCCCCTTTAACTTTAGGAGCATGCTCATAGCTAGCTATGAGGTCACTGAGGTCCACACCTTGGTCATTTTCAGAGCTAAAAATTAAATTTTACCGAGAAGAGTGCATTCTTAACTTGGTTTAGACCTGTTATTTAGTGCCAGCTATGTGTGCGAGAACACAGCAGCCCCTGATGGCATCAGCACCTCCACTGACAGAATTCTAATTGACATACATTGACAGCAACACTGCAACAGGTGGCTTGTGTGAACTGGCAGACAGCGTAGCATTTAGTAAGACCAAGCAATGATTCATTAGACCATTATCTACAAGAAACATTCAGAACAGTACCCTGTGTAATATGGAACAGTAACAGTATAATATGTGTACTCTGGCTATGAAGACAAGCCTATTTTTTGCATATTAGTAGGTTAGCTAATGTTTCATAAATTGTTACTGATTAAAAAACAGCTTATAAAAGGAAAGGGTTAAGGTAGTAAAATGACAAGAAGGCTACAAAATAATTGTTTTACAACAATGGCTAAGTAATGCCTCGCTGTAAATGTCTCCTTTTACATCTGCCTCATCTAGGAAATGATGCAATTGTTCATGATAGTCACAGATACGTGACTCACATGGTAGAAATATTTACAAAGTGGAAGTGATATTAATTAAACACTGGAATAGTTTTCATAATGTTCATTTTTCTACTTTTTACAATAATGTTTGCATGGAACGTAGGTGTGAGCTAACAGTAGCTAGTTTACGGAGAAGATAGCTAGCTAGTTGGTATATAGCATTTTTTACAACAGCTATTGTCACAAATATAGTGTTATGATCACCTCAATAAATTGGCAATCAAAAATGATAAGATTACTTGGGGCACCTGTAAGGTGCGGCGGCCCGAGTGCCGTAGGGCGAGGGGCAGGATGCACAGACTCTACCGACTGGGACGAACATTTATTAACAAACGACACAATGGCACGCTTATCACAAACAAGGAACATGAAATGGTTAAAGTTAAACAAACACGATACACAAGAATACATCTAACAAACACATTACATTCAGACATTACGCCAACAATAACCAACATCCTGCACACTTTAACACGCGTTTATATACATTAAGGTGCAGGTGTATATACGAGGTGCAGGTGTGGTTACAGACAAGACAGTCCTCCCACTGCACATGGCGGGTCGAACCACGTGAATCGCGGGAGGCGAGCGTTCCGTGACAGAACCCCCTCCCAAGGGGCGCGGATCCCGACGCATCCGTCCAATGAACGTGAACCTCCAGGTACCGTGTACACGTACACACAAACACAGCATGGCAGTGCCCGGCGCCCAGGCGGGCCAGGTGCCGCCAGCAAGAGAGACCTCGCGGGGAGAGAGAGAAAGGCAGCTTCCCTGCCTCTCTCGGGGCAGTCCGGTACACTCCACCACACGTTGCGCCTGTAAACACAAAAGGCGCAAACAGAAACACACAATAGCACCAACACACAAACACAAGGCGCTGTGACGTGGCGCCCGCCGTCCCCGCAGGCTCCTTGACGTGTCCGAGGCCTCAGCGGACACGCGGGGGTGCACGTCCGCCCCGGTTCCAGACATCCCTAAACGGTCCTCCTCTTTCCCGCCGCTCTAAGAGCGTCCCAGAGGCGGGTTGCCTCTGAGGCTTTGGGCAGACCTTTCCAGTTTCGCTGGCAAGTCAGCTGAGGAGAAGGGTCTTGGGAGATCCCGCTGGCTCCACGCAACCGCCCTCTTTCTGGTGGTTGTGGTGCCCCTCGGTCCTCCCTGGCCCGGGCTCAACCGCCTGAGGCCCCCCCCAAGAAATTCCTGGGGCTGTTCCCCTCTACCTCCGGAGAAGACGCAGACAACGGTCCTCTCCCCAATATCCTGGGATCCAGGCAGAGGTGCAGAGGATGTTCATGCACCCCCCGCTAGGAATTACTTTTTTTGTCGAGGGAGAGTGCGTGCTGTAGCGGTTGGTTATTCTGTAACGTGTGCTGTAACATAGTCAATGTTCACTGTATTAGTGTTCACCGTATGTGTTTAATGTTAATCGTTTCTTGTTTGTATCAGTCGTGAGTGATTCTTGTGAGTGCCGTTAGTGTTTCATGTTAAATGTGAATAAATGTTCGTCCCAGTCGGAGGAGTCTGTGCGTCCTGCCGCTCCCCCTACGGCACTCGGGCCACCGCACGTTACCGCACCACTCTGATTAGCAGGGAAAATTAATGAATTAATTATTATTTAAGGACTATGTTAAATCAGTCTTGACTCATAAAGTCACAAGTTCAACAATGTGATTATTACTTCTGAAACCCTAACTAAATAAATAAATATGGCAGTGTCTTTACTTAAAATTCAAAAAAATCCATCAACCCATTGTATAGAGTACATTGTATTAACAGAAAACTTTTTATCCATCCAATTTGTGTTTGCAGATGTCAAAACAATATGGATCCATATTCACTGTGTATTTTGGTCCAAAGAAAGTAGTTGTCCTGACAGGATATCAAACTGTCAAACAAGCACTGGTGAATCATGCAGAAGAATTTGGAGACAAGAGACATCAGTCCCATATTCTATGACTTCAGCCAAGGATTCAGAAAACCTTATTCAGCCAATTTAGATGATGGAATGTGTGTGTGAGTTGATCATGGTACTATTTAAATTTTAATTAGGTAAATTATTTGTTTTTCATTCATTATTTATTTACTTTTTTGTTTTGATTTTTTTCAGAATAGATGGTGACTAGACTTCAGAAGAGTCCTAATAAGGAGCCTCCTGCTATTGAATATATTAGCCCAGGGTAATCTGTAGATAAACTACACCCTGTATGTTAATAGTGACTATGTAGAAATGTTCAAGTAGTGGTGTGCTGCCAAGAACTAATACTAAGGACTAACTGTTTCACATCCTGTTTAAGAGCCTTATAGGAGGGTAGAAACTGTTCATCAGCACAGAATGAGGTAGACTTCAGGAAACTAACTAGGAAGTAACAGAGACAATGACAGCAACAGCAACACCAAATCTAAACACAACTGGCAAACCAAAATAACCGACAAACTGGAAAGCAAAACAGGGCTTAAATAACCAAGACTGATGAAGATCCAGATAAACATTACCAGACACGGGTGAACATAATTACAGCTGGGGATACAGGCTCGGGGGTGGAACAGAACGAAACCAAAACAAGAGCTTGACAAAACCGAGCCAAGTATACCAGGGACAGAAACCAAACCAAGCACGTAAATATGTCGCCGTGGGAACTGCGATGCCTGTGACACACAGTGAGCAGGCTGTGTGCTGGGTGGCTACTGTCTAGCTGCATCATTTTCATTTTCCTCAAGCAGCAGGACTGATGGCTATCCTGTAAGGCTGGAGGTTTGTGGCCTATGATGGATTCTGCAGTCCTCACTACTCTCTGGAGGACCTTCAGTCACTTGCAGTGCAGCTGCAGTACCAGACAGTGATGCAACCTGTGGGTTTGCTCTCTGTTTTAGATCTATAAAAGGTGGTGAAAATGTCAGGCGGCAGGCCAAACCTCCTGAACCTTCACAGAAAGAAGAGGTGCTGTTGGGCTGATCTCACCAGTGTGTTGGTGTGGTTGAACCAGGTGAGGTCATCTGTGAGGTGTATACCGAAAAACTCAACCGACTCTTTCCCCTTGGGATACGTTGATGTATAGGCGAGAGTGACCACCCAAATGCAGCTTCCTGTAGTCCACAATCATCTCCTTCATTTTACTGACATTGAGCTGGAGGATGTTGTCGTAGCAACACTTTGACAGAGCACTAACCTTGTCTCTGTAGGTTGACTTGTCTCCCCTTGTGATGAGGCCTAGGATGGTTGTGCTATCAGCAAACTTGAAGATGATGTTAGATGTGTGTTTGGCTACACAGTCATGTGTAAATGGGGAGTACAGGAGGGGGCTGAGCACACAACCCTGTGGAGCCCCTGTGCTCAGAGTCAGTGTTGAAGAGAAGCTGTTTTCTACTTTCCCCACCTTGGGTCTGCATATCAGGTAGTCCAGTATCCAATTGTGGACCAGGTACCTTGCGTGGGTTAACTGCCTTAAAGGATCTGACCTCCTCAGACACAAAGCTCTCCTGATCTACTGGGAGTTTTGCAGCAAGGGGGATGTTTTCCTCAAACCGAGCATAATGAGCATTTAGCTTCTCTGCAAGTGAGGAGGTCAACCCCCCTATCACAGTACCAACTTCCTTTGTAGTCAGTGATCATGCAAAGTCTATTCCACATATGTCTGAGAATTCATTGATGTTAGTGCCAGCTGTGTCACAAAATATCCACCAGTCTGTGGTTTCAAAGCAGTCCTGAAGTGTGAAGGTGGCCTCTGCACTCCATTGATAGACTGATCAGAAAACCTTTTTTCCTGTTTGAGTTTTGTCTGTATGCAGGCAGGATAAGGATGGAGGTGTGATCAGATTTTCCAAAAGAAGGGCAGGGGAGGTGTTTATATCCTGAAGGAGAAGTCACCCAGAGTGACACCAACAAGGGAAACATTAATAAAACAAGATTCATGGTGAAAGAGCATGACTAAAGTGTAAGAGAAGAATTAGGAGAAAAGGGGAAACCGTTGTGAAACAGCCAGAGGGAAGCCAGGCCAGCAATGTTCTTCATAAAAGGCCATTTTCTGAAGACAATTATTATTTTATGTTATTTTCCTTATTAATCATGGTTATAATTTGGTTTTGCACTGGAATA
Source organism: Electrophorus electricus (assembly GCF_041902795.1). NCBI lineage: Eukaryota > Metazoa > Chordata > Actinopteri > Gymnotiformes > Gymnotidae > Electrophorus > Electrophorus electricus. The sequence continues at coordinate 194,482 of NW_027658813.1, forward strand.
GATCATAAGCAGTTTCCCAATGTGTGTTTCATCATGAATACCTGTTTTATATAAATATTGTAAAAACATGCAGTTGTCTCACAGTTAAGATGAAAAACCATTCTGCATTTTGTGTTTACATTTACATTTATGGCATTTCGCTGACATTTAGCTGTTTAACAACAAAGGTTTAATGATTTCTGTTTATGATCAAGGAATTCTGTTTTCTAATGGTGAGAACTGGAAAGAGATGAGGCGCTTTGCCCTTAGCACCCTGCAGGACTTTGGGCAGGGCAAGAGAGGGAGTGAAGAGAGAATCATAGAAGAGATGTGGAATTTGAGGGAAGTGGTGGAGAACTTTAAGGGTAAGAGACATAAGTATATATTTTCTATTTTACTCTTACCAGAAGTAACTATTTTTTGTAGTTGAGCCAAAAATGTAATTATCCAAATTATCCATAATGTAATTATCCATTTATCCAAAATGTAATATATGGGAACATTTAACATCCTGTTATTGGTTATTGTATAAATGCCTCAAATATCACCTCAGCCATTGTATATGGAAGCAGGTTTGAATACAGTGATCCTCGGTTCCAAAACATGGTAAACCGAAGCAATGAGAATATCAGGATCACTGGTTCAGCTTCTATACAGGTACCCTGCTATGTTTTTGAATAAGCAAGAGACACAAAGATAGGATGATGTATGGATAAATGTAGGAGGCACATAACAAAATGTTAATCTGTGTGTTTGTAGCTTTACAATATGTTCCCCTGGCTTCGGCTCTGGCTAAAGGACTGGAAAATTATCATGGCAAACTGTGAAAAAACTCTGAAGGATATAATGCAGCTTGTGCACAGCCTCCAGGAGACCCTGAACCCTCAGGAGTGCAGAGGCTTTATTGACTGTTTTCTAGCATGCAAACAAAACGTGGTATGTCCTTCTTGTGCTGTATACAGAAATGCTTAATGTGTCAAGTTTTATCTTGTACATAGTGCATATACAACCACTCATATTTTGGAGTATCCATATGACCTCTGTAGTGGTATGAACTCCTAATTTATAATTCTGCACTCATCAAATTTGTTATAGTTATAGTAAATTAATGGGGCACCATCGCATATGGAAATATTTTAATCAGTCTCAACTGGAAGTCGCAAGTTGTCTAACTCGTGATCATCCACCACAGGTTAGAAATGCCACCAGTGAAGCCACAAACTTGACAGCTAATGGAACGTTGAACTAATCAGCAATCGCATAGTGTATAATACATTGAAGAATAGAGGGAATAAAGAGAGAAACCAGATAAAACAAATGAGAATATTTGTTTAGAAAACAAAAGTAATCTACAGGACTAACTAGAAGACGACTCAATCTGACCTTTAATCAATAGGCAACTTAAGTTAATTTATATAGCACTTTTCATATACTGTGGCAATTCAAAGTGCTTCAGTAGCACTATCTGGCTGCCAAATGGTGAAACAGAAAACTCTCGTTTGCATCTCAGTGGGAGATTTTGAGTTTGATCAACAATCGATAGGATGTTTAGCAACTAATCACCAATTCTAAAGGAATTAATGTATTGATTCATATAGGTAATATCATTTTTAAAAACAGACAGGATAAATGAGAATAAAGGTCATACAGGGATCCCTAATAACTGACAGCATTACCTAGAGAACTACTAGATGTGAAGTTTAATTGCTAGTACTACAGTAAGTGGAAGCAGTAGTGGAAAGACTAACAAAATTAACATGTTTTGCTTAATTGACTATACTTGCACAAGGAGCTCTATGAGTGTGGGAAGCCTGATTGTCACACTGTGTAAAGGAATTCCCTGTTCGCTATGTCACAAGAATGACAACATCAAAGTTGGCTTTCAAAAGGCCGTTATCACTTCTTATTATGGGGCATTTGGACAGTTCCAGCAGCCTGGAACATTGTCCATGTGTGCGTGATGCTCTGTGTGGGACAAAAACAAGCACACAAAAATCACACAATTCACAATACAGATAGGGGCAATATTCATGGGAGACAGGAATGTCTTTCCCTTGCTCCAAAGCAAGTTCAGTCATGAACTGTCAAACACCTGTTTCAAGCTTGGTATACACCTCTTTAACTGGTGTTTAAACATTGATAATAGCAGTATTTATACACATTGTGTTTACAATTGGCAGAGTGTCCTTGATTGACTCTCTTAATTCAGTGGAAAGTTAAATGTAACACTGTTCAGATTGCAGAAAATAAAATTAAAAATAACACAAATGTACGATGAATGTGAAGACCCACTGTGCTGCAAATGAAACGTGATGCAAATTCAAAAAACGCATGCAACTTCAGAAACCCTGCAAATAACAGCTACAACACGACGGACATGTTTCTGAGGACACGGAGAGGGAATGGACTCCTATGAGACCAGTGGTGACCGAGTAGCTAATGAAAAATATTTATATTTGTGATTACCATGGTTATATCGTTTGTTATGGATTATGTTGATACAGAATGAACAACTGATCTATTCATGCTCAGCAGTTTTGCATATTTAATTCTGCTAGGTTGTAATGCAGCTTTAAAGAACGCTGATGAAAAAAAAAATCCCATTTAACGCGACTATGTTTCTGGCTTAATACGTAGTTAGTTAGCTAGCTAGCTAGCTACCTTCAGAGTGTGTTACTAATTTACAGGATACACTATGTTTTTGTTCAGGTTTGATAGTTTAACTGGTCTGCTACAGTGACCATCTTGTCAATTGTCTTATTCTTACTAGTTAATCTCAAGTGTGTTGTTTTTACATACATACAAAATATGGTTTGAAATCAATAACGCTCTAAAAGTAGGTATATGGACAGAAACCTAGTTGTATTCGACAGAATCTCTTTAGGCTGAACTGGAGTTTAAAATAGTAACACACTCTGAATGCATCTAGCTAGTTATTAACTGGCAGGATCAGGTTTATATTTCTGTTAGTTGGGATTTTGTTTTATCAGTGTTCTTTAAGGCTGCATTCTTTACAACCAAACATGTGCAAGAATGCAAAGCACAAATAGGCCAATTGTTCATTCTGTACCACCAGTGACAAAACTTTGGAAATCACAAATATAAATTACTTTTCACTGGCTGTTTGGTTGAATAACCCCTTTTTGTGTCCCCCTGAAACAACACTTTCATTGTGTTGTGACTGGATTTGTAGCATTTCTGAAGTTGCATGTGTTTTTTGAATTTGCACTGCATTTCTGAAATGTAGCATATGTTGTCATTTTGAATAAAATGTTTTTGGAATTTGTATAACATTCATGAATTTGCATTGCATTTCTGAAATGTAGCACATGTGTTTTGATGAATGTGTTTAATGTAGTTGCAGCATGTTGGGTCTTCCTGGCCACCATACAAATGAACATGGATGAAACAATGGCTTAAGTTGGCAAGCATAAATGGAACCTTATGATTTTAAGCTTCTTTATAGGTTTTAGCACAGCAAAACTGGTTCCTTAAAAATATAAATAAAATGGGACTTCTTAAGAAAACCTTTTCATGCTTGTTGAATTGGTTCACTGTTAGGCCAGCTGATTAGGCTTGGTATGGAAAAAGCCAGTGGTTTGATGGTTTTCAAACATCTCTCTATATGATCCCTGGTATTACTCAGTTGTACTCTGATGGAAGAAAGTGGTCTCTTATGTTGGCTGACTAATTGATCCCTTCTGATTATTGGTTAGGAGGCTGGAAAAAAGAACTCATTGTTCCATGCACAGAATCTCCTTCAAACTGTTTCCAACCTGTTTGCTGCTGGTACTGAGACAACCAGCACAACGCTCCACTGGGGCATTCTGCTTAATGGCCAAGTACCCCCACATACAAGGTAAGAATTCCAACTGCAATGTGAATATCCAGTGTCCAAGACATTTCTCCAATGAGGAAGACAAAGAGGTGCTTGATGGTGTTTGAGGGTTTACCATGGTTGCTTCTTGTATTTGTTTATATTGTAATATTGAAAGAGTTGATTGCTTTTGTCTTCTTAAAAACACGAGACAATATCTTCTGTTGTGCTCCAGATCAGGTACAACAGGAGATTGACAGGGTGGTTGGAGGCCGCCAGCCAGTGCTGGATGACCACAAGAACCTGCCTTACACAGATGCAGTCATCCATGAGACACAGAGACTGGCAGACATAGTACCCATGAGTCTCCCTCACACCACTACCTGTGATATTAACTTCCAAGGCTTCTTCATCAAGAAGGTCAGGCTGTTAGATTAACTGAGAAGAGTCTAAAAGCAATACAACAAAAGCATGCATAGGATAAAATTATTAAATGTACGTAGGAGACTGAGAGCTGAAACTGGCTGGTTTATAAATATAACAAAGACATGACAAAATGGCTGCGTAAATTTAAATTTTGCACTGTTGTCATACCAGAGAAAGCTGTCACTAGCTTCCTGCTTAAGCTAAAACTGTGATTCTTTCCAGGGAACCTGTGTATTTGCTCTTTTGACATCCGTGTTGAAGGATGAGAATGAGTGGGAGAGCCCTTACACTTTTAATCCAGGACACTTCCTCGATGAGTAGGGACACTTCATTAAGAGAGATGCCTTCATGCCCTTCTGTGGAGGTGCACTGAAATCATTTTCTGTCATTGATCTGGTGCTCCAGATTTCATGTTGTACTTTAAATGTCTGTCTGTGTGTCTGTTAAGGGCGTAGGGTGTGTCTGGGAGAGAGTCTGGCCAGGATGGAGCTGTTCCTCTTCTTCGCCACTCTTCTGCAGCACTTTCGTTTCACTCCTCCACCTGGCGTGTCTGAGGAACAGTTGGACCTCATGCCAGCTGTGGGCTTCACGTTGACCCCTCTCCCCATAAGCTCAGCGCAGTAAACTACTTGGCATAATCCATTCACTTTTAACATGTAAGGGTAGTATTTACATTCAAGGTTGGAATAATATTGGCAAAATACTATTTAAAAATTCACAGGCACTGGTGCAACCTGGATTTCAAAGTTCATCACACGTGACCAACACATTCACATGTAACTCACTTATCTGCCCCAACACTTGGCACCTAAAATTAAACCCTCATCATTCATATTGCTGAGTAACATTCAGTTTTATAATAAATGTATGATTTCTTATATGTGAATGAACCTTAATAATTTACAGTAAATATTAACAGTGCTTTTAGTTTTTCATGCCAAGTCAAGTTCATAGTCATCCCTCAGTATAATTCGTATATACATTATTACAAATGTTTCATCTGACAGTAGTGTGACACATATGAACAACATGGGAAGTCTGCCTCTGTTTTGCCATAATCTTCAAATAAAGTCTAATATTTCTACTGCACAAGGTATGATGCATTTCACTGTAAACACTCTCATCATCTGGAAACATTTGATAGAAATTGTTGCATCTTGTCCTCCCTAAGATGATCAAGTTTTTTGTTAGTGGATTGAAATAGTAGCAATGTATGTTTTAAATTTGTCAAAATACCTTTAACCAGGGCACCATGCTAAATGTAGGGAAATATGTTAATTATAATTGAAGTGTAATTACTTTAAAAAAAGCTTTATATTAATTCAGTCTCACTCAGGTTATGGTTAGTCAGAGTCCTAATCACGTATGCAGGGATTATAAAAATGAAAGTGAATCCTGCATTATATGGTAAATTAAATGTTAATAAACATATATAGTAAATAAACAGGGCTTGAGTATATGGAACCAACTAAAATTAAGCTATAGGTATAGTAATTGTTGTAGAAAAACCACAAATAACATTTGCAGATGCTTCTATCCAAAGCAACTTACAATTATGACTGAGTACAACTTGAGCAACTGAAGGTTAAGGGTCTTGCTCAGGGGCCCATCAGTGGCAACCTGGCAGCAGTGGTGCTTGAAACCACAATCTTCTGATTACAAGTCAACTACCTTAACCACCAAGCTACCACAAAACTAGAAAGAGAAAAAAAAATTGATTAACAACTAAATAGAGCCAAAAGGGAAATGCCATGGATTTTGGAACACTAAACTGGGACTCCTGAAAGGGAAGTGTGTCCTAAATAATCATTGAACTAGACTGGATTTGCCTAAATGTCATTCTGTGGTCAGGTAGTATGATAACACACAGCGAACTGGCATCAAAGTAGACCATGCTGACCCCGTTACCTGTTTGTTGAGTTGAGTTCAGGATCAGGTCACAGTTCACCCTTGAACTGGATCATTTTAGGAGCTCTATGAGAGCTCACTCACTCATAATCCCAAGATTTTCAATAGCACTGCGATGACACATTGTATATGTTGTTGGGGTTAGGTTTTGAGAATGTAAAATGACTTCCCCACTGCTGTCCATCAGATGGCATGGTTGAATAGCAAGGTCAAAGGCACTTGTTAAGCATTGCCACTGGTTTTGGAGTTTCTCATTTTAGACTCAACCGGAATCGATTTTGTGTTAGGGTATCTCGAGTCAGAATTTAAGGGCTGGGGTCGCTCATCACATGATTTCAGGGTGGCTTTTAGGTTTGCCTGTCGGGTAGGTGAGCAGAAAGTTCCCAATCCTCCCTACTCTCATTTGGCAAGCTAGAAGGTGGAACAGGTGTGGGGTTGTGTGTAAGTGAAGGAATGTAGAGCCGAACGAAGAGCCTTTCTAAAGAACATACATAAAGTGCAAGAGAGAAAATGTTTTATTTACATTTTCATTTTAGCAAAGTTGGAGCTTGATTCACACTCCACACCCACTACGGTTGCAGGGAAGACCCATCGTGCTGCAAATACATAAAGCACATTCATCAAAATGACAACACTTGCGATACATTTCACAAACGCAATGCAAATACATAAAGCACATTCATCAAAATGACAACACAACCCGGTTCAAATTCAGAAAACACATGCAACTTCAAAAATGCTTCAAATCCATTCCCAACACAACAGAAGTGCTGTTTCCAGAGGACACAGAGGCGATTGGACTTCAATGAGACCAGCGGGAAGCAACAACAACCAAGTGAAAAGTACGTTTTTAGGTTACCATGGTTTTATCATGGCTGGCTATTCGTGCTATACATTCTAGCGTATTTATTTATGCTAGGTTGTACATATCGCAGCCTTACAAACGCTGATATAAATCCCATTTAACACAATTCAGGTTCTGTCTAAATACCTGCCTACTATTTTACAGAATAGTATTCAATCTAAAGAGATGCTGCATAATACAACTCTGGTTTCTGGATAAATACCTACAATTAAGAGTGTTTTGTATGTATCTATAAGCATTACACTTCAGATAAGATAAGAACAAGATAGTTGGCCAGCATAACCAATGACCAAACTGGTTGCCCAGTATAATCAGATTGAGATTTGACCAGTATGACCCAACTGCTCAATCATACTGGTTGAATAGCTTGGTCAAGTTGTTTATGCTGCTGGACCTGCTGTCCAGTTGGAAATTGTGGCTAAACCATCAAACCTGAAACAAAACGTAGCTTTTGCTAGTCTACCAGTTTAATTTTTAATAAAGTACATCTATTGCCTGGATGTCCAGCTTTTCAACTATCTTGACCATCATTGACCAGATTAGATCATCTGACACCAGAAAATTATCTAGATTTTGTAGCTAGGGCTGTAGCATGCCTATTACGGAGGTCCACAGTTTATCATAGATATATACAGATCTATTCTAACAGTGCAAAAGTAATGATAGAAAAGTAATAACAATTTAGGTATTTAAAAAAAACCATTAGAATTCATGAAACAGAATGTCCCCACAATCTGCACATCCTAAAGGCATCACCTGTTCATTGCAGCATGTTTGGTCAGCACACTCTCATATTAAATGCTACATACACTTACAGAGCATATTATATTTCCATTTTCTTCTGTTTTCAGCTCATATTGTTTTGTCCTTTCTGTTGTTTCAGATACTAGAGTATACTACTTGCTCAAAGACTAAAGCTAACAGTATGTGTGTGAAAAATAGGTGGTGTTGAGGTAACTAAAAGAATGTTTACAGGAAAAGAGGCTTAACTAAACTTTAATTTTACTAAATCTAGGCCTATATTCTTAAAGCTTCTCAAAGCATGAGTGCTAACCTAAGGTGATATTTTTGTCTCATCTACAACACTGACAAACAAATCCTAGATAAGCATTGAGAAGCTTTATGTACATGCACCCCAATTAAAGCATATTTAAATGCTTATTGTAAAATTATTAATGAAAATTGTGACAACATTTAAGGCTCCAGGTCGTAAGAGGAAATGTGATAAAAACCACAAATCAAGTGGAATGGTGGAAATGAAGTCAGACAGCGACAAACCAAAACAGTTCAATGATATACAGTGTATTGTACAATAGACAGTATGATATATATATATATATATATATATATATATATATATATATATATATATATATATATATATATAAGAGACAGTGTAACACTGGATTATAACGTCAGGAGTGACACAGGCCAAAATAACTCACTAAACCTAAACAGACAAAAGAAAAATACACATACAACTACACTACGTGGAAAACACAGAGCAAACCCACCCCCCAAACAAAATGGCAGTCACTTCCTACTTACCAGTGAAACACAACAAAGGGAACAAAGTGGAACATATACAAATACACAACGGCAAAAACAAACTGCTAGTGCAAAGTCAACATGGGAAGCAAAGTCATACACTAAGCCAACCATCAACACTGCTAACAAACAACTCGAGAACATCTCTCTCTTCCTCTAGCTTCTTCCCTCTTTTATTTCTCCTCAGGGTGGGCAGAGTCTTGTCTCCTGATTTTCTGCAAACATGAAACTCTGTAATGGAATCTAGAAGTGGATCTAGAATGGAACACACACACACACACACACACACACACACACACACACACACACACACACACATTTACATTTACGGCATTTAGCAGACGCTCTTATCCAGAGCAACTTACAAAAGTGCTTTGTCATTTACTCATAGAATATATCCAAGTACAGTACAGTAGTTTAGAATCAGACATACCAATGAACTAGAATACTGTAGAATACAGGGATGAATGCTAATAACTAGAAGTACAAAATACATAAGGTCTATCTTAAACAATGATAAGTGCTATAAACAATAAGTGCTAGAGTTTGTTAAACAACATAAACAATACCCTACAAAAAGTATTAATTTAGTCAGTCAATATGGGAGCAGTGTCAGTTGTCCTTTAAATATTCTGCAAATAGATGGGTCTTCAGTCTGCATTTGAAGACTGCAAGGGACTCTGCTGTCCGGACAGGAAGTGGGAGTTCATGCCACCATCTTGGAGCCAAGACAGAAAATAGTCTCGATGCTTGTCATCCATGAGACCTGAAGCAAGGTATTTCAAGCCGAGCCGTACTTGAGGTTCGAATTACTCGAGGTATAGATTGGGCTTTGACCATTGACCTCATGTATGAAGGGGCTGGTCGATTTTTGGCTTTGTAGGCAAGCATCAAGGTTTTAAATCTGATGCGTGCAGCTACAGGAAGCCAGTGAAGAAAGCGCAGCAATGGCGTAATGTGTGAACTTCGGAAGATTGAAGACCAGTCGTGCTGCTGCATTCTGGACAACTTGTAGAGCTTTGATGGCTCTTAGAGGAAGACCAGCAAGTAGCAAGTTGCAGTAGTCTGGCTTTGAGATCACAAGAGACTGCACAAGCACCTGGGTAGCTTCCTGTGAGAGAAAGGGTCGAATCCATCATATGTTACAAAGGAGGAATCTCCAAGACCGGGTTAGATTAGAAACGAGTTCAAAACGACAACTGGTTGTCCAAAGTTACGCCCAGGCTACAGGCAGCTTCGAATGGTGATACTAGGGAGTTCTCAAAGAAAACAGTGAGGTCATGGTAAGGGTTGGGAGTACCTGGGATGAACAGAAGCTCGGTTTTACTGGGGTTGAGCTTCAAGTGGTGGGCTATCATCCATGACGCAATGTCAGTCAAACATGCTGAGATACATCTGGAGACCTGCATGTCAGAGGGTGGAAAAGAAAGAAATAATTGAGTGTTATCAGCATAGCAGTGGTAGGAGAAACCATGAGAAGATGTTACATCACCAAGATAATGAGTATACAAAGAGAAGAGAAGGGGGCCTAATACTGAGCCTTGTGGAACACCAGTGGAGAGTCTACATGGTTTGGATGTGGATCCTCTCCATGTCACCTGTGCCGGTTTGTAGCCAGACTGGTTGGGATCATGCAGCTGGTTCTGGGTGAAAAAAAGAATTGATTATAAACTGCTTTAAAGGGCTTTTGAGAGAAAAGAGAGAAGTGATACCAGTCTGTAGTTGGTAACACTGAAGCTGTCAAGTGTGGCCTTCTTGAGGATTGGTACCACCCTGGCGGTTTTGAATGCAGTAGGCACGCATCCAGAAGATAAGGAGTTGTTGATGATGAAAGAGATGAAAGGAAGCAGATCTCTTGCGATTGTCTGGAACAGAGGATCCAGCAGACATGTAGTCAGATTGCAGGAAGTGAGGAGTTGAAGAATTTAATCTGAGGAAAGAGGAGAAAAATAGGTCAGAGAGTTGGATGTTGGGGAATATATGTTGGTTGGAAGAGTGGGCACAGAGGAAAAGGACTGGCGGATTGCTGCAACCTTCTCCTCAAAGAAGGTGATAAAATCCTCCAGAGTAAGAGTAAGAGGAAGGAGGGGGAGGGGGAGGATTAAGGAGAGAAGAAAAAATAGTGAAGAGCTTGCATGGATCAGATGCTGATGATTTGAAATTCTCTCTGTAGTAGGATGACTTTGCAGATGTTACTTCCAGTGAGAACTTGGAAAGGAGAGACTTGTATGAGCTGAGGTCTGAATCTACGTGAGATTTCCTCCACCGCCTCTCTGCAGTCCTTCGTTCTCTCCTGTGGCAGCGAAGTTTTTCTGTTAGCCAGCGGGCAGGTGGGGAGGACTTAGCAAGTCTAGAGGAGAGAGGGCACAGAAGATTCATTAACGAGGAGAGTGTAGAAATGAAAGAATTTGTAACTGTATCCAAAGAGAGAGAAGACAGAGAGTCAGGGTGAGGAAGGGTGGACAAAACAGTAGAAGTAAGGGAAGAGGGAGTTATGGAGTGCAGATTGTGATGGAGGAAGGAGGAACATGTTGGAGAGGACAGGATGGAAAGAGAAGGAAGGGAGAGAGAGAAGGATAGAAAGTGATGGTCCGAGAGGTGGAGGGGGGTGACTGATGTCCGATGTTGTGGTGGTACAGGTGAAGATCAGGTCCAGAACATTGGCCGCTTTGTGGGTCGGAGGAGAGTGGTTGAGGGTGAGGTCAAATGCTGTCAACAGTGGAAGCTTGTCTTATGGATACACACACACACACACACACACACACACCAAACGAACACAGGACACAACAATTGAAAAAAATATGCTTTTTTCTCTTATGGTTAGTGTTTTTCAGTAATACTCACACGAATGCTTTATTGTCCAAGACAGGAGAGATTATGCTCTCCTGTCAGTCAAGAAATGCAAAGTAAACATTCACTGAGCCTCCTAAAGCTAGGTTGCCTTCATATTACTGGGCTTTCCAGAAAAAAGATTGATTAATACTTTGGTTCCACAGCCAATATAATTTATATATATAAAGTAGAAAGCATATGTAGATTTTTCATATGCGCTTTTACTTTGTTTAAAAAAGAAGGACGATAGGTTAAAAAGATAAAATATTGTGCAGTAACCATAACTCTATTAACACGGTCACTCAGGGTTAACACAGTTCGCCACACAGGGGCGACGTCTGCGTTGAAATACCTTTAAATATAATTGACTTGAATATCAGTTGTCCTTCACTCTGGCAATGGTCATTTTCATGTGTCTTACTTGTCCGTTTTATGCTTATTCATATCCCCCAAAAGTCTGTTTAGACAAGCGGTACGTTTAAGCTCTTTCGTATCTTTACGCACCGCATGTCTTGTCTTAAACTGGTTGTTTTTCCACAGCCAATAGTTTGACGCTTTATCGTGGACGTTGAGCCAAAGCCATCATTTAGGGCCAGCCGACGTTTATCTGTCTAAAACGGTATCTGGAGAGAGAGTCTAGCTAACTGGAATATGTCCACTCTTTTGAAGAAAAATCATGGACAACAAGAAGATGGAAACAGATGGCGGAAAAGAAATCATATCTGCTTATATACACGCAGTGTCCCCGATAAAAAAAAAAAAATGTCAACGTGAAACAACAAGTAGTTAAATGCAATAATTCAGATGGGCAGAGATGAACACCACCACTGGAGAAACATGAGGGTCGTGGCTGACAGAAACTCCACCAGTTAAATTAATAAAAACAACAAAAGTATTAAGTAAGTACCGATATTAAATCACTGTTAGAAATGTAACTGTTCGGGCAACCAATGGAGCGCAATGAGTTTCCTAGTTGTACCTGGTTTTGTGATCGCTAATGGCGAACGTTTTCTGCTAGCTAGCTATTTCTATTAGCTCGCTAGTTAGCTCTATATTGGCTAGCAAAAGTCAATCTATACCATCAAACCTGTACGTTTAAGCAACACCACATAAGTAGCCATCTATATCACTATAAATGGCACCTTTCCAAAGAATGAAACAAAGTAGCTAATTAATCTTCGCTATCTTGTTAATAGCGACATAATTGTATGGAAATGCAGAGTTTCAGTAGCTAGTTGGCGCTATAGCTTGCTAGCTACGAAGCCGCCGTCTTAGGATGTCAAACCCAGACTTGCTAGTGGGTTGCTTTTTCCAGAGCACCATGTCACAAGGCCAAAATGATGATAACCAAGTGGCTCGGTGAACAAAACATTGACATTTTTGGTCCATGGCCAGGAAACTCCCCAGATCTTAGTCCCATTGAGAACCTGTGGTCTCTCCTCAAAAGTGCAGGGGACATGTAGAGTATGTCAACAGTACAATCCCAAACCTGCAATTAAGGTGGCACCCGGTAAGTATCCGTTGTCATTAACACCAGGGGAAGAGATAGTATTTGACTACACAGACATGGTGGACTCAGCACAGGGGTACACGTACGTGGCCAAAATCTGTGCACAGACAAAATTAAATTTGGTTGACGCCTTCCCTTTGGCATTAATGCAAATGAGATGTTCAGTAAATGCAACAACTGGTTTTACCCCTTTTGAATTGCAGACAGGTCGAGGACTTCCAGGACCCCAGGGACCCTTAACAATAAATGAGAAAACAAAGACATCTCACACACACATCATACTTTAATGAATTGCAAAGTATCGTTTCAGCTTTCTCCACGCAGGAGGGGGACCGGACAGGGAGCAGACAAACCCAGACGATACCCGTTAGGGACTGGGTGCTGCTGAGAGTCATCAAGAGAAAATGGAGTGAGCCGAGGTGGACAGGTCCATTCCAGGTGACAGAAAGAACCAGCCACGCCGTACGCCTGAAGGGTAAAGGGGAAACGTGGTTTCATCTGAGCCAGTGCGCCGCCGCAGAGTCACCGCAGAGGAGTCTGCAAGAGACAGCGAGGGACCTTGCTGAAACATCACCTAACTCATGAGTGTCATTTTACTGGTAGCTTTAGGGGTCCACCTTAAGACTCAGGTGTCCATTACATGGTATAGTAAACTATGGTTAGAAAAGCATGTTTAAATGACGGTGGGAGTGATTTATCACACTGTAACCTGACTTAACCTACACATGTATTCCCACCTTTGTGTTCCTCAGCATCCATTCATATTTCAAATAAAAATGATGACACCCCTCTATGGGTTCATAATATTTCTTTATAGCAATTCATCAAAAGCTAATATCAGTTCCACATATCACAACAGAAAACAGATCTCCAAACAAATCTTGGTGTAAACTACCATATGAAAATTTACTGGGTCCCTTTGCTTTCGTGTCTACCTACACTTGATACAGCATGATTAGGATCTCAGAGAGCGTTACAGTTAGTAATGGAACTACAGGAGCCACAGGAAGTATGCTATTATTGGAGTGAGAGAGAGGGCAGGAGAGAGAGAGAGAATGTGAAAGAGAAATGGGACAGCACAGGACGCTTGCAGTCTGGAGAGATGGGAACAGAAACTAGAATATGTAATAATAAAAAATATGTAATAATACTTTTGGCATAGCAGGAATCACACTCTGATATGCCACTGGAAAAAAGATTTTTAAAAGGCATTAAAAGGGATAAAAGGCTCTTGGATATGATACATGGACTATACATCATACATTTTGCATATCTCTTATGTATGTGTCTGTATAAGAAAAGATGATTAAAAGACTAAATGAATAAAAAATGATTAAATACAGGCTGAGTTTGTAATAATAACAATGCTTGCTAGGATTAGCAATACAAAGACAAATAATCTGGAGAAATGCAAACATTCTAGGGAAACTGGACCAATAAGAATATGGACCTCATTAATCTGGATGGAGTAAAAATAACCACGTCTATCGCTAATCACAAAATGGAATGCATTATTCCATACTGATTATAAATGTGCATTTAACCTTCATTTTGCTGTCCAGGAAGCCATCTGAACCTTGACAACCTGCATATGGAATATGCATTAAGATTATGAAAAAAAAAAGACTTAAATAGCCTGAGGAATGGGTGAATATAGGTCCTTGAGTGGTCCAAACACAGTTTTGAGAAAGGAAAGCATGTTGCTGGAAACCATTTCTGGCATAATAATAATAAAAAAAAACAATCATTTTAATGAAGAGGGAAATTGCATTTGTTCCAGGGTATGTGCTGTCTGTACTCTCTGGACAACTGAAGAGCAACTGACAAAAACATTCTCTTCCCAGCTGCTGCATCCATGTATAAAATATTAAGGCCAGCAGACTTAAAATGACATGTTTCTCAATATGGACATGTGTAAAAGAGCTGTAATAAAAGAACTGCATCTTTCATCGAATTTTGCTGTGGTATATTCTGTTCAATTAGAAGGATTTAGTTAAACCACTCTGTTTTTTTTGTCCCCTGCCACCAACATCCCTTGCTGTGGGGGAGTGGCTGGTGTGGAGAAGCATGACGAAGCATTGTTTACTTTGAATCATGTGTCCAGAGTTACACATCACTTCACCCAGCATATTTTTTTAAATTGCAAAAAATTGTAGGGGGAATTGTGATGTTCATGGTAACGTAGAGTGTGCTTCACACTGCATATTAGAAAATTACTGCACCTTTTTTTGTCCTGTATCATATGACTTGCTATGTGGGGTGTGTGTGTGTGTGTGTGTGTGTGTGTGTGTGTGTGTGTGTGTGTGTGTGTGTGTGTGTGTGTGTGTGTGTGTGTGTGTGTGTGTGTGTGTGAGTGAGTGAGTGAGTGAGTGAGTGTGTGAGTGAGTGAGTGTGTGAGAGAGAGATTTATCATAGTCTGGCTCCACATGAATAAGTACATAAAGGCTAAATTACTGTGCTGGAAAATGGAATCAGTCCACCAACATTTTAATTGCTTTAATATAGAAGACAATATGAACATCAAAAAATTCTGATTATTTGAGTGCTTTGTATCCTCAGAAATAATTGCACATAAAGCACAGTTTAATCAGTCTAGTGGTTAACAAATCTTGCTACCAAATGATGCCAAGTTACCTCTTACTTTTATTCACTTTAAATGTGGCCTGGTACAAAAGAGGGTAAGAGATTGTGAAGTTGAACTGACCTGAGAATGGTTATCTCTGTTCTAGCTGTACTCTGCTGTGATCACCTTTTCTTTCCAGAGGTCAGTTAGCTGAATGAAGCTTGGTTTGAATGAATTTCATTGGGCAACTGTGCTTATGACTGCAAGGAGCACTGTAGGGCATCCCAGGTGACAAATATCTGGAAATCAGCAGTGAATAATGAAATGCTTAGGTAAGACTGGTCATCACTGCAAAGAACACCAGACATGGCATGAAATGTCTTCCAAATTTGGATCTACTGACAAATTGGTTTCTTAGCTGCAATATTCAGAATTTCTTCTTGCTTTCTGGGCTTAAGGAGGATGCAGTGGCCACTGTTTGTCATCCATTTCCAAATGCTTTTTGGGACTATGCACTAGTATGAAAGCATGCATTAAAGCTTGAATGTATGATTTCCTCAACCTGGGCTTTCTTGAAAGCTATAACAATGAATGATGCAACATTGCACAGCCAGTGCTATGGCTTCTCCTGTTTCCAAGGCAACAGCTTACAATGCACATGGTGGTCATGCACCACCTTACATGAGTCCTAAAAATAAAAGCACTACAAAAGGCTGCAGACCCCCAGTGTAGCCTTGCGTCTGCTGTGCTCATTAAAGTCTATGAAACCTTGTTTGATCAGGACCAATAGTAATTTTTCATCAGCTTACACTAATGGTCTTTGTAATGATGAGCGTTAATGATTAGAGGGGGTATCTCCCTCAATTATAGAGTGGATGAACTCTTGTTATGCAATTGATTAATTGACAGAGGTGCTGCAAGTTCAGGAGCCTCTCAGTTGGAAAGGTGTAGGAAATACTGCAGTCAGCAAGGTATCAGCAAGCACTTAGAGTGCCAGAGAGTCTAAGAATAGAAGCTGTTTTTTTCTTGGCCTTCTGTTTTTCAGTGTGGCAGCATCGCTGAAAGGTCAAGATGTTGTTTTAGCACACAGAACCACCTTTGAGTAACACAAGACAAAGAACGTGTCTTTTCTGAGAAGCGTGTAAAGAGACAGCAATCACTTGCTAAAGCCTGCCCAAAAAACAATAGCATCGATCAGGGCTCTGCTCTGCTTCAGACAGGACTAGGGGAAAATGCTCTGACAGATGTGGTGATCATAGAGGGGAGACAATTGCATAACTATAAAGCAGTTAATGGATTGAATATTTAAATTACTGCTTTCATGTGCAAGTGGGTCCACCCAAAGTAGCTGATTAAAGCTTTTGGTGGACCTACGGTCTTTCCATTGTCTCTGCATAGCCATGAAAGCCACTAACCATTCACATTATATAAAATGATTCTTGGGAAGTTGAAGGTTCTGGGTGGTTGTATTTCTACAAGCCTTATTAAGTGTCACTATAAAATATCACAGGAGAAATGCTGATGAAATGCCAGGATCAGATTTAGCCTTGGCCTAAATGAACCAATCTTGTCATGGCATATTTGTTGTCATGTTGTGGCAAATCTTGGCCTAAATGTGTCTGCTAAACATTAAGGCTATATATCCAAAATCTGGGCAAGCAGCCAGATCTCTCTACATCTCTCTCTTGCGATCTCTCTCTCATACAAAACACATGTACACATGCATTCTATCACTGGCTGTTTCATAAACCCCCAGACAGTTTCTATCCTCTTACAGGTCAATTCGGAAGCATCTCCAGCAGAATATCAAGAAAGAGGTTGAATGAGACTCCAGGTACACTCTGTCACTTCCAGCGCAATCACATATTTTTTATGACTTTGGAATGTGTGTTGCGGTCATTTTTAGACATCTTTTATTGTGCAAAAACGGAAGGGTTGGCACAATGAAATTGGAGTTCCATGTAAATGGTTGTGTGTATTATTGTGAAAATTAAGTAAATGTAACAAGAACAAGACAGACCAAAACTCAGCTCAACATTAAAATCCAATGATATTGTTTATTATAGAACAGTTAGTTCTTTGATTAGACGATAGAGATTTCATGAGTGCTGATATAGAGTATAATGGTACTCTGCTTTACAAGTGCATTTTATTAACCCTTAATTACAATTGTTATCTATCTTAGATTGTAACATTTGCTGTTATCTCATCAGAGTCACGTCATCAAATGATTTGTCAAGACTCATATTTTTCTGTTTGCACAATAAATGGGAACATGCAGATAAATGTACATTATAAAAGTAGCCGGCCTGTGGTAACATAAACCTCCACAAAGTAGCAACCTATGGGAAAATGTTTGTGTTGTTTGGTGACAGTTCAGTACCAGTCCATTTGCGGAGCTATTTGTGTTGACAGAACCAAATAAATTAGTAAATAAACAAACAAATCATAACATATTGTAGATTATTAGTGTTAACTAATAAATGGCACTTGTGGAACTGTTGTATAAAAGCAATATCACATGTGATATTGTTTGATTTAATCTCTGGCAGAACTGGCAGAACAATAAAGGCTAAGTAAAACAATCCACACCCACCTCTTGTAACTTCTAACAAAACTCAGCCTCTTCCCAGTGAGTGACTAAAATGACAATGCAGGGATTTCCAGGATTACAAGGCTTATCAGGGGAGCAAATCAAATACTATAGGCACAACTATATAACATAATCTACCACAGGCACCACCCCTCATCGTATGGATACTGTATAGCAGAATATGGATATGATTATAAGTGTTAATAGAAGTGCCATATGGTAGACTCAGAAGATCCTAATTATTCATCACACTCTCCAGTATATATTTCACTTTTCCCAGTCCTTTTACACAGGGATTCAACTTGACTTATAATTGTGCGTTGCACATGCTTTTCATACATGTGCCCAAAAAGGTAACACCTTGTGTTTCTGTTTGTCAGGGCTCCTTTATCACATAAAACCAGGTTGCGCTGGGTTATCTTATTTCAGCCAATGGGCTGCGTGCTGCTAAGGCTTTTTCATGAGATTAAAGGCACTAATGCTTCAGATTGCAGTCATAATTCACAGAGGCCCTTGCGGTTGTGAGTTACAGCTCAACAGAAGTCACTGTGCCACTTTTGCCAGTTACTGAGCCCTTTTGGAAGTGTATGTTGGAGGTTTCTTGCTTCTTGGGGAGGTTACTGTTTCTTTGTTCTGAGCATGATGTCAAGACAACATTATCTTATCCATTGTACAACTTTCAAGTTCTAAAATGTCAGATTGACCCCTTTTTTGTTTCAGTTCATGACAGATATCAGCTGTAAGCATTTATAAACATAGGCAATTTCCTGAGATAGTGAAAAATAAAAATAGAAAAATAGATAGACTGTTTGTAAATGAGAATGTCCTAAAATCTAATCTGAGCTCCCCAGAGTATGAGCAATAATTCTTTTCAAATAGCATTTTGTTTCAGTTCATTCCTTTTAAGAATGAAAGTCTGTGCATTCAGGTAGTGGAAATCAGGGGTAAAATCAGTGGCAGTTTGATCTGCAGTGATAGAGGTGCCTCAATGATCTACAGTGATCATCTTCACACATTTTCAAACAGAAGAATGTGTAGCTGCAGTAGTCTTGACAGTTTGCCAGTTACACTCTGATGTGAATTGACAATGTTTAGGGACAGCTGCCATCATCCACATTTTTAGAATGAATTCTCTTGTTTAGCAAGGGAATTTTGTTGAAGAAATTTTGTACCACAATGATGTGATTATTTTTTATTGAAAGGAACACAGAAATAAATGTCACACTGGAGTAGTGTGTATAAAGCAAAATAATTTATCAGTCATTGCACAGCTTATACTGTGGGTGTCAATACATATAAGGACCTAAAGGTTAAGGCTGAATCTAAGGATATTGTGCTGGGTGGCGTGTCAAAGAAAAGGGTTACACAAGGGAGTATGCCATACTAACAATGACCAATTTTCTATATGATCTAACAGGAATATATATATAAGAAGTGAAAATAAGAATCAGTAACTACAACAGATAGCACCCTTTTACAAAATATTTTTCATATCACAGAAAGGAACTACTAGATTGTATCTCATAAAATTAATACATTTTGGATATATAAATTAAATTTGTTGTATAATCATGTTGTGATTATCCTGTTCCATGTATTTAATTTTTTTAATTAATTCCAGTATTTAATTTTTTACCATACTGATGTCATGACCAAAATAGACTTCTATATCATTAATTTTTTAAACAATAAACCATAAAACATCACATGAAGCGTGTTATTCTTGAAAACATTTACATTTTTTTATTCCAGTTAAAGAAAAAATACTTGGTCAGTTCAGTGCATGGCCCAGCTGACAGCCAAATGTATACACAACATCTTAGCAAAGTCTGCACAGGCTCAACTCCATTATCCTTGTTGATAATATGGCTACAACCATATTTACTTGCTAAACTCCACCTGTCCTCCAGCACTAATGCACCTCAAATGACAGCAGCTTGTGGGCATCATAACTCTAAGCATAACTCATAACACATCAAACAGAATTGGCAAAGCACTTCTCAGCATCTCTGCAGACAGCAAGTGTTGAATATATCAGATTGGCTTCCTAGAGTGCTGCTGAGGTCATTCTGTTCTGATTCTGAGTTCAGCTTCATGCCATAAGTCAGTGACCCCTTGTGTGCTCACAGTCTGTTTAAATAGCACCTTGGCAATAAGTGTCACAGAACGCTCATCTCCCGCGAGTCATGTGGTTTGGCCCGCCACGTACAGTTGGGAGGATCCCACACCTGGACCTTGTCCTGTCTGTGTATTTAAGCTGTTTGATGTACTTGGTCTTGTCTGCAATGCTGTGGACCTGTGCTTTGCTGGCATCTTTGCTGAACACACACAACAAGAGAGAAAATGTAAGGATTGGTTTATTGTAATAAAAAGAAATTTAATGTGGTTACAATAAATTTAAAACAACAACAACAACAACAACAATAACAACAACATAATCACCATCAAAAAGTAGAAAGATTAAAGCAGTTTCAATAGGAACTCATGTTTTTTGCTTTGATTGTTTAAAAATTCACCTGCTGACAATCTGAGGTTGACGGTTTATAGAGGAGGCATACCTCATTCCACCGCAAGGGATATAGCGCCTGCCTCGAGCTGAAGGGGTATCCTGAGGCTTCTCACCCGGGACCTAAATCCACATCAGCATCACTGGGTGATGACTCTCCAGATAATGAAGACCAAATGTTCTTTCATACTTTGTTTCTAACTACTGGGTCTGGGACTGCACTGTGCAATATCTATACCTTACTGTAAATACAATATTTGAACTATTATAATGGGAGATCACAAACTATTTACTAGGAGACAACTGTATTGCCTCATCTTTTTGTACACTGACATCTTTAATATATGATTTTGGCTTAATATATTTGCTGCATATACATACTGCTGTGTACAATGTGTGGTGCCTTGCACTGCTCTGTACTTTAGTATTTGTTTAAAACATTTGTCTACCTTGTCAGCTCTGAGGTGGGTTTCACTAATACTGTGAATAAGTTTAGTGAATAAGCTTTGTTTAGTCAGTAAGCTTACAGCATAGTGGCTGAATGGAATTAAAAATCCTAATCATATATACAAATATATGTGCTGAATTGTCACCTTGGATTTCAGAGTGAGGACAGTGGCCCTGATGGTGGGCAGGTCTTTGGTAGGGATGTACTTTTCCACCATCTTATCAAAGTCGTGATGAGACGAAAGGAACAGTAGCATGCGGCGACCAAAGTACCTGAGACAAATAACAGCCCCGTTCCCATGAGAGAACCATGAGGGAGGAACTTAAGGGTGACTCACAGCACACCAACAAATTGTACCAGTCTACTACATTTACTACAATTAAGCAGAGTCCAATATTTATTAGTATATTTATTTTACCAGGACACAATTCCAGTTGCCAAGACACTCTGTGTCTAAAAAACTTCTATTACTCTACAATTTAGCTGCATTTGCTGACTTCAGAGTGTCATAGTTGGGAGACTAAAAGAATAAACCAAAAGATTACTATCTGGGCATGTGAAAAGCTTTGATAGTTTTCCATCTGATCCTGGTACCAACCTGGTTTCTTGGGAAGAGTCTTGCGCCAATTTGGAGACTGCAGGTAGAATTCGATTAGTCACACCTTTTGTCCCAGACAATAAGCGGTCAGCGCCAATCTTTTCTATCAAAGTAGCCAAATGCTGAGAAGTGCACTTTCTTACTGCAGCATTCAAATGACTTTTGAGGAGAACACAAACGAGAAAAGAGAAGGAAATATTTAAAGGCACTCAAAAAAGTATGACATAATAACAAATATGTAGTAATCTAGTCAATGTATACAGTGCAATGTTTAACTCTTTCATCTTTAAAGTAACTTAATACACTTATCTATGAACTAAAGGCATAATCAAATTATCCTATTCTATTTGATGGCTTTAAAAAAAATCTTTAAGAGGATAAATCAACAAAAATACTGTCCAATGCCAAAAAACATTTCGAAACACCAAAGGATAAGTGAAAATAATAGCAAACAGCAGCCAAAGCGCTCTCATTTGTTGGCCTCTTGACTGCTGCAGCTAGATGAAAGCTATAGCTGAAAGCTAACTGCAAGTTAACTGACCCGAGTCCTCCAGCGAGAAGAGCGTTCATGCTTCGGGTGGGGGTGCAGTTCTGCACCATGCAGTCCAGGGCTGTGTCCACATCCTGCCTAATAAAAGCATTGGACTCTCCTGCTTTGTGGAGGAGGACCTTGGCTGTAGCTTCCACCTCCTGGTCCATACTTTTCTGCAGGCCAGAGTACAACTCTCCCAAGGTCACCACCGCCACGCGTGACACTCCAGAGCGTAGGTTCTGAACCTGGGGGAAGGAAGACATTCCAGCTTGTGTTATGCCAAGAAATGGCTTCATCACTCATTATTACAGTTAAATATGGCATCTAAAATGCCCTTAGATGAAAATTATTTTTATAATAATTTCAAGCATTATACTAACTTTACTGAAAGATCTGTGTAGTTTTTGGCAGCAATGTCTCAATAACATAGGCTGATGGTGTATGACAAAAAATTTAATGGTATTATAGGTTAATTTTAGGAATCAGACAGATTCACAGGAAGTTACAAGGAGTCAGACGCAATAGTGAGCAGATATAGTCACTTACCTCTTGATTAAGAACAAGGCAGACATCATGAAGCCTACTACTAAGCACATCAGAGTGATACCGTGCTAAACTACGCATGAGTATCAGGCCATCAATCTTCTTCTCCCTGTATGAAAATATTGGACAAACACAAACTGTAAAAGTAGGTTATCATAACTGAAAAAAGATTATGAAAGAGGGGACAAAAGGAAAAAAGTGATAGTGATAAAATCACTTTACTAATTTCTAAGCATATGTATCATATATGCAGAAAATCATAAATTACTAAACTGTTTTACTTGACCCTAGCCAAATGCGTCATAATTTTACAGGTATGAGATTTACCAGTCATCAGAGCTAAGCAGTCTGAAGCTCTGAGTGACAGCAAGGTCCGGTTTAGAGAACGGCCGCAAAGCCAGCTGCTCATGGGGATTCTTCCTGGGGGTTCCTGGTGTGAGTTCATCTAAAGAGGAATACCGCACCACA
Source organism: Electrophorus electricus (assembly GCF_041902795.1). Taxonomy (NCBI): domain Eukaryota; kingdom Metazoa; phylum Chordata; class Actinopteri; order Gymnotiformes; family Gymnotidae; genus Electrophorus; species Electrophorus electricus. The sequence goes on from NW_027658813.1 coordinate 217,618, forward strand.
AACAAACTGACTACTTATTTTAGGGCTACCAGTTCAACTTTGTTTCAAATCAACTTGACTGCAAAACATAACATTATTCAAGATGGCCAACTACATTTAATGGCCTTGCACAGTATTTTTTCTCCTTACTCAAAATGTTGTATTAGCTGGAAGTATGTGATTATCTTCATACTTCTGCTTCAGTTCAGTAGTTATTGGGCATTGTAGAGTGCATAAAACAACCTCTAATTGTTTTATTTTTTCTATACCGCCTAACTTCTATTTAGGACTTACACTTTATGTGGTGTTATCTTTGATGTCACAGATAACACTAATTGACTATAGGGAATCATAAGCTATGTAATATTGCATATACATGAACTGTGAAATCAACTGACCCTACTACACTTCAATCACTGCACATAGCTCTTTTCAAGGAACAGAGATGACATGTACATACAAATGCTCAGTTTTTGTATACAAACGGGAAAAGGGTTACTCTACATTTTATTCCAGAAAACAAGACCAAATCAAGGTTGCTCAAATTTCTTTCTGGGGTCTAAGTGACACCCAATACAAGAGTTTGTAGCAAGCATTTTACTGTGAAATAATTTGCAAACTGAGCTCAATACAGCTCTAGATTTGCCTGCCGACTATAACTGAAACACAACACCTTTCCCCACACTTACTGGAGGTAATATTGATAAGTTAGTAAGTCTTTGATATTAATTAACAGCCATTGTTTTCATTCGACACTTTATTCAATACCGTAGCAAGTAATGGAAAATATAACAAAACGTTAGTACATGCAAACGTTTGCTAATTTTGTGCAATTTGGGTCAACAAATGTATTTTTTATAACGTTATGATACACCAACACTATTTGAAATTGCCACCAGTCTCTGCCTGTCCCATGTTTAGCTCTCTCCATGCGTAGTCAAAGCCTGTTAGCTAGACCTGATTAACCAGCCGAATATACGCTAGTTAGCTAACGTTCCTTAATAGCTTTAATGTAAACATGATCAATATGTAATAAATGCACAGATGATATTGCTATAAATGTATTCTTAAAATACGAACTGTGGTGTCCTCTAATTGATTAGTCTATTTAAACACAGCAAGGATTCTGCTGTTGACCAAAATCCCTAATAGCTTTTCACACAGAGGCTGTCAATGAATCCTCTGAGGTCCACGCCCAAACAGCAGAATGGTAAAAGGACAACACTCTTTTTAATGTCGTTTTATGGTTTAAAAAAATGATAGTAGGAAGGTGACTGGAATATTTAACATTCTTTGGAATATATATGGTTGGGTTTTTTTTTGTTTTTTTGCATTTTTAAACAAACAACTGTGCAGGGCCTTTAAAACACAATTGTGTGATACAGCGTTTAGAGCAAATCTATTTACTCAAGAGCAGTGACCATGCATGAAGCGCAGAATAACAGGTGACACTCACCAGAGCAGTTTGAAAGGGGTGGACATGCTCTGTTCAGACTGGGGGCTTGTTGGCGTCGTGGCAGCATGCGTCTGGAAGGAGCCGTGGGAGGGCTGGGACGAATGAAACTTTTGACCAGGCTTCTGGGTGCGTGTGTGCTGTTGGGGCTCGAGGGCAAATCATCCAGGAGTTCAGCCTTCGTGGATGCTAGAACACTACCGTTGCGCTGCAAATCTGATGGGAAGGAGATTAACAGGCTATGGTGACTACAGAGCTTCCATGAGTCTCAGTAAGCACGAGGAGGAGCATTCATTGAGGTCAACCGTTACCTTTCAGAGATGCCGTGTCGTCTGAGCCCACGTCAAATGCCATGTGTCTAAAGTTCTGCTTCAATCGTTGCATGTTCTGCCACTCCCCCTGTATAGGCGGAACTTCTTGCTGCTCCAGACGATGTTGATGCATCTTAACCCTTGCAAACCTAAACGGCTTTACCCTCTCCAACAAATACACATACATGAATAACCACATAGCATCTCTATTCAAGACTGTCAATCAGAACCTGGAGGACCGGACTGAAATTATGCAACGTAGGAGTCAATTTGCATTAAAATCTTATCAAATCGTTATTTTATCAAAATTTTACTGTCAAACTGGCAACAAAGTCATTCCATATCAACAGCACATTCAAAAACCACTGCTGAAGTTAGGAAAGATTAAAGTAAAGGGAATCAATAAATATTAGCAGATTGTTCAATAAAACAAAATAAACATTGTCTCACCGCTGCTTTTTCTGGCTCAGTGCTTTCTTCCGAATCCATATGGCCAGCTGAAACAGCATGGCCATACACCCCAATCAGTGGCTCCCTGGGGGGTTTTCTTACCAACTCCTCCTGTTCTGGGGACAGAGTCACTCCAGGGTAGCAGGGAGCACCAGTGAAGCCAAAAACTCCTGTCATGGTGGTAAAAAAGTGTCAGTTTAAGGCAAAGCCACATCAACCTCTGTGTACTTCACATATGGAGAAACACACCAGTCAAAAGTGAAGGCAGCTGCATTACAATCACAGTAAACAGTTTACATTTTCATCCTGTAATTGGCATCCTTGTTACCAACTATCAAGTTCTTACTCAAAATGTGATTAGATATCACAAAGATATAACAAAGAATAACTGAAAGCAAGACATCCATTCCAGATTAAGTAGAGCTCATGTAAATGTGTGACCCAACAATGATTCAGTTTCTTTTTTTTTTTTAATTGAATCCTGAAATCTTACATTTCAATACAATTTGATATTTCAGTATGATTCATTTTTAATTCTGACACTGCTAAATACTGAAGAGCCAAAAATGCTTTGGCAGTTTCCCACTGAACAAAGACACATTTTCTAAGCAATGTAGCTATGCCCTCACCTGTTTTATCCCCCCATGAGCTGGGGTCCCTGTGACGAGGGATCGTATCTCGCTTGTTGGGCCATGTATTGGACATGGACAGTGAGGAGTTTGCATGGCATCTACGAGGCAGGGTGGGAGTCAGCTGCACTCCCGGAAGAGTGGCCAGAGGGTAGGAGGGCAGCAGAAAAGACCCGGGGGGGGGTGGATTGGAAGGAACTGAAAAGGTGCGCTCTACACTGGGGTTACCAGACAGCAAGCGGTTGGCTTTGGGCAAACCTGTATGGAAAAGAGCATCTATTCTCAAGAGAATCTTCCATGACTATTCATTTGGCAGCAAATAATGTTCAGTAGCTCCTTTCATTTGACACTCAGTGAGTGAAGTTTATGGTCAAGTGATGCCTTGATTCCAATTATTCTATTTAGCAATATTTTACAACAAAACAAATCTATTGCAAAAATTATGCAAATGTGCTATTTTCTACATTTTGTATATATAAATAAAGTAAAATCAACATCAACAAGTCACCTCTGTCAGAATCACTGAGATTAGCTGCTTTTAAAATATCTGGGTCCGCACCAAGGCTACCGCTTCGACAAAGTCTACCCACTGTCTCTCTTTTCCATCCTGGAGCATCGGGCTGGAAAGGCTCTACTGAATCTGGAGAATGAAACAGAAACAGGAAACTTGAGGACAATTTGAAGCATCAGCTCAGCATATGTAACTAATAGGCACACATCAGACTACAAATGCATACCAAAAAACAACTAAGCGGTAAACAAAAAGTGAGCAATAGCAATTTAGATTTTATAACTAAAGACTTTAACATAATTTTAAGAAAACTTAATCATATGGTTACATTGTTTACAGGAGACCTCTGTAGGCTCTTCTTGGATTTGAACAGTGCAGGTGGGATCTTTTATCAACAGACTGCAATAAAAGATTCAAGTCTAGTCTTGCCTGCAGTCTTATAATGTCAATGCCAACTAAAATAGGACTTGGTAAAAATCACAAATTCCTTACATCACACAGACCGCTGCAGCACACCAGAGCTCAACACTGGCCTTGTTTCACCCAGCATATTAAAGAAGCCATGTTATATAGATGATTGCGTTTGCAGCCATCTAGATGTGGTATCAGAAGCCAGCAAAGCAACATGACAATGTTTTGTTTGTTTGTTGGGGCGGGTTAAAATAATGACAAAGTGACAACTATAATCAATATACATGTATAGCCAGTATTATACTAAGCTTCTATATCAATGGTAGGAAGCATTATCATCCTAGGCTAAACAAAACTGCCCAACAAATAATGTGTTTCACCGTAAACCCACCCTGCATGTGGGTGGTCATGGTGCCCACTCTAGTGTGCTCTACTCAGTCATCTACAAACATATCACTGCTAAAATTAGTACTGGAGCATGAAATACACTCAAATTCAGACTTCCTCTAGTGTTTCTAATAAATACTACTCCCATGTTTCATAATCCACACACTGCTACATTGTGTTAATGCTTCGGTGTGGATTTTAGGATATTTTTCATGATGCCAAATTTTTTTTCCATAAAGTACAGGAATATTGAAAAGTACTGAAGAACGCCCATATTAATAGCAGCAGTCCGAATACTGATAGAAACCCACTTCAATGTATTCCATGTACTCATACACATTTAAAACTTAACAATGAGTTAACATTTTCATTTCATGTCTTGACCTACATGTTACAAGTCTGGGTGGCATGTTCAAGGACAAATGTCCAGATAAATTAACACACACACACACACGCACGCACGCACGCGCACGCACGCACGCACACACACACACACACTAATTAGCTAGATAATTAGCTGCTAATTTAAGGTGTGAAAATGAAAGCATGAGTAAAGGCAGAAACAGTAAAAGACACAAGAGACATGGGAATACAAATCAACATGTATTTATAGGTTGTATGTTGAAAACCTAGTAAGAAAATAGGACAAATCTAAAATAGAGGACACAAAGAGAAAACAAAGAGACATTTACTTACCAGAGTTTGTGCCACAGTTTTTCTGATTCAGCCTCAAGGAGGTAGTGAGATCTTCCACACTAAACTAAAGCAGCAACAACAAAAAACAGTCCCTTATTACTGAACATTTATAAGTAAGCATGTAGCAAACCATGATATTCCTTTTTTTAAATAGACATCTGTTCTGTTGTAGCTCAGTACACAATGCTTTCTTAACAAAAATGTACAGGACATTGTGCAATTTTATGCAACTAAATTACAATGAAAATAGTACTGAAACAGTTCAACATGAAAAATAATGGGGGTCATGTTATAAAAATGAAGTGACTCAAAACTTACACATTAGGCAAAACAGTTCAGGTCTGCAGAAGGGCAGTAATGTAAGAAGTAATGTTGATGGAAATTGGAATATGGAATAGAAAACTTGTAGCCTAACACAAATAAATAAGATTCACAGCTACATAAAGGAAAAAAAAGGTAAAGTAGCTTGTTGAGTTTGGAGCTGCATTCAAAATAGTACATTCTCTCATTTTTAACCTTATTTTTCCTTTTTTGTAATTCTGTGTGTGCATGTAAAATTAACTTCATGAGGTAATCACCCACCTTATCAGATAACTTTGCATTTGATGCACTGCAAGGCTGCTTGTTTACTAAACATGGGAGGAAAGACCTCTCCCAGGGTAGCTTGTTTTTCGCCTTCCTAGCGCTAACTACTCTCTTGTGTGACTGGAGGCCATCTGTAAGAGAACCAAAGCTGCCGTAGCCACTCAGTCGATCCGAATCTGGTTCTGTGTGGTGGCTCTGTGCACTGTTAACTTTCCCTCCATTAATAACCCAGTTCAGGTCAGCTCCAGAGCCAAACTGAGGTATTCGCCGTTGACCAGGCTTGGGGATGACCAGTGCGTATTCCACCATACCATCTGCAGACAATCGGGGGAGAATATGTCTGGCTCTTCGTGCCTGTACTGCAGCCATAAGTCCCTCCACATCTCCAGTGAAGTCCAACCTGTCAATGGCCTTCATGAGTAGCTGTTTTTTTCCTGTGTCAAGACAGCAGTCAAAAACAGCAAAGAGCTCCAGAGCAGCATGTCGGACCCTCTTTTTATTGTCTGCAAGATAAGGAGCCACTACAGAACACAGATTAGGGATATTGAAGTCTTTTCTGGGGTGTGTGAGCATAGCAGCTGTGATGATGTTGATGACATCTTCTCTGACTCTGGAATTTTTGTGCCTTAGCTGTCCTATTACAAGTTCCAAAACTTTCTGTGGACCTACAATCCTCATGAGGTGACGAAAAATATTCATGTACTCATTCCGGGGAACAGTCCGTGCGTCCCCCAAAGTTTTGAGGGCCACACATACAATCTGTTTATAATGTCTGTCCACGGCGTAGTCCAGGTTTTGAACCAGGAGGCTGATAACCTGTAAAGTGCCATACAAGACTTTGAAGTTTGTATCATCCAGAAGTCTACGTAAAAAATTGATGAATTCCACAATACTGTCAGAGGAAACGGTTTTCAAGTCCAGCTCTGAAATAATGTTCTTCAGCTCTTCTACCCCATTTGTTCGGCTCTGGTAGTTCTCGTGATCAAGGAGTTGTTCGTGTAACTCCGGCGATATTAGCGCATAAATCATCATTGATCAGACTCATTGATCCAATCACTGATTTGGAAAAGCAATATAGCCAGTTGGCTAGCTAGCGCACTTCAGCAGCGTGTTGGATAGGTGCTATATCACCAAGTCAGTTTGTCAGGAGCTCAACTTGGAAAGAATCCGTTAGCTAACTAGCTAAGCTAGTTAACCTAGGTTAGCAATCGCAATCGCAGTAACGCTACAGTTCAAGCAACACTGTCCAGTATTGTTGACAATTAGGATATTTACAAAGACTGTGTTCTCCAACAAGAATAAAAAGCACTTTCCTCTTTTGAATTCCAGTACGATCTTGAAAGTTGGGTATATGTAAACACATAGACTTGCTCGGAATTTTCTTCTCAGACCATCGTTCATCACAGTTCATCGTCTGGAATCAAAAAAACACTATGTCAAAAAACAACTGCTTCCATGGTGACGCGAGTTCTCGTAACCGCGAAGATTCGACCTCGCGCGTGAAAATATGGGAATTGTGACCAAATATGCTTGACCGTATTGGACCATAAATTATGTTCATTCAAATGGCCTATAACGATACAACAACTCTTCTTATGTGTAGCTGTTCACAATAACGTTATTCTGCGTCCATATCTCTGTTTAAGGACATTTACATGGTATAAAATCCCAATGGATGTCTGTACTCTAAAAAAAAGCTCAGCAGGTTTTCTAAATTTCACCCGTATGTCCGTGGTTTGTGGGTAATTTCAAATCTTTTGCATCTTTTGCATCCACACTAAAACAATGTTATGTTCCAGGGTGTATGGAACCCTCCAGATTCCAAACTATGTTTGGTATTAAATAGAGTTATTTTGTAATTCTGAACTGTAGCTTTTTTGTAGACACCAGATGCATACATTAGTTCTGGGTCTACATAGATTCAGAGAATCCCAAGTGAAGTTAAAGAAATATATATTTTAGTTTTAGAATTAAGCCTAGAGTGAGCCAATAGTGAACTTTCCCAGATATACCTAATTTAGTGTGTCTGTGTCTTAAACAACCTGGATCTCAACACCACCAAGATGTGGAAATTATAATGTACTTCAGGAAGCATCCTCTTGCACCCTCCTCATTAGTCATTAAGAAACTGGTCAATGCAGTGGAATCCTGCAAATTCATTTCAGATGCAGGATTCTACTATTACAAAGAAAGTACAGAAGCGCAGGTATGTCTTAATCAAAAGCTTAATTACATTTTAGGCTCCACTAATGCACAGTCCAGAAACCAGCTGCAGCATATCATTGAGTGCGCTCAGAAAGTCATCTTTCTCTTTCTCTCTTTTCTCTTTCTCATTCCTTGCTGAGCTTCATCACTCTAGAAACTCCAAAAGTTCTGCAAATCCCTTCACCTGGATGTCACTTATTTCAGAAACTCCCCAATGGAAAACACTTTAAAGCATTCAAAACCAATACTAACCAGCATCTGACCTGTTTCTTTCCCAATGGCATATCTTTGCTGAACCACAATCCTCTGCAGTCCTGATGAAAACCAGTTCAATTGAATTCAAATTTATTTCTGTAGCACCTTTTACTACATTCATTGTAACAAAACAGCTTTACTGATGTCAGAGTCTGGACCCCCCACTGAGCAAGCCAAAGGTGACATTGGCAAGGTAAAACTATGGGTGTAACAAAGAATCCTCAAGAGGAATCAAGACTTGAAGGAGGTATCTGTCCTTAAATGGTCAACACCAGACAGCACAACAACAAAATAAGCAATGAGATCAAAATATCAGTAAGAAAGGAGTCATTTAGGAGCAAATAGTGATTAGGAATTAGGAAAAACTTAGAAATGTAATTACTGCTGAAGCAATTCACACAGCCTAGTGAACTGTCATGTTTACAAAACTGTACCTTACATGTCACAAATTTTAATTCATTTTGCAAATAGAATTGTATACTGTAAAATGTTTCATTTACTTCTACATATTGTATACGTCTACATCTTGATATTTATCCCCAGTGAAATGTATATACTGCCATTTATACTGTAGTGTGCATGTTGTATTTGGGTTAGCTATTTTCTAGTCTTTCATCAATACGCTTTTGATAACAGGGCTGCTTCTAGCTGGATTTTTTGGTGGCCCATTCCCAAGTAATTAGTGACAATGACGTGTAACTCATGCAACATGGCTGTGTGTTTAACTTCTGCCCTCACTAACAAATGCACACATTTCGTCACACTACAATTTATGAAACAGCATGTTGGATAGACTAATCATGCTTTCTCATTCATGCCATGCCAAACTGGAATCTAGCATAAATATGCTCCAGTCTGATGTGCGATCAGTATAGGATAAAAATTGTACCACTCAGTTAACAGAACAGTTATGTAAATATGCTAGGCGATTGAAATATATTACATTTCTAGTTTCCAGCAGCAGTTATCATATGCCAAAGACTGTATATACATGAAAAAGATCAATAACAAAAACAAATCTTGTCTCAACATCCACAAAGAAGCTCTTACAGCCTACCACAACTAATCACACCACTACCTTATTGTGTAGTGGAACAGAGATTAAAGAGAAAGAGGCGCGTGGTATAAAGCAAATTGAATTATAAACACATACTATATAGGGAAAATGACATTTGTGACATGCACATTTTGAAATGGTAATGTGATTGGGTTGTTGTTTTTTTCTGGAGTGCTATTTAGTGCACCCTTCTCCCGGAAGTTACGCAGACAGAACCTCTTTTGTGTTTGTTTTTCCTGACAAACGCTCAAGGCTTCTGTCACTAGCGTGTTGATCTCCGCTACTGCGATACATTAGACCTCGTTGGCACATCCAAAAGGTTGAATACAGGTAATTAACATCAGTTTCGTAATATTTTCACACTGCTTGATTGTAGTAGAGCGCGCTGGACTAGTTTGTTGCTAACGTTACATAGACAGTCGGCACATCCTGGCAAAGTTTATTTTTAGCAGCAACTGTAGTTAGCTAGCGAGCTTGCGAACATTAACCACAATAGCGAGCCGTTAGCATGTCATCAAGCTAATGGTACCCGTCTAGCTAGCTACCTAGCTAGCATCATCAGGATTCAGACAGGTGATTTGATCTCGGCCATGAGCAGCTACTGTGAATGACCTTCTGATTTTTAACATTTGACTTAAGTATTATTAGATAGCTTTGTGAAGGTCAATAGCTAGGTTGAGCAAAGAACTAAGAAGTAAACGTTTTTAGCAAGATACTTAGAATGTTTATGGTTTTCTTAAAGTGCTGGTAGCTTAACAATTATTTATGGTCTCCTTGCTGTATAATCGCGTTAACTTGGTTCTATCTAGCTAACCTAGCTACGGCGGTAATAAACATTACTGTTAGCTAGCTACTTAGCTATTTTAGCCAGCTCACTCAATGTGTTAACGTTTCATCAGAAGCCAATGCGTTCTAACCGAGTAGGTACGATATTTCCGCTTGTATTTAACTTTAACGTATTAGTCGTTTTTAAAGTTGTTGGCTAACTAACTGATTCAGCCTCAAGGAGGTAGTGAGATCTTCCACACTAAACTAAAGCAGCAACAACAAAAAACAGTCCCTTATTATTGAACATTTATAAGTAAGCATGTAGCTAACCATGATATTCCTTTATTTTAATTGGACATCTGTTCTGTTGTAGCTCAGTACACAATGCTTTCTTAACAAAAATGTACAGGACATTGTGCAATTTTATGCAACTAAATTACAATGAAAATAGTACTGAAACAGTTCAACATGAAAAATAATGGGGGGGGTCATGTTATAAAAATGAAGTGACTCAAAACTTACACATTAGGCAAAACAGTTCAGGTCTGCAGAAGGGCAGTAATGTAAGAAATGTAAGGCTGTAACTTTCATCTTTGGTTATATCTTAAATTTTGTCTATAAAATTTCTAGATTCCTTTGATCAGAACTTCTCGGGTCATTTTTTTTCACCAAGAGGTATAAAAACAAGACGGGTGTCTAATTCCACAGTGATAACATTACCCAAGACTTCATAATCTTCTCCCTTCATTAAACATTCGACACACTGTCTAACTGCCTGGTTTCCATAAGCAAAACCACACGGCCCTATTATTAGAGACATTAGAGAGATAGATTGGATAGAATTCAGTTTGAATATATTTTTCACTAAAATGCTTGTGAAACAACTCTAGAAAAGCACACACTGACCCCAGATTATTAAAAACAGTTACATATGTTTTGCACAAAACCCCACCTTTTTACTGTTTGCGTGCTTACAAAGGAGAGATAAGTCAACAGGATGCCATTGCCTCGCTGAGCTTGAAGTAAACACGCAAGGTGATTTTCAGTGGCAAGGAAGAAACAGTTCCCTAAGGTTTCAACAGCTTAATTAAGACAAACTTCACATGCAGGCACAGGGAACAGTGAGACCTTTATCACAATATCTGCTTTGGGAATATGATAAATTATCTCTTAACGCCAAACAACAGACAACCTTTCTAACAATGGAAACTAAATGTTGTAGATATGTTGCCAAGAAACATGTAGTGTTACAAACACTTTGTAGATATTTTAAAGATCATTTTAGTGTGAGTCAATGTTATAATGTTAGCTACACCATGCAAGAAAATTAATCTAAGATAGATACCTAGCTTTACCAATTCAGCTGTATGTAAAATATATTTTAAACATCTTGCACTAATGCTTGGAACATTAGGCGTTTGATTACATCTGTGTCTGCGATTTTGAAAGTGTTTTTATCTTCCCTGTTATATCTACTATAATGCCCCATGTTGTGCAGTTTACCAAAGAGTTTTGGGGTCAGCACATGTCATGAATTACTTTCAGGTGAACAAGATATGTCATACCCTTTTAACCCACTGGTCCCTTTCTGCTTCGTGGGAGGTTGTAACCAGAACAGCACACTGTCTCTCTTTTCTCTGACAACCGACCCTCTCTAGTGAATCCTTTCTATTTGTTAGGTCCTACTCTCTGACCAGTCTGTTAAATCAGGGGGGAATCTGGATATGGTGAAGACTTGAGTTTGAAGATAAAACACCTGACAGTACATTAATCCTGTCTAAAAGAATACAAAGTTTAGGTTAGGTTATTTTATTCAACTGCAATTTAGTATTTCAGGTTCTTTCATTTTTAAATCCTTCCAATACAGCTATGGGAGAAGACAGTAGGCTATTCCAAGATTTATCAATTTGGTGGTTTCATACAAATACTACAATATATTGATGGAAATTGGAATATGGAATAGAAAACAACTTGTAGCCTAACACAAATAAATAAGATTCACAGCTACATAAAGAAAAAAAAGGTAAAGTAGCTTGTTGAGTTTGGAGCTGCATTCAAAATAGTACGTTCTCTAATTTTTAACCTTATTTTTCCTTTTTTGTAATTCTGTGTGTGCATGTAAAATTAACTTCATGAGGCAATCATTCACATTATCAGATACCTTTGCATTTGATGCACTGCAAGGCTGCTTGTTTACTAAACATGGGAGGCAAGACCTCTCCCAGGGTAGCTTGTTTTTCGCCTTCCCAGCGCTAACTACTCTCTTGTGTGACTGTTCCATGCTATTACCGTCAAAGTAATAAAGTATTTGAAGGTATATTAGGTCTACGTATACAATTCTGAGATTACTTTTTGTTACGGAGTAGCTACAATAATAAAACCTAGACAGTCAGATCCAGTGCAACTGTAAGTAGCTAGTTAGCTAGCGTTAACCTAATGAACCAGGATAGATAGGTTAGCTAACGTTAGACGGTGTAAAGCCAAACACGCCATCAGTGCTGAGTGTATTTGCCTTAGCTAGCGAGCTAACTACACAGCGGCAAAAGTCATTTGCTGGCTGTAGTGTTTGTAAGTAACACAGTAGCATTTACAATGTAATATTTAAAATTATATCTTGGCTACAAAACACAGCCAGGATCCCCGTTTCGTTGATTTGGTTGGGCTGCCAAGACAACAAAATAGTCCGCTGATGCTTTCGTTAAAGCTACAGTACTCCATCTCATGTCAGTGTCTATTTAGCTGCTATTTTTTTATTAGTTTCTGATAGGATCTTTAGACTACGTCCGATGCTTTTCTTTTGTTTTCGATGCTTTTGAAATTATCTTAAATTACCAGTTCTCTTCTTTTCTATAAGTATGTTTTACATCAAATTCGGAAACGTACAGCCTTGGTGGAAAAAAAACAACAACTATCGATTATATTTTTGACGAAGATGCTACCTATGAAACTACATTCACAACGGAGCTAGTTATGTAATGTAATGCAATAAATGTAGACCTGTTTTATATAGTCCATGCAACAAAGTTACACAGAATCCTACAATTAGTCTACCTTAAGCAAATCCAAACATTGCTGTGAAAAATCACTTCAGGGATATATTAAATACGTGCCACCACCTATGGTAGACATTTGACGGTTAATAACGCCTAATAAAAATAAACATGTTTTCTTCCAGTAAATTTACATTTACGGCATTTAGCAGACGCTCTTATCCAGAGCGACTTACAAAAGTGCTTTGTCATTTTCTCATAGAATACATCCTAGTATTCCCAGTACAGTAGGTTAGAGTCCAATATACCAATGATCTAGACTACTGTAGAAATACAGGGATCACTGTAGTAGGAAATCAAGAAACGTGTGTTGGAGCCTTTCGTGAAAAAAAAAATATAGCTAGGTAGAAGCATGATGCAAAGTTGACTTTGGTATTGACACCAAGAGTTATATATGCAACCAGGTAACTCGGGTTTACTCCTTTGTGCTCTATTGGCCTGTTGTTTCCATTAGGAATTACTTGACGTTTTTGTTGTAGGGTGCTATTCTCTGCTTATCCACTAGAGGGCAATAAAACGCATTTATTCTGAATGAGCCACACTTGACCAATTCGTCAACTAAATGAAATGTGGGTCATGCAAATTTCGCACGTCTGCCTTTCTTGACTTTACACTGGGCGTTTCTGAAATGGCTGTCAAACACAATAGACTTCCTCCGCAACTAGTATTTAATAAGTTATTAAGAGCATGCAGCAGATAGAAGATTTCAGTAAATAGAGGATATTGGTAAAATAAAACCTAAATAAGAGAAAAAAGGAATAGACCAGTGCCAAACCCCAAAAGCCTGTTTTATTTAGCAATCAGAGTAGTTAAAATTTTTTAGGTGCTTTTGTCAAATGCTTGGTTTTAGAGTTAAAGAGTTAATTAATAATTATGCCCTGTGGAAGTTTGTGAGAAGCAGTTTATTTGGGCCTTTCTGAAACTATAAAATCAAGCATTGTACAAGAACCACCTATACCTCAGTTGAATTTCTATCAGTTTACATACTCTCTCTCAGACATATCAAACATCATTTCAAACTGGACTTCCATCGCTAAGCCCAGATCTTTCTCAGGACCAAATCAGTTACATCTACCACTCAATCACTTAGAAGCATATCTTTCAGAAATTAAACTCTGGATGAAACACAACTTTCTTATGTTAAATAGCAACAAGACCGAGCTTATCATAGGCTCAAAATCAATCCTGAGTAAAACTGGTTCTTTCACTCTAACCACTGATGATATAGCTATGTCCCCTTCCCCTGGTTAGAAACCTGGGTGTTATCCTCAGTGCAATTCTTTCATTTGTACATTGTACATTGTGTATATAATCATAATATACATATATTGTACATACATTGTTAATATATTTTGTACATACATAGAAAATATATATTTATCTGTATATATATTTTTTTTCTCTATGCACCCCTGGTTCTCTTCCTCAGTTTGGACAGAGCACTCTCCACCATTTCACTGCGTGTTATACTGTGTATGACTATGTATGTGACGAATAAACCGAACTTGAACTTGAACTTGGCACCCATGTTCATGCTACTGTTAAGATGTACTTCTTTCACCTGTAATATTACTAAAATCCAAAATCCGTCTGCTAATAAATCTCTCATTCATGCTTTCATCTCTAGCCTCTCAGACTACTGAAACACTGTCCTTGCAGGCATTAGCCCTTCTCTCCTTCACAAGCTTCAGATGGGTCAGAAATCTGCTGCCTGTCTTCTCATTCAATCCCAGGTACACCAGCACATTACACCCATCCTCCAGGATTTTCACTGGCTTCCTGTTAAGTACCACATTCATTTCAAATCTTCCTTTTCAAATACAAAGCTCTCCATCGTCCAACACCTAAACTATCTGATCTTTTTGACTACAAACCCAATCGCTCTATCAGATCTTCTTCTGCCGGGCTCCTTACTGTTCTACACCCAACCTTCATAGCTTTGTTGATCAGGCATTATTATTATTATTATTATTATTATTATTATTATTATTATTATTATTATTATTTTAACATCATCATCATTACCATCACCATTGGAGCATTACCTTATGTCTTAGCAGTGTCTCAAGAAAGCAGAGATGCTTAAACGCATGCAGAGGAATAAGGATAAAAGGCACAAATAAAGTGAAAACCAGAAACAGACTTAGTTCATTATTTCCATTTACTCAGAAATAATGAAATAAGAAATAATGTACAATTGTACTGATTGCAATCCCACAGTTGTTTACCAACAATTATGTACATACTGTACTTTATACTGGTGTGATTCCTTCATTCACACTGTATTTGGGCAGAGAGCTAATGAAACATAATAAAGTGAGGAACACTAGCAAACACTGAGTCAAGTATAAAAAAAAAATGGTATGTTAAAAAAAATTCCTAGTTATGATTTCACTTTATTTTTTTATGGTTGATGCATCTTCATAAGTGCATTACTGACAAGCTTTAGTCAGAGAGGACATAAATATCTTGGTGACTTTGTCCAAGTCTTGGTGTGTTTCATAGAGAAAGCTTTGTTTTCAACATGGCTACATGTTGGCTACTATACTGAAAAAGCTTACAATGCCTCCAGAATACATGGCTCCAGTATTCATTTGAATGTTATAGCAAAGGGGATATTAAATTAGAGAAAATGTATAACTGAATATTACTGTTTTGGATTATATAATTATTTAACGTTTGAACCCTGAATACAACATAAATTATACAGCAGTTACAAAAAAAGTCAAATGGGCTAGTTGATGTCCTGTGGAGACAAGAGCTGAATAAACATGAATTAAGTGATCATTTCCTGAAGTCATCCAGCACTACTTACTTGCATGCATTGCTCCTCCCTTACAAACACAGAGCTGAAAGGCAAAATCTGGATGTAAAAACCTGTTTCTGGTGCCTGTATAAAATGTTTGGGAAATGTCTGTGTGCGTTTGCATGGCCTTAATTTTGCCTATTAGAAATGCTACACTATAATGGCCTATAATGCTATTAATCAATGTCAGACTATATAAATGTATTGTTCCATTAGTGCAATTCTTAAGCAATGTCATAACTATAAATACTTCATTGTATGTAGTAGGCAAATGAATAAATGAAGTACATCATTGGTGAGTAGTTATTGTGGAAACCAAATTTGTATTTTTATGTGATTAATGAGCAGCCCTTTTATTTTTATATATATATATATATATATATATATATATATATATATATATATATATATATATATATATATATATATATATATATATATATATATAATTGTATAGTGTGCATTGTCTTTAACATTCCTAACATATCCTCATTAAAACTGCATTTTGAAGTTAGTATCAAATAAATGCTTGAAATTAACTACTATTAATGTATATTGTACACATTCAAAGTTACTCATTTAAGTGTGTTCTGATAAATAAAAAATCATGATGACTATAAATAATATTTTATAATGAGATGATGCACCATCATGATTGCACACTTTGGATAGCAGAGTGGTGCAAAGAATACTGTTTTTCATATTTGTATGATACCTGTGGACTAGTTAGAAAGAACTACTTTGATCACTGAGTAAAGAATTATTTAAAAATGTCTTGTACACCACATATCTGTTTGCCACTATAAATGATTTAATTCCATATTCTAGCCTCCCCCTCTTGTCCCAGTGGAGTTATAATGTTTCATAATAAGTTACAATGGGAGCAGACTCTGACAACAGCACACTCTGAGCATGTATACATCTACAAGATCCTGATTACTGGTAAAAATCAGTTTGTCAATAAGTGAACTGAAGTGTTCACATGCACAATAATAATAATGTGATTATGTAAAAAAGGACAAAAAAGCATATGAAAAACAAACAAACAAACAAATTGCTATATGGGATCAGTGAAATCGGGGGAATTCTCTACAATGGACCTGATCTTAAAACCTTGTCCTCTTTGCCCGGCTGCAGAACAAGAGAGCCCATATTCCACTTACACTGACATAAAAAAAAAAAAATAGAAATCTGATAAAGCTGTTAATTTGCCCAGATTAATTAATTAATTAATCTGGGTTTTGCTTTGTGCGATGTAGAGCCGAACACTGATAAACGTTTACGTGACATTTTACATAGGAGTCTTATTTCCCTTTGCAGGGGTAAATGCACTCAGTGGCATTTGCAGTAAAGCACTGAATTACATTCAAAATAGACATGATTTATAGAAGCAAGCATTTCAGTTTGCTCAGAAAGTCCCCTGGATCCAGTCAAATGTTGTGCTCCAGCGGAGTACCAGGACAGAAGTGATCTTTGTCTAGTCTCTCACTCATCTGTGTGTCGATCGGAGGAGCCTCCTTACAGCAGAAGTATTGCTTCCAGAGCCGCTGGAACGCCGTGCGGAACTTCTTGATGCGGAATGCATACACGATGGGGTTGACGGCGGAGTTGCCGTGGGTGAGCAGGATGGCGATGTAGAGAAGGAACATGGGCTTCTCGCAACCAGGGCTGAAGAGTGTGATGCAGTTCAGGATGTGCAGTGGGAGCCAGCTGGCGGCAAACAACACAAGCACAAGCGCAAGCGACTTGGCTAGCTTCAGCTCCTTGTTGTAGTACTTGCTGGGGTCGCCATGGCCCACACCGACCTTCTTGTTCAGTTGCTTGTGTGATGGAAAATATTATTTGATCATGTATTATCATGTGATTCATATGTAATGATTCATATATAATCATGTTAATCCTTTCCATCATATAATCCTATATGAATGGTTTAGTCTGCAACTGACTATAAAAGACAACTCCCAGTACACAGTTAACATGTAAAATGAAAAGTTATTTACTGATCTAACTTAAGCTAAATAGCAACTAAATCTTTTGAACATACAGTATTCTATTTATTATGCACATATGGTAATTCTATCCTGACTCATGAAAATGTGGAATTCTGAATTGTGTAACGTTTGTAAGAAATTGTAGTGACTTTGCTATATCCTCTTCCTCAGAGCTGTTCACAACGGAAGCATCTCACCTGCGGACTCTCGGGGTTCTCGATCAGGTGTTCTTCCAGAAGAGGAGGAACCTTTTGACCGTCGAAGAACTTTCCGGTATCTTCCCCAACCTGCCCCAGGTCTACAGTCTTCATGGTCAGTCTCTCTGTGTGCGAGCGTATGTGTGTGCGTGCAAATCCGCTCCATTTGTCTTAGTGTGTTTTCAAACCTACATTTCTGAAGCCTACTTGGTGTCTAAATCATAATCAAGATTAAAGAAGTGTAAAACCCACCCAAACTGGGAATTTAATGACAGAACAATATCAGCTATCGGCACCATGCCATTACTGTGAGCAGGTATGGACTGGAGGCTGTACATGTTGTTTCTGCGGTGGCCTTCATGACACAAGTAGAGTTCTGTTGCCCACTGACACAACTTTCTAACAAACCACATATACACTGGCTCGCTTAAACAGATTCTGTTTTGTGGCGTTGCATTTGTGTTTCAGTGAATCTATGTGAGTCCATGAAGAGGCTGAGGGACTCTTCTATAGTTCAAGGCATCGGAGACATCATGGTGTCTAGAGTGAGCTGGCTAGTGTTACTCCCTTTCTAGTTCACATCATCTTTTGGTGCTGTCTAAAATGAAGGGGTTGTTCTGTGTAGTGTGGGATATACTTGTTGCTTTACTTGATATGTCAGTAGCTCATGTGTTTGTGTGTGTGCGTGTTAGTTTGAAGACGCTGCAGGAGAGGAGTTCCAGGAGCAGGTGTCTCACCTGTGCAGTCAGCAGAGTCAGGCACTGGAGCTCATTAAAAATAAACGCAAAGACCCACGTTTCACGCACCTTATACAGGTAACACTTTTTAGAGGTATAAAGCCTTTGGACAAACCTACAAACACTAGAGCTTCTGCCATATTTGTTAGTGGGCTGGGTTGTGAATTGGTTGACCCATATTTTGAATTGGAGACTATCCAGTCTTTTATATTTGACTTTTATTGCAGCACATAACTTCTAGTGATGCTGTTTTAGGTATAAATTGGTGTTGCAGTCAACAGAATCCACATTTGGACTTAGATGTCCTTGGCTCATTCGTGTGTGTGTGTGTGTGTGTGTTAGGAATGTGAAGCCAGCCCTCACTGCCGCCGACTACAATTAAAGGACCTTCTAGTGTCTGAGATGCAGAGACTCACCAAATACCCCTTGCTGCTGGATAACATCATCAGACACAGAAGGCATGTATAGAAACCCTCACATACAATGTATTGAACCATGAAAACACTTCAGTATACACACACATACCAGCTTACCAAGGAGGCAAGCACACACACCCTTTCTCCTGGATTAACACTAGTATGTGCCCCCACAACAGCTGGTTCTCCAGACCTGCAGCCATTGCTGAGGGCACAGGCGTGCTGCCGTGGGATACTACGAGCTGTCAATGAGGTCGTCAGGGAGACGGAGCACCGGCGACTGCTCAGCCGTTATCAGCGCAGGCTAGACTTGTCCCCTCTGGAGATGCAGGCCAGTCCTGTTGCTGCTCAGTTCAAGGTACGGCCTTACTATGTATCCACCATCTGCCTTCCAAACAGCTTCTCTGGTCTTGGAGCACCTGATCCAGAGTATGAATTATTAACTATATTCTTTTTCTATGTAGAATCTGGACCTGACCACTAAGAAAATGATCCACGAAGGACCGTTGACTTGGAAAGTTAGTAAAGATAAAGCTATCGGTAAGAGATCATCACAGCTGAACAAATCACTGTTAACTCTGGGGAATGCAGCTATTGAGAGCATGGTGCTATGCTGACTTGGAGTTATTTGGTTCCCTGCTACCTCACACATGACATGGTCTGAATAACTGTGTGTGTGTGTGTGTGTGTGTGTGTGTGTGTGTGTGTGTGTGTGTGTGTGTGTGTGTGTGTGTGTGTACACCTGCATCTGCCTGTATGTTCATACGTGTGTATACACATGTTTCAAGGACTTTTAATGTGAATGGATGCTTTCAGTGATCTGTGTGCAAGCTTGCATACATTTTTGTTTTTCCTCTTGCAAATGATTACTTGACAGGTCCATTCTCACTCTGTGTGTGTGTGTGTGTGTGTGTGTGTGTGTTCCAGACATTCATGCTCTGCTTCTCTCAGACATGTTGGTGCTACTCCAAAGGGGTTCAGGTGACCGTTTGATCTTGCGATGTCCAGTGCGCTCACTGGGTGGGGTTTGGGGTAGGAACACGGACCTCAAAACCCCCTTTTGCCCCGTTGTTCGCTTGGATTCATCTCTTGTCAGATCTGTGGCTACAGGTATATTTGTAGTTATTCTTACAGCTATGAATAGCCAGAATAGATGAATGGGTCTGGAATAACTATGTCTTTATTTTATTTTTAAAAAATTAAGAAGCCAGTTAGAAATTGCATTTGGGTTAGTTTGAATACATTGTTTGACAACCTGCTCTTCTCTATCAGATAACAAGGCCTTGTATGTGATCAGTACATCAGAGAGACAGATATACGAGCTGGTGGCTGGGACTTCCTCTGAGAAAAACACGTGAGTTTGTTTTTTTGTCTCTCTCTGACCCACCGTCTTCTCATCAAGGTCAACCAGTCAGCACTGCTGTGTCTGTTTTGTGATAACATTTATGGTGTCAGGCCATTTATGTTCAGATGATTTTAACAACATTGTGCTGTTGTAGAAATTGGGACCTGATGGCTTTAGCGATGTTTCCACAGATGGAAGAACCTGTTAGAAAAGACCATCTCCTCGGCCTCTGGAGGCAGTGAAGCCACCAAGCAAGGATCAACAGCTATCCCAACTGACCAATCAGAAGCCTACATGCATACTGGTGGGCAGGGTTATGTGGGAGGACGAGCTAAAATGGCTGATGCTGCTCTTCAAGATGGTAAGAATTTGTTACACTCCGTTACACAGTCATTGTTGCACTATGATAGTTAAACAGTATATTTCTGGTGGTGGTGGTGGTGTTTTTATAAATAGAATTTTAGCAGGCTCAGATATTTACCAACTTTTTTGCACCCTTTGTGTTCTGCCAGTCAGGACACTAAGACTGTTGATCCTTGGATCCTTGGATCCTTTAGAGGCTGCCAGTCAGAAGCAGAAAGTGACATCATTGTCCTCACAGCAAGAAGGGCAGGAGATGCCTTGCCAGTCACCAAAAGGCCGTTCACACCTGGAGATGCTGAGGCATGAAACGAGGCCCTGCCAATCACGAGCAAGCATACGGCAGCGCATGATAAAAAATGTGGATGGAATCTTTCTATCAATGAAGGGGCTGATGAAAAACCTGCATCAGCTTAGGGTAAAGTGGATATATTACTCACGCTCTCTCAAACACACACACACACACACACACACACACACACACACACACACACACACACACTATCATTGCAGCTAGCTAGCACTTTCATGTTATGTTTTAAAAGAATGGCTTTGTGCACTTGTGAGATCCTGGTTAACTCCTTGTTTTCATTTTCATAGGAGATTGAAGCAGACCACTGTAGACTGCTCACAATGGTGAGAAAAAAGTCACCTGTCAGTCAGTTCAGATGACACCATCCATGGGTCTTCCTCCATTATCAGGACACCATCTATTTATCTTGGGTCGAGCGATGGTAAGTGTGTCAAAGAAGCCATTTATAAATACTGGGGCTAAACCTGTTTAATGCTGTACCACAATTCTTTTTGATTGTACCAAACAAAAAGATCTAGTCTGGAATCACTAGAATAATTTGGGGTTGAGTTTAAATGGAGCACACAGTTGAATATTAAAACATCACCGCAGATCTTGGGTCTTGCTATTGCCAGACTGAAAACTGGCCTTCAAACCTGTAGCAATTCCCAATTTTAACTTTAAGAATTTTATGTATTTATTTGAATAATGTTTAGTATTGATTTTGGAGTTGATGTAATTATGTTGCTTATGGTGTACTACCCCTGCAGACTGTGGCAATTGTATGGTCATCTTTCCAACCTGTTTAGGTAACGAAGAAGGGCCAACAGAACCAGTTCAGCCCAAGATCCATTCTACAGGATTTTGATTTATTACACGAGACATTGTAAAGAGTTTTACTTACACATTTGAAACATGAACACACACATACTAAGGGTGTGGCATTCCTGCCATTTCATACATCCTGTGTAGCTCTTTACTAGAATCCCAGCATGCCTTTCTCCTGGGAGAAACCTGCAAATATTGTATTGTCTGCAACTGAGAAGAGAGACAGGACAGACGAACCTTCAGCTCATGCACCGAGTTGGAATAAAAAGCATTCAAATGAAAGTCCAGATATGTGAGGTGTTTTTTTTTTTATTAGGTAAAGCTAAAGTTGGAACAAGGGAACTGAGGTGACAGTTTAAAAAAAAAATTAGTCAGTGAAGATGAAGAAATGGAACTAAAATGAGACTGAAAATGTATGGCTGAGGAAATGAATCTGCCCATTAAAGGGACCCCCCCCCCAAGCACTTTACCCAATACATGTATGTTAATACTCACTCACGTCATCAGTGACAAACTGGCAACCCAACAGGTACCATTTTGCTCGAGGACCCATAATCAGCCCATGTCAACTTGACCCAAGATTGTGGCTCTCTTCGCCTTATGGAATGTGTGGATGGGTGACTTAAACAAATTCAGGTTCTTTTTCACTGGGACCCCTGCAAGACACATGGGCTCCAAGAGAGTATTTTGCATTAATATCATCATATGTCTATGTTGTATCCTTTATTTTATAAATTAACACTATGCGAGAGCAAAGAATAAAGAGTGTGGAAGGAGTTTATTTTATTTCTTTAAGCGTTCTACAGAATAGAAAATAAAGGTTTGGCCTCTCTTTACGCACAATGGATAAGGCAGGGCGTACTGGGATTGCCATTGTGTTGTGGCAAGACATCATCTTCACTGCTCATTACTGTATACTTATTTGTGCAGCCCTGTTCTGGACTGACTCCTGTCAACATTGCAGGGAACAAAAAGGAACATATTTGTTGTCTGATATCATGTCATTACCTATGAAGGGGCACCTTCTGTGTAGTGTAAATACTGTGAAGCTCGTCACTCACCTCTTGAAATGGCTCAGTGATGCCAGGGTTGGTTTTTGACACATATGAAAGGATTTATACTTTGATCTGTTAAGATGTTGGTAGAAGTGGCTCCTTTACACTGACTCCAGTTTGGCCTTTGTTGTATAATGGCTAATGTTATGGTTCAAAAAAGAATGAAACTGTCCAAGATCAGTGTTAAGGACCAGGTTCTACCTTAATCTAGCTGCATCTGGATGCTAATAGCCTAATGCTAGATTATGCCATCACATTTCCCTTTTATAAACTAACCTGTGAAAGGGAGAAGGAAGAATGGCCCTCTATCCTGTGTGGCTTTCCCACTCCCATGTGTTGGGACTGTTTTGAGGGTCGTTGGTGTAATTGGATTTTGGGGTGAATGTGGACCGGGCTTTGACAATTGACAAAATGTATAGAGCGGCTGGTCCATTTTTGGCTTTGTATGCAAGCATCAAGATTTCAAATCTGATGTGGTCAGTTACTTCATACTGCCAATGAAGTGAGCGCAGCAGTGGAGTGACATATGAATTTAGGAAGATTGAAGACCAGTGATGCAGCTGCATTATGGACAAGTTGTAGAGGGCTGATGGCTCTTAGAGGAAGACCAGCAAGTAGCGAGTTGCAGTAGTTTAGCTTTGAGATTACAAAAGACTGCACAATTACCTGGGCAGCTTCCTGTGAAAGAAAGGGCCGAATCCTTCGTATGCTACAAAGGAGAAATCTGCAAGACCAGGTCAGATTTGAAATATGAGTAGAGAATGACAACTGGTTGTCCAAAGTTATGCCCAGGCTACGAGCAGCTTCAGATAGTGATACCAGGGAGTTCTCGATGTACATAAGCTCGGCTTTACTGGGGTTGAGCCTCAAGTGGTGGCTGTCATCCATGACACAATGTCAGTCAAGCATGCTGAGATAAGTCTGGAGACCTGCGTATCGGAGGGTGGGAAAGAAAGAAATAATTGGGTGTCATCAGCATAGCAGTGGTAGGAAAAGCCATGAGAAGATATTACATCACCAAGAGAACAGGTATACAAAGAGAAGAGGGCCTAATACTGAGCCCTGGGGGACACCAGAGGAGAGTCTACATGGATTGGAAGTGGATCCTTTCCATGTTACCTAAATGGACTGAAAACATTTCCATGCAGAGCCAGTCACACCAAGGCTGGAGAGAACAGAGAGGAGAATGTTGTGGTTTACTGTGTCAAAGGCTGCTGAAAGGTCCAGAAGAATCAGGACAGAAGACAGTTTGGCAGCTTTAGCAGCATAAAGATTCGCAGTCACTGATATGAGGGCTGTTGAATGTGCTGGATTGTAGCCAGACTGATGGGGATCATGCAGCTACTTCTGTGTGAGGAAACCAGATAATGAATTGTAAACTTCTCGTTCAAGGGCTTTTGAGAGGAAAGAGAGAAGTGATACTGGTCTGTAACTGGTTATGTTGGTGCTGTTGAGTGTGGCATTCTTGAGGATTGGTACCACCCTGGTGGTTCTGAATGCAGAATGCAGATCTCTTGAGATCGTCTAGAACAGAGTGGAGGCAATGGGATCCAGCGGACATGTCGGATTGCTGGAAGTCAGGAGTTGAAGAGTTTTTCTGAGCAGAGAGGGGAAAAAGAAGCCAGAGAGTTGGATGTACAGGAATGAACACTGGCTGAAAGAATGGGAACAGAGGAAAAGGACCGGCGGATTGCTGCAACCTTCTCCTCAAAGAAGAGGATCAGACAAGGTTCAGACAAGAAGCCTTGAATTAACAGAATCTAAGGCAAAAATAATTAAACTCAGAGCCTACCATACCCAATCAGAGAATGATCCCGGAGAAAAACCCAAAGGACTACAGGCCATCTTTTGCGCCATGCAGTTTACGTTAGCTGTCCTAATTCTCTAGGATCGCTTTCTAAATACAACGCTGCTGTATTGAAGGTGGCCCGCAACCCAGATAACAGTCGGTCAACGATCAATAAAGAATCAAATCTACAAAAAAAAAAAAAAAAATGAAGCTGAAGCAGGCGGTTAAATAATGACCTAAACTATGATCTGAAGTAGTATGGTAGAATAGGGTGAACAACGATTGAAAGCTGTATATTCGGTGAGTGATAACCTGTAGAATATTGAGGAAAGGGATCGGGAGTTTGGGACGGCGGGGCGACACAAGGAACATGGGGGAGGAGAAGTGTTGGCATGGGGCGTAGTCGGTGTAGTAGCCACGGTTTGAATGAAGGAGACGGAAATATGTGTTTCTGTGAATAACAGATGAGTAGCTGTTCCCGCAGGCAAAACAGGGGAAAACGGAGTGGAATTGTTTGGTTTAGGGAAGGTGCACGGCCAAAGGAACAGACAAGAAAGTGCGACGAGTACGCCTGTTGTCTAATAGTGAGTGTAAAGAAACGTGGCGTTAAAACTGCTCAAGCGTATAAGAGTGAGGATAAATTATATGCTTAGGTGAAACAATATTATGCATGCCGTAATGGAAAGTAAAGCATACGTTTTATGCTCTCTCCATGATCCTTAACGCTCTTCATTTGGATGGTTTTCCAGCCGAATAGCTCTGATTCGCAAGTGTCTGGGTGATGAATGATAGTATTCACACACGCAGCGGGGCTCAAGGCATTGAACCAACGCATAGTGGAAGAGTTGGGAACGGATCATGGATTTTACATTGCACTGATCTTAAGATGTAACGTATTGCCTTTAAGGATTACTTTCTTTATTTCCATAGAACTGGGCAGTGTTTTGCAAAATTTCACGACGTGGATGTTGAAAAGTGCATTTTATTCCAGTCTGGAAAACCCCTGCGCTTGGATTTTCTTTGTGCCGCAAGGTCCTTAGCATTCGGATGTAGCCCCTCGCAAAGAAAGGCAAGTCGCCTAATTTTTGTAGTCTTTTTTCCCCTCACAGCGAATTGAGGGAACGACGCCTGTCTTCGCTTTGTGTTTTTCACCTTTTAACTTTTGGAGCCAAGTAAAACTCATTTTAAGCGTCGCATTGTCCTGTCCGCGTCGCTGTGCTCTAAGCCTGCAGTAATTTAATAGTTCTTGGCGTATTGGTGGATAGGGTTATTGGAATACGGTGAACTCGGTGCTGACATGCAAACAAAATGGAACCGGATTGATGAACCCTGCTGGGTATTCTTTCATTTCCTTTGTGTGGAGTCTCGTCAAATTGTTTCTTAAACCCAAATACTTGATTTCAATAAAATAATTCTTAATGTTTCCACTCATTTCACTTGTTTATTGTTTTGGTGGCTTGAAGTGCATGTTTTAATGTATGCTTACAGCAGTAATCTTTGTATCAGTAGACGCAAACTGTTTCCACCATACCTTATTGCAGTCTTCATTGGAAAATGGGTTTGGCTACGATTTAATCCTTAGCTCGCCTAACTCCAGTAAACGCGAGAGAGAACCGATACTGTGTGTCAAGCAGCGACTTAAGTTGTTGCAAAAGCTGGGATGTAGATAGTCCTGGTTATGTATTTACAATCGAACACCAACTTAAACTTTTCTTAAATGTAGGTGCGGCGTAAACTGCCTTAGATTCATGGATATTTTGATTACTGTACCAAACTTGGTCCAGTCCCAGCATTCGAGCTTTTCAATGAAGGCCTCTAAGCCTCGGCCTGTCTTTGCGTGGGTGTTGGGGGCGCCCTGAGTACCTCCCCTGCAATTCTTGTCCACTGTTACTCTGAGGCATTTAGGCCTTACCCTGTGCAGACAATGATCCGCTGAGCTGGTTACGTCGCTTGGCGACAAGTAATTTGAGATCACTGTTGATGGTTTACACCTACCTACAAAATGACAATGGGTCAAAAAAAAAAATGCATTGTTTCCAAACCACAGAATAATGCAAAGAAAACACATTCATGGTACTAATGTTTTAACTTAGGATTAGTTAAGAAATCAGTATTTGGTGGAATATCTCAGATTTTGATTGCAGCTTGTTCATGCATCTTCAGGTGTTCTCCACCAGTCTTTCACACTGCTTGTTAAATAAGCTTTGATTACCTAATCAGAATCTCATTAAATACAAAGAGCTGTACATGTGGTGGAATTCAACAGACTGTGGAATTGAAATCATTGCCAAATGCAGAGATACTGATTGGGACTGATCTCTTAATTTTCTTCGAGAGTTATGTTTTTATATATGAGTTTTTATTCTAACCTTTATTATAAAATGCATGGGGTTATGGTCCCATTCTATTCTGTTCAAACGTAGGCCTACTGTTTTTACAATTCCTGTGAGAAGCGTGTGTGTGTGAGAGAATCCAAGAGCCCCTATTTGAGATTGATGCGTGGCATGTGTTGGGAGTCTGCCCTCGACAAATGGTATCCTTGACTGTATTACCAGTTTTGTAAACAATCCCTGACAAGTGGGTGAGTAAGAAGTGCATGCACACAGACACAGCAGAAAGAGGAGGTCTGTGTTTTTGGCTTCCTAATCAGGAAAGCTTGCGTTCCCTTCATATACAGCCAATCAGAGAGAAGGGGACAGACATTTAGAAATAGAAAGTGAGGAAAGTTGTGGTTCTTCATTAAAGGAATTGGATTAAGAGTCACTATTCTTAAGAATGTGTTTAGTACCTACTCAGGCACACACAGCAGCTTCTTCAATGACAGTTGCTGCTGTTATTTTAGAGCTGACCACACACACAGACCCAGGTAAACATACGAACAGCTCACTGACATATTTTTGCTCTCCCCAGAAATAGGGTTGTGTGGTTAAAGGTCATGTAACCATAGAAACCTAGCCCCCACACTGTTCACTGCTCCTGTACCCTCTTATTCATTCCTTTGGTAAGAGCCAAGCTTGGTAACCCTGGAGATGATGGGAGATGGCTGGTGTGTGTGTGTGTGTGTGTGTGTGTGTGTGTGTGTGTGTGTGTGTGTGTGTGTGTGTGTGTGTGAGAGAGTGATGAGACCTTGTGGTGAGTGTGAGAATTGTGAAAGTACCGATTCACAAAGTTGTTGAACGATGAGCCTGTTTTTGTAAATTGCTTCCTTAGGGTGAAAAACATTTAATACCTTGAAGGTGAAGTGGTGTGTAATGCTATTTTCTGGTTTGTTCATTATTCTTGCACAGTTCAATTAATAGATGAAGACTACAACCTTTGTTTCAATTTTCAGTGTGTATTCAAGATGTTCATTTTCAAAATGTGACTCAATTTTATACTATCACTGTTCTGGGACATTAATGGATTCATTGAAATATATAAAAACAGATCTTTATAGATCTCTACATATTATGGTGTTGCTCTGATTTTATATGCACTTGTTCATTCTGAATGAGAACAGATTGTAGTGAAATTGTGGGCACTTGTAGCTCACCTTTAAGAGCAGATAGAGCTTTGTGCTGACACCACCAGTCTTTGGTTTGATTAACAGGGAGCGTGTTCACTCTGAGATGTGTTGCTCTGGATTATGGTATTTGCTTTAAAGGTATACTTATTACTCTTCCTCCCTCAGGTTAGTCCTCCTCCTCCTCTTCAGCCTTCAAAATAGATTCTCTCAGGAGTAAGGTTGAACTGCTGCAGCTGCCGCTGGCTCTATCCTCTAAATCTATCTCAGAGCGCAAAACTCAACTGGGCATAGCAACAAAATGTTCCAGGAGGCGGAGCTGGGGTCCACAAACCCCGCCCACTGGCCCCAGACATGGACAACGAGTCACAGTACTCGGGCTACTCCTACAAGTCCTCCCATTCCCGTAGCTCTCGCAAGCACAGGTGCGTATGCCATTTCCCGACATTCTTCCCTTTTGCCTAAATGTGGGTGGGCATTGATGTTTTGTCTAGAACATACAAATGTGAATGTACACTACTGCAAACACTGAGGGTACCACCGTATCGTTATTTAACGATTATCCATTTTATGTTGCTTTATGTACCAACTTGGAGTATACTGTGTATATAAATGTTTATATACATCTGTGTGCGCATGCGTGTGTGGTGGTGTTTCAGGGATCGGAGAGACAGGCACCGCTCTAAGAGCAGGGACAGCAGAGGGGACAAATCGGTCACTATCCAGGCTCCTGGAGAGGCCCTGCTGGACACAGAGTCCACACGTGGAGATGATCGAGTCCATGTTTTCACTTCATACCTCCTCCAGCCTGGAAAACCATTCCACTATAGCTTCAGACCATAAAAAGTCTATAGTGCTTCAAAATATGAATGATTGACTTTTTTTTTTTTTTTTACTGAAATGTTGGACTGGGCATCTCATGTCTCCTCATGCAGTGTCAGAAATTTTGCTCTAAAATCTCGCAGTACACATATACGCAACACGCGTATAAAAACAACCAATAGGGAACAGCCTGCCATAGCTCACATGCCAACTACAAATAACAGTGGTATAGCAAAATGAGCATGAAGTATGTGGGACACAAAAATATTTTGTGCAGTTGTCGCAGCAGATAGAATGCCTTTTTGATGTCACATTTTTGTGACAAAAGCACAATATCTTAATGATCTAGCATGATAGTTTCCAGAAAATCTGTATCATGTAGTCCGATATTGAGAACAACTATCGATGGAGCACTGTGCCATGGAGTTTGGTCAAGGTTTCAGATGCATCGTCTTGTACAGTTTGAAATGCAAAACAATGTTTAAGACTGCTGGAATTGCACAGTGCAAAGGCAGGTTGGGGTGAGTACCAATGTTAGCTGGCATGCTTTTGTTGTAGACTTGATGGCCGATTCATTGTCTTTTTTCCAAGTCAAGCTTCCACACATTCACACTTGACACTGTAACCTCATCAGCATGGTATGTTACTCTACAAGTCAAGTTTTCAGAACCAACTGATGGTGAATGACATCTCAAAACTATTCTTGAACGTACTTTTTCAGATTTGAATTCCTTACTGAGAAGTTTGAAAGAACTTAGGAGTCGTTGTTGAGTTAAAAAAAAATGTGTCTGGAGTGTGAATGGCCATCATAACTTGCATTTTTCATCGGAGCCTTGCTCACTAAAGCTGTTATTTTAACTAAGCCTACTCGCTGGTTGAGTTAGCTAGACAGGCAAGCTTGTTAAGGTTTAATTCCCGAAGTTTGGGCCCTGCTGTCGGCTTGAATGTCAACACGTAGCCCCCAGGAGAGAGAGTTTCGCCTGTGAGCTAAGAAAGGGGGAGAGAGACAAGTACTCATGCATGTGAGCACACAGCTAGACAACATGGAAAAAAGACACCCAACATGCAGCAGGAGTGGCTAAAGCCATACAGAAAACATGAGTACATGAGAAAGTGTTTTTCATGAATATAGTGGAGTGTTCTGATAACAATTTGGTTTGTTTATTTCATAGAGCTTCAAATATTGCATTGATGGAACCAAATAGACATTTAGGAGGAATTTGCCATACTTGCCATACGTCCTTCGCCATATGCATTCTTGCATTTTTCTCTTTGCTGTTTTCTGTTATAGTCATAAATTCTACATATATTTATTGAGAAAATCCTTTAAAGAGGCGCATGTCCATCATCACGTTTTATTTGTTTGGCTTTTTTTTTGGTGTTAGATTCACTATTGTAAACAAAATTACTTTTTTTGCATTTGATGTTGATATCGTTATGGCAGGATTTAGTGGAGGTACTGGTGTCTATATTAGATGATTAAATACACCGCACCAGCAGTTCTGAATCTTTGTGTTAAATAATCTATGCTGATTGTCACGATCAGTCCCTTCCATGTTCCGTGTTTTCCATGTCTTGTGTTTTGTTCCGTTCCACGGTTTCATTTTGTCCTCACACTGATTGCGTACACCTGTCCCTCGTTTCTAGTTCATGTATTTAAACCCTGCTGTGTGCCTTGGTCGTGGCTGCCTGTACACGGGCATCTCGTCGTTCCCGGAAGAAGCAGGGTCACGTTTATTTTGATAACGACGAGATCCCAGGTAAGCGTCTACCCGTCTTGACCAACGCTGCAGGGGGGAGCAGCCTGCAGCGCAAGACGTGAAACCACGGAAACAGGGAGTCCAGGAGGGTGGCCAATCGTGACATTATTACACTCAGGAATTAAAAAAAATATATTGTAGCATCCCATGAAATGTGATCTTTCACACATAATGAGAGCAGTTGGCAATGAACTAAAACTCAATTAAATATATCAACTTCCCCTTAAGCCTCTCATATACTCCACATTTAGGAACAAGCCTACTCCTACACAATAAGCAGTGCGGTATATGAAAAGAGCAGGCGTATCAAATAAACAGAGCAACATGGTTAAGGTCCAGCCAGATATGTAAATGTCTGCCAGAACATCCAGTGTGTGTCTGCCGTTCGGTCAAAACTGGATCAGTCCAGAGGCCGCCCCGTCAGATCTCTCTTGAACAAAACAGTGGTCGAAATGCTGTTGAGAACAGTTTTACAGTTACAACAACAGAAAAAAGACTCAAATATATGCTGGATGGTTTATTCATTAAGGGAGAAAGCTGTCTCTCTTGTGAAGGATTTGCCACAGAGACCTGGGCATGTGGTATGGTCTCTGCACGGTGCCGTCGTTACGCTCCAGACCCTCCACTAGAGGAGACAGAAACATCACAGTGGAAATAAAAACAATATAGTCCTGATGATTGGCATATGTGTAGTAGCTTGAGAGTGAAATGTGTGTGTGAGTGTGTGTGAAGGATTACTCCATAGATCCCTTTATGTGCTCGACTGTTTCATAAACGGAAGCGAATCCAGGGAGAGAGAAGTCTGGAGGAACGTCCTGCCAGTCAAAGCTAGGCAGACATCTCCCTAGTTCTGGGTGGAGGGAGAGACAGAAAATAATATGACTAACAATTAAACCTGCTGACTTATCACTGCAGGTATAAGTACTTTCCTGGTGGTTTGGTTATGTTTTGGTACATAGCATAGTCAAACTGTTACAAAACAGAATGGACAAATAGACAGGTAGTTGTGTAATCCTGCTGTCTGTACCTGGTTTACTTGGGGTGTAGAAATATGGACAAAGCTCTTGATTGAGGATGTCTTGGACACTCTGTAGTGGAAATGCATGTGAAAATCTCATTAACATGCAGAATGCTATGTATGCACAAATGCTATGTATGCGTGAGTGGCTAAGCCAATGCATGAATTACATGTACAAAGAGTTGCATATTGCAAAGACTTTTGATACGACAAATTCTGTTCTGTCAAGAGTGAGGTGAAGGTTTATTTCTCAGAGATGAAGCTGGTTACATTGCTTATTTGCAGTGTGAGGTTTTACCAATGTGGTTTGGGCGAGGTCAAGTCTAGGGTCACAATACTGCTGCTGAAAGAAGTCTTTAGGCAGGGCATTTGGGGCATACGCCTCTGGGGGCAACTTCCAGAACTCTGAAGGGCATTTTTTAACACAGACCTGCAAACCAACGCACAAA
This sequence comes from Electrophorus electricus, assembly GCF_041902795.1. Classification (NCBI taxonomy): domain Eukaryota; kingdom Metazoa; phylum Chordata; class Actinopteri; order Gymnotiformes; family Gymnotidae; genus Electrophorus; species Electrophorus electricus. Next base: position 249,732 of record NW_027658813.1, read on the forward strand.
CACACAGAGTGAAGGAGATCTTATTTGAGTAGCTAAACACAGTGTTGCTTTTTTTAATTTCTATCTACACTATTTACACATTGTTCATTGCATGATACAGCAAAAGGCTCCCAAACCAAGCAGCGAAAAGAGACCCAAGCCCCCAGAATTACAAACTGGCATTCACATATTACATGCTAAACTGTTTTGTAATAAATGAGTCTCATGTGCATATTTCTAAAAGGCTACTGACATACGTGTTTGGTTTCTGTACAATGTCAACAGGACATTTGTATGGAAATCTCACTTGAGTGGTTGGACACTGGAGACCCTCTAGAGTGGCGTCCATTTCTGTCGTTGCTCTGGCACACTTCAGAAGGTCAAAGTAGAGGACGTTTGGTTTGTCACTGAAACACGAGAGGATGCAGGAAACAAATGCAGCTTGACACATGAATATTAGCCAATTAAATAAACAATTTTTATTCAATTTTTTGAGTATGTGTATCAGGATTCAGTGCTGAAGAGTCACAACACTACCCAGCTAAGTGTTCTTTCTTCGAGGGTGAATTTGACAGGGGTAACCAATAAACTCTGCAGTGTTGTGACACTCCTAGACATGAGTTTGGACCCCTTGGTTTAGAGACAATCATTAAACACAAGTGATTTGATTGGTTCCACTTGTTGCTGTGCAGTGCCAATCATGAAAATCTTAAAGCTAAAGTCTAACCCATCTTGTCTTGTTGATGTTTCATGTTTCCACATGATTTGCACCTGCACAGCTCCATTGTAACCCTAGTCCGACTCACTAAAGTCCATTCGAAAGAATACTGACGGTGTTCCTTACATACTGGGTGTGCTGTTTTGGTATTCCTGTGAAGATATAAATACCAATCCAGTATGTGAGGGACTTACACATTGACTCCAGCTCCACAAAACATCCCAGTGGAGTTCTGGGGCAACACGACATGACGAGAGTCTCCAAGCAGCCACGCTGTGTTAGAACCTCCGTTAGAAGGATATCTCACAAGCCATACATGGGTAAAACACCTTCCGCTTGAGCCCACAATAATAATGATTTTTTTCCCCAATGAAAGTGTAGTTGGAAATGTTTCTTACCCAGGGAGCGAATAAGAATATAGGTGACAATGGCAGCCACAAAAATAATACAGCAGATAATGTCTGCACATCTCCTGAACAAAAACAAGAAATATTATTACACATTGGGCAGCTTCCTGTGAAAGAAAGGGCCGAATCCTTCGTATGCTACAAAGGAGAAATCTGCAAGACCAGGTCAGATTTGAAATATGAGTAGAGAATGACAACTGGTTGTCCAAAGTTATGCCCAGGCTACGAGCAGCTTCAGATAGTGATACCAGGGAGTTCTTGATGTACATAAGCTCGGCTTTACTGGGGTTGAGCCTCAAGTGGTGGCTGTCATCCATGACACAATGTCAGTCAAGCATGCTGAGATAAGTCTGGAGACCTGCGTATCGGAGGGTGGGAAAGAAAGAAATAATTGGGTGTCATCAGCATAGCAGTGGTAGGAAAAGCCATGAGAAGATATTACATCACCAAGAGAACAGGTATACAAAGAGAAGAGGGCCTAATACTGAGCCCTGGGGGACACCAGAGGAGAGTCTACATGGATTGGAAGTGGATCCTTTCCATGTTACCTGATAGGACTGAAAAAACTGGAATCAGATTGTGAGCTAAGAAAGGGAGAGAGAGACAAGTACTCATGCATGTGAGCACACAGCTAGACAACATGGAAAAAAGACACCCAACATGCACCCAACATGCAGCAGGAGTGGCTAAAGCCATACAGAAAACAGCGCATCTGGTAATGGGACATCCAATCACGGTACTAACCACACACAGTGTAATAGCATACGTGAACTCACAAGCCTTCGCCTTGACAGCACTAAGGCAACAGAGGATCAGCAAAATTTTGGAAGCACCACACATCACGTACACGCATGAACGAATCAACATGGCAGACATGATGGGAAGAGAAGAGCCTCATCAGTGCGAACAGGAAGTCAAAAAGCAGGAGAAGGTGAGACCAGACCTAGAAGGAGAACCAATTCCAGGAGCAGGGAACATGTTCACCGATGGATGTGGATTTAGAGGACCATACGGGGATATAAAAGCAGGGTGTGCAGTGGTGGCAGAAACACAGGGAGAAGTAGATGAATTTTGGACGGTGAAAGCAGAAAGGCTGAAAGGTTAGCAATCAGCACAGCGAGCTGAGGTAATGGCAGTAGTGGAGGCCTTGAAGTTAGCAAAGGGCAAGGAAGTGAATATTTATACTGACTCTGCTTACACGGTAGGGGCAGCACATGTGGAGCTAAGACAATGGATGAGAGCAGGGTTTAGGACAGCGGGAAACAAACCAATTAAACATGAGGCAGAAATGAGGGAGCTGGCAAAGGCCTTGCAGGGACCAGAAAGAGTAGCTATCATAAAGTGCAGGGGACATGTAGAGTATGTCAACAGTACAATCCCAAACCTACAATTAAGGTGGCACCCTGTAAGTATCCGTTGTCATTAACACCAGGGGAAGAGATAGTAAATGACTACACAGACATGGTGGACTCAGCACAGGGGTACACGTACGTATTGATGCGCGTAGACAACTACACAGGGTGGACGGAAGCGTGGCCAACAAAACGGGAAGACAGTGCTTCAGTGGTAAAGTTCCTGGTGAACCAGTACATTCCTCACCATGGGTTTCCGAGAAAGGTGAGATCAGATAATGGCACTCATTTTACAGCGCGCAATTTGCAGGAGTTAGAGAAAATGCTGGGTCTGAAACATTCATTTGGGGCAGTGTATCATCCTCAGTCTCAAGGTAAGGTGGAAAGGATGAATCTAAATGTGAAAAACAAAGTGGCCAAAATCTGTGCACAGACAAAATTAAATTGGGTTGACGCCTTCCCTTTGGCATTAATGCAAATGAGATGTTCAGTAAATGCAACAACTGGTTTTACCCCTTTTGAATTGCAGACAGGTCGAGGATTTCCAGGACCCCACGGACCCTTAACAATAAATGAGAAAACAAAAACATCTCACACACACATCATACTTTAATGAATTGCAAAGTATCGTTTCAGCTTTCTCCACGCAGGAGGGGGACCGGACGGGGAGCAGACAGAGAAAATGGAGTGAGCCGAGGTGGACAGGTCCATTCCAGGTGACAGAAAGAACCAGCCACGCCGTAGGCCTGAAGGGTAAAGGGGAAACATGGTTTCATCTGAGCCAGTGCGCCGCCACAGTGTCACGGCAGAGGAGTCTGCAAGAGACAGCAAGGGACCTTTCTGAAACATCACCTAACTCACCTGACCCGGACGGGTCAGGTGTTCACTCCCACACAGAAGGGGCAGAATAATCCCCGGGAGCAAAAGGGTGAAGGTAGTCCACCCTTAGACCCCGAAGTAAGAAGAACAGAACACCAGTGATGACTTCTGGACAATTGTGTTGTTTGATTATTTGTTGGTGTATTGTGTTGTGTGTTTCCATTTACAGTTTGGTCACGCTTGGGTTAAATAATAGCATGGCAGTAGGAAAGGATTAAAACATTAAGAACAAGACGGTGAAGCAGAATGGGGGTAGAGATTGGTGGATGTGTAGCATGTGCAGCCACAAGACCCAGACTTATAACAACCCCGGCACCCCTATTCCCACAAAAAGACCCCAAGGGTTATGTGTGCATGATTGGCCTGACTAAGGAAAGAAACCCTAAGAATTGTGACACTTTGAGCGTTATTTTCCCCCCCATCAGTAACAGAACCAGAACAGGACTATTTTCACCCAAAAAGGGGGAGGGGAACTACACTTGCTTCGTTAGAAGTTCAAGCACACCTCAAGTACGCTTGGGGCACATCCCGGCGGTGTAACCGCACAGTCACTGGGAACGAGTCTGTGGGTTCATGGGCACGAGCAGGATTGTATGATTATTGTGGAAGGATGACTTTGGTTGTTAACATGCCAGAGAACTCGGAGGGGACATGCGCCATGGTCAGGTTAGCAGCTCCTTTATTACTGATAGGCAAAAAACTACACAGGGACCCGGTAACTGATGCAGCAAGACAGAAGCGAAAGGCAAACCATTTTGATTTAACAAGGAATACCCCCACATACATAGATGCAATAGAAATACCTCGTGGAGTTCCGGACAGGTATAAGTTAGCAGACCAGATAGCAGGGGGATTTGAGAATATTCCGATACTTTCCGCATTATTCCCCATTACTCCAAATAAAAATGTGGATCGGATTAACTATGTACATTATAATGTCCTCAGGCTAGCCAACCTGACTAGGGATGCAGTGCAAGGACTTAGAGATCAGCTGGGACCAACCTCACTGATAGCGGTGCAAAATCGTATGGCATTAGATATGTTGTTGGCGGAAAAGGGGGGCGTCTGCGCTATGCTTGAGGATATGTGTTGTACATTCATTCCTAATAATACCGCTCCGGATGGGTCAGTTAGTAGAGCATTGGATGGTTTGAAGACCCTATCAGAGGAAATGCATGAGAATTCAGGCATAAACAACCAGTTGGAATCCTGGATGGTGAGCCGGTTCGGTCAGTGGAAAGACTTAATTGTGTCATTGATGGTTTCATTAGCCACATTCACGGGAATTGCTGTGACATGCGGGTGCTGCTGTATTCCATGTATTAGGGCGTTAATGGTTAGACTAATCTCAGCTATGATAGAAAGGAAAGATGTGCATGAGGGTACCACGATGATGCCACTGATACAGGGGGAAAGGGACGTAGAGACAGGAGATGCCAGAATAAAGGAGTGTGATTGGTGATCTCTTTGTAGAGATCAAAAGGGGGAATTGTGGGGTTTCAGAAATTAAATGAATGCTAAGCTTACACTAGTAGAGAATAATGCGCAGAATGGAATAGGACTAATCCTTGAATAAATAAAATAATTACTGTATGTCCAGACATAACAGGAAATGCCCTAGACGTGCATATGTGTGATTATGCAAGAAGACACGTGTACGAGACGGTCAAACAGAGGTGACGGCTGAGATGGAAAAACACAAAAGCAGAAGTGTCACAAGGCGAGAGAAATATAAGTCTGTCTGTTGCAAAGTTATGCTTTAGATCTCACTCGCACTGTGTTGTGAAGTGACATCTCCAGAGCTCTGCATTAATAAAAGGCCACAGGGTAACGCATTGGTTCCTGTCTCTTCTTTCCTGCATCAACGGACACGACATTAACTAATGATATAACAGAATCTGGCCCTTAGCTATTTTATTAGCTTTTTATCAGGGCACGCTTAGTAAAACGTCACATCACTACATCAACCTTTTAAAAAAATTAACAGGCAATCAAATTATTTTGGCTATACTAAAACCTGTCCTGGAGCAATGCCTAGCTAGCTGGATATCTAACACTAACATGCAAGACTGAGTTTGTTTTGCAGAAGTAGCAGACGCTAAATAGCTGCCTTGTAAAAGAGGTTTGCATTGGGGACTGTTTGTATTTGATGTATGCACGTTAGGTATTATTGCATAACGCTATTTGTGATGTATTTTTGTTTTTCAATCAGTCACATTCCGAGCCAAACTTCTCTTAGCTATCTTGTATCAGTGGAGAACTACTTTTGATGGCATTGTTACTAGCTAACTGTTAGCTAGCAAGGTAACAAGGTAACTCTTTTCAAACAACAAAAAGAAAAAACACTTTACTGTGATTAACAACTATGAATTTACTAAGTTGTGATTGTTTCATAGAAGGTCTGATTAGCTAGCCTAGCTAAAGCTATGTTTGATACGTTTTGATACGTCTAACGACACTGGCATTTTTGGACGAGTAGCTTTATAGTTGCTTAGCTAATGTCACAGAATTAAAAGTAGAATCAGAAGGAAATGTTGAATATTGTGTCATTGCACCAACCATGAGGCATTAAAGTGTCTGGACAAGAACATAGCTAGCTAGCTAACTGGCTTAGATCACTACTGCAGCTCTCACACCTCCGTTTATTACATCATAATAGGTAATGTGGACTTTTTAAGGACCATTGTTGCGTCTGATAACCCGTTCAGAAAAGGTGTTCTTCAGCTGAATGAACAGATACTGAAACGAACACTAAGGAGATCATCCAACATTGAACATATTTCACTAGACACACTAGTGGAAGAGCTGCTGAGGTTCCTGAGCCATGAATTTCCGGCCTACAGCATCTACTCTGGACAGGTATGTCACCGCCTTGCACCAGGATGCAGAGATCCATGAGCATGACTGAGATGTAATTATAACTATATACACCTCATTAGTCTGATGCTAATGAGCACACATGCACACCTGCTGTCCAGTTCTTTAACATCCATATCCATCACCTTGATTTATCTTAGTTAGTTGCTGCTGAAGCTCTGTCTCTCTTTCTCTCTTTCCCCATGCCTCCTTCTCTTCCTGTAGGAGTGTGGATACACCACTGGCGTTGTTGCCTGATGCACCTCCTTTGGAAGAGGACACGGTCCACTGTCAGAACTGGCAGGAGACAGTGGAGCCGCACACACTCGCCTCTCTCGGCTCCCGGGAGATCGAACGGCAGGCTGTCATATATGGTAAAACAGCAAATGTGGTGCACAGCAACTGACTATAAAAGACAACTCCCAGTACACAGTTAACATGCAAAATGAAAAAAAATTATTTACTGATCTAACTTAAACTAAATAGCTACTAAATCTTTTGAACATACAGTATTCTATTTATTATGCACATATGGTAATTCTATCCTGACTCATGAACATGTGGAATTCTGAATTGTGTAACGTTTGTAAGAAATTGTAGTGACTTTGCTATATCCTCTTCCTCAGAGCTGTTCACAACGGAAGCGTCTCACCTGCGGACTCTCAGGGTTCTCGATCAGGTGTTCTTCCAGAAGATGAGGAACCTTTTGACCGTCGAAGAACTTTCCTGTATCTTCCCCAACCTGCCCCAGGTCTACAGTCTTCATGGTCAGTCTCTCTGTGTGCGCGTGTGTGTGCGTGCGTGCAAATCCGCTCCATTTGTCTTAGTGTGTTTTCAAACCTAAATTTCTGAAGCCTACTTGGTGTCTAAATCATAATCAAGATTAAAGAAGTGTAAAAGCCACCCAAACTGGGAATTTAATGACAGAACAATATCAGCTATTGGCACCATGCCATTACTGTGAGCAGGTATGGACTGGAGGCTGTACATGTTGTTTCTGCGGTGGCCTTCATGACACAAGTAGAGTTTTGTTGCCCACTGACACAACTTTCTAACAAACCACATACACACTGGCTCGCTTAAACAGATTCTGTTTTGTGGTGTTGCATTTGTGTTTCAGCGAATCTGTGTGAGTCCATGAAGAGGCTGAGGGACTCTCCTATAGTTCAAGGCATAGGAGACATCATGGTGTCTAGAGTGAGAGCTGGCTAGTGTTACTCCCTTTCTAGTTCACATCATCTTTTGGTGCTGTCTAAAATGAAGTGGTTGTTCTGTGTAGTGTGGGATATACTTGTTGCTTTACTTGATATGTCAGTAGCTAATGTGTTTGTGTGTGTGCGTGTTAGTTTGAAGACGCTGCAGGAGAGGAGTTCCAGGAGCAGGTGTCTCACCTGTGCAGTCAGCAGAGTCAGGCACTGGAGCTCATTAAAAATAAACGCAAAGACCCGCGTTTCGCGCACCTTATACAGGTAACACTTTTTAGAGGTATAAAGCCTTTGGACAAACCTACAAACACTAGAGCTTCTGCCATATTTGTTAGTGGGCTGGGTTGTGAATTGGTTGACCCATATTTTGAATTGGAGACTATCCAGTCTTTTAGATTTGACTTTTATTGCAGCACATAACTTCTAGTGATGCTGTTTTAGGTATAAATTGGTGTTGCAGTCAACAGAATCCACATTTGGACTTAGATGTCCTTGGCTCATTCGTGTGTGTGTGTGTGTGTGTGTTAGGAATGTGAAGCCAGCCCTCACTGCCGCCGACTACAGTTAAAGGACCTTCTAGTGTCTGAGATGCAGAGACTCACCAAATACCCCTTGCTGCTGGATAACATCATCAGACACACAGAAGGCATGTATAGAAACACTCACATACAATGTATTGAACCATGAAAACACTTCAGTATACACACACATACCAGCTTACCAAGGAGGCAAGCACACACACCCTTTCTCCTGGATTAACACTAGTATGTGCCCCCACAACAGCTGGTTCTCCAGACCTGCAGCCATTGCTGAGGGCACAGGCGTGCTGCCGTGGGATACTACGAGCTGTCAATGAGGTCGTCAGGGAGACGGAGCACCGGCGACAGCTCAGCCGTTATCAGCGCAGGCTAGACTTGTCCCCTCTGGAGAGGCAGGCCAGTCCTGTCGCTGCTCAGTTCAAGGTACGGCCTTACTATGTATCCACCATCTGCCTTCCAAACAGCTTCTCTGGTCTTGGAGCACCTGATCCAGAGTATGAATTATTAACTATATTCTTTTTCTATGTAGAATCTGGACCTGACCACTAAAAAACTGATCCACGAAGGACCGTTGACTTGGAAAGTTAACAAAGATAAAGCTATAGGTAAGAGATCATCACAGCTGAACAAATCACTGTTAACTCTGGGGAATGCAGCTATTGAGAGCATGGTGCTATGCTGACTTGGAGTTATTTGGTTCCCTGCTACCTCACACATGACATGGTCTGAATAACTGTGTGTGTGTGTGTGTGTGTGTGTGTGTGTGTGTACACCTGCATCTGCCTGTATGTTCATACGTGTGTATACACATGTTTCAAGGACTTTTAATGTGAATGGATGCTTTCAGTGATCTGTGTGCAAGCTTGCATACATTTTTGTTTTTCCTCTTGCAAATGATTACTTGACAGGTCCATTCTCACTCTGTGTGTGTGTGTGTGTGTGTGTGTGTGTGTGTGTGTGTGTGTGTGTTCCAGACATTCATGCTCTGCTTCTCTCAGACATGTTGGTGCTACTCCAAAGGGGTTCAGGTGACCGTTTGATCTTGCGATGTCCAGCGCGCTCACTGGGTGGGGTTTGGGGTAGGAACACGGACCTCAAAACCCCCTTTTGCCCCGTTGTTCGCTTGGATTCATCTCTTGTCAGATCTGTGGCTACAGGTATATTTGTAGTTATTCTTACAGCTATGAATAGCCAGAATAGATGAATGGGTCTGGAATAACTATGTCTTTATTTTATTTTTAAAAAATTAAGAAGCCAGTTAGAAATTGCATGTGGGTTAGTTTGAATACATTGTTTGACAACCTGCTCTTCTCTATCAGATAACAAGGCCTTGTATGTGATCAGTACATCAGAGAGACAGATATACGAGCTGGTGGCTGGGACTTCCTCTGAGAAAAACACGTGAGTTTGTTTTTTTGTCTCTCTCTGACCCACCATCTTCTCATCAAGGTCAACCAGTCAGCACTGCTGTGTCTGTTTTGTGATAACATTTATGGTGTCAGGCCATTTATGTTCAGATGATTTTAACAACATTGTGCTGTTGTAGAAATTGGGACCTGATGGCTTTAGCGATGTTTCCACAGATGGAAGAACCTGTTAGAAAAGACCATCTCCTCGGCCTCTGGAGGCAGTGAAGCCACCAAGCAAGGATCAACAGCTATCCCAACTGACCAATCAGAAGCCTACATGCATACTGGTGGGCAGGGTTATGTGGGAGGACGAGCTAAAATGGCTGATGCTGCTCTTCAAGATGGTAAGAATTTGTTACACTCCGTTACACAGTCATTGTTGCACTATGATAGTTAAACAGTATATTTCTGGTGGTGGTGGTGGTGGTGTTTTTATAAATAGAATTTTAGCAGGCTCAGATATTTACCAACTTTTTTGCACCCTTTGTGTTCTGCCAGTCAGGACACTAAGACTGTTGATCCTTGGATCCTTGGATCCTTTAGAGGCTGCCAGTCAGAAGCAGAAAGTGACATCATTGTCCTCACAGCAAGAAGGGCAGGAGATGCCTTGCCAGTCACCAAAAGGCCGTTCACACCTGGAGATGCTGAGGCATGAAACGAGGCCCTGCCAATCACGAGCAAGCATACGGCAGCGCATGATAAAAAATGTGGATGGAATCTTTCAATCAATGAAGGGGCTGATGAAAAACCTGCATCAGCTTAGGGTAAAGTGGATATATTACTCACGCTCTCTCAAACACACACACACACACACACACACACACACTATCATTGCAGCTAGCTAGCACTTTCATGTTATGTTTTAAAAGAATGGCTTTGTGCACTTGTGAGATCCTGGTTAACTCCTTGTTTTCATTTTCATAGGAGATTGAAGCAGACCACTGTAGACTGCTCACAATGGTGAGAAAAAAGTCACCTGTCAGTCAGTTCAGATGACACCATCCATGGGTCTTCCTCCATTATCAGGACACCATCTATTTATCTTGGGTCGAGCGATGGTAAGTGTGTCAAAGAAGCCATTTATAAATACTGGGGCTAAACCTGTTTAATGCTGTACCACAATTCTTTTTGATTGTACCAAACAAAAAGATCTAGTCTGGAATCACTAGAATAATTTGGGGTTGAGTTTAAATGGAGCACACAGTTGAATATTAAAACATCACCGCAGATCTTGGGTCTTGCTATTGCCAGACTGAAAACTGGCCTTCAAACCTGTAGCAATTCCCAATTTTAACTTTAAGAATTTTATGTATTTATTTGAATAATGTTTAGTATTGATTTTGGAGTTGATGTAATTATGTTGCTTATGGTGTACTACCCCTGCAGACTGTGGCAATTGTATGGTCATCTTTCCAACCTGTTTAGGTAACGAAGAAGGGCCAACAGAACCAGTTCAGCCCAAGATCCATTCTACAGGATTTTGATTTATTACACGAGACATTGTAAAGAGTTTTACTTACACATTTGAAACATGAACACACACATACTAAGGGTGTGGCATTCCTGCCATTTCATACATCCTGTGTAGCTCTTTACTAGAATCCCAGCATGCCTTTCTCCTGGGAGAAACCTGCAAATATTGTATTGTCTGCAACTGAGAAGAGAGACAGGACAGACGAACCTTCAGCTCATGCACCGAGTTGGAATAAAAAGCATTCAAATGAAAGTCCAGATATGTGAGGTGTTTTTTTTTTTATTAGGTAAAGCTAAAGTTGGAACAAGGGAACTGAGGTGACAGTTTAAAAAAAAAATTAGTCAATGAAGATGAAGAAATGGAACTAAAATGAGACTGAAAATGTATGGCTGAGGAAATGAATCTGCCCATTAAAGGGACCCCCCCCCAAGCACTTTACCCAATACATGTATGTTAATACTCACTCACGTCATCAGTGACAAACTGGCAACCCAACAGGTGCCATTTTGCTCGAGGACCCATAATCAGCCCATGTCAACTTGACCCAAGATTGTGGCTCTCTTCGCCTTATGGAATGTGTGGATGGGTGACTTAAACAAATTCAGGTTCTTTTTCACTGGGACCCCTGCAAGACACATGGGCTCCAAGAGAGTATTTTGCATTAATATCATCATATGTCTATGTTGTATCCTTTATTTTATAAATTAACACTATGCGAGAGCAAAGAATAAAGAGTGTGGAAGGAGTTTATTTTATTTCTTTAAGCGTTCTACAGAATAGAAAATAAAGGTTTGGCCTCTCTTTACGCACAATGGATAAGGCAGGGCGTACTGGGATTGCCATTGTGTTGTGGCAAGACATCATCTTCACTGCTCATTACTGTATACTTATTTGTGCAGCCCTGTTCTGGACTGACTCCTGTCAACATTGCAGGGAACAAAAAGGAACATATTTGTTGTCTGATATCATGTCATTACCTATGAAGGGGCACCTTCTGTGTAGTGTAAATACTGTGAAGCTCGTCCCTCACCTCTTGAAATGGCTCAGTGATGCCAGGGTTGGTTTTTGACACATATGAAAGGATTTATACTTTGATCTGTTAAGATGTTGGTAGAAGTGGCTCCTTTACACTGACTCCAGTTTGGCCTTTGTTGTATAATGGCTAATGTTATGGTTCAAAAAAGAATGAAATTGTCCAAGATCAGTGTTAAGGACCAGGTTCTACCTTAATCTAGCTGCATCTGGATGCTAATAGCCTAATGCTAGATTATGCCATCACATTTCCCTTTTATAAACTAACCTGTGAAAGGGAGAAGGAAGAATGGCCCTCTATCCTGTGTGGCTTTCCCACTCCCATGTGTTGGGACTGTTTTGAGGGTCGTTGGTGTAATTGGATTTTGGGGTGAATGTGGACCGGGCTTTGACAATTGACAAAATGTATAGAGCGGCTGGTCCATTTTTGGCTTTGTATGCAAGCATCAAGATTTCAAATCTGATGTGGTCAGTTACTTCATACTGCCAATGAAGTGAGCGCAGCAGTGGAGTGACATATGAATTTAGGAAGATTGAAGACCAGTGATGCAGCTGCATTATGGACAAGCTGTAGAGGGCTGATGGCTCTTAGAGGAAGACCAGCAAGTAGCGAGTTGCAGTAGCTTAGCTTTGAGATTACAAAAGACTGCACAATTACCTGGGCAGCTTCCTGTGAAAGAAAGGGCCGAATCCTTCGTATGCTACAAAGGAGAAATCTGCAAGACCAGGTCAGATTTGAAATATGAGTAGAGAATGACAACTGGTTGTCCAAAGTTATGCCCAGGCTACGAGCAGCTTCAGATAGTGATACCAGGGAGTTCTCGATGTACATAAGCTCGGCTTTACTGGGGTTGAGCCTCAAGTGGTGGCTGTCATCCATGACACAATGTCAGTCAAGCATGCTGAGATAAGTCTGGAGACCTGCGTGTCGGAGGGTGGGAAAGAAAGAAATAATTGGGTGTCATCAGCATAGCAGTGGTAGGAAAAGCCATGAGAAGATATTACATCACCAAGAGAACAGGTATACAAAGAGAAGAGGGCCTAATACTGAGCCCTGGGGGACACCAGAGGAGAGTCTACATGGATTGGAAGTGGATCCTTTCCATGTTACCTGATAGGACTGAAAAAACTGGAATCAGATTGTGAGCTAAGAAAGGGAGAGAGAGACAAGTACTCATGCATGTGAGCACACAGCTAGACAACATGGAAAAAAGACACCCAACATGCACCCAACATGCAGCAGGAGTGGCTAAAGCCATACAGAAAACAGCGCATCTGGTAATGGGACATCCAATCACGGTACTAACCACACACAGTGTAATAGCATACGTGAACTCACAAGCCTTCGCCTTGACAGCACTAAGGCAACAGAGGATCAGCAAAATTTTGGAAGCACCACACATCACGTACACGCATGAACGAATCAACATGGCAGACATGATGGGAGGAGAAGAGCCTCATCAGTGCGAACAGGAAGTCAAAAAGCAGGAGAAGGTGAGACCAGACCTAGAAGGAGAACCAATTCCAGGAGCAGGGAACATGTTCACCGATGGATGTGGATTTAGAGGACCATACGGGGATATAAAAGCAGGGTGTGCAGTGGTGGCAGAAACACAGGGAGAAGTAGATGAATTTTGGACGGTGAAAGCAGAAAGGCTGAAAGGTTAGCAATCAGCACAGCGAGCTGAGGTAATGGCAGTAGTGGAGGCCTTGAAGTTAGCAAAGGGCAAGGAAGTGAATATTTATACTGACTCTGCTTACACGGTAGGGGCAGCACATGTGGAGCTAAGACAATGGATGAGAGCAGGGTTTAGGACAGCGGGAAACAAACCAATTAAACATGAGGCAGAAATGAGGGAGCTGGCAAAGGCCTTGCAGGGACCAGAAAGAGTAGCTATCATAAAGTGCAGGGGACATGTAGAGTATGTCAACAGTACAATCCCAAACCTACAATTAAGGTGGCACCCTGTAAGTATCCGTTGTCATTAACACCAGGGGAAGAGATAGTAAATGACTACACAGACATGGTGGACTCAGCACAGGGGTACACGTACGTATTGATGCGCGTAGACAACTACACAGGGTGGACGGAAGCGTGGCCAACAAAACGGGAAGACAGTGCTTCAGTGGTAAAGTTCCTGGTGAACCAGTACATTCCTCACCATGGGTTTCCGAGAAAGGTGAGATCAGATAATGGCACTCATTTTACAGCGCGCAATTTGCAGGAGTTAGAGAAAATGCTGGGTCTGAAACATTCATTTGGGGCAGTGTATCATCCTCAGTCTCAAGGTAAGGTGGAAAGGATGAATCTAAATGTGAAAAACAAAGTGGCCAAAATCTGTGCACAGACAAAATTAAATTGGGTTGACGCCTTCCCTTTGGCATTAATGCAAATGAGATGTTCAGTAAATGCAACAACTGGTTTTACCCCTTTTGAATTGCAGACAGGTCGAGGATTTCCAGGACCCCACGGACCCTTAACAATAAATGAGAAAACAAAAACATCTCACACACACATCATACTTTAATGAATTGCAAAGTATCGTTTCAGCTTTCTCCACGCAGGAGGGGGACCGGACGGGGAGCAGACAGAGAAAATGGAGTGAGCCGAGGTGGACAGGTCCATTCCAGGTGACAGAAAGAACCAGCCACGCCGTAGGCCTGAAGGGTAAAGGGGAAACATGGTTTCATCTGAGCCAGTGCGCCGCCACAGTGTCACGGCAGAGGAGTCTGCAAGAGACAGCAAGGGACCTTTCTGAAACATCACCTAACTCACCTGACCCGGACGGGTCAGGTGTTCACTCCCACACAGAAGGGGCAGAATAATCCCCGGGAGCAAAAGGGTGAAGGTAGTCCACCCTTAGACCCCGAAGTAAGAAGAACAGAACACCAGTGATGACTTCTGGACAATTGTGTTGTTTGATTATTTGTTGGTGTATTGTGTTGTGTGTTTCCATTTACAGTTTGGTCACGCTTGGGTTAAATAATAGCATGGCAGTAGGAAAGGATTAAAACATTAAGAACAAGACGGTGAAGCAGAATGGGGGTAGAGATTGGTGGATGTGTAGCATGTGCAGCCACAAGACCCAGACTTATAACAACCCCGGCACCCCTATTCCCACAAAAAGACCCCAAGGGTTATGTGTGCATGATTGGCCTGACTAAGGAAAGAAACCCTAAGAATTGTGACACTTTGAGCGTTATTTTCCCCCCCATCAGTAACAGAACCAGAACAGGACTATTTTCACCCAAAAAGGGGGAGGGGAACTACACTTGCTTCGTTAGAAGTTCAAGCACACCTCAAGTACGCTTGGGGCACATCCCGGCGGTGTAACCGCACAGTCACTGGGAACGAGTCTGTGGGTTCATGGGCACGAGCAGGATTGTATGATTATTGTGGAAGGATGACTTTGGTTGTTAACATGCCAGAGAACTCGGAGGGGACATGCGCCATGGTCAGGTTAGCAGCTCCTTTATTACTGATAGGCAAAAAACTACACAGGGACCCGGTAACTGATGCAGCAAGACAGAAGCGAAAGGCAAACCATTTTGATTTAACAAGGAATACCCCCACATACATAGATGCAATAGAAATACCTCGTGGAGTTCCGGACAGGTATAAGTTAGCAGACCAGATAGCAGGGGGATTTGAGAATATTCCGATACTTTCCGCATTATTCCCCATTACTCCAAATAAAAATGTGGATCGGATTAACTATGTACATTATAATGTCCTCAGGCTAGCCAACCTGACTAGGGATGCAGTGCAAGGACTTAGAGATCAGCTGGGACCAACCTCACTGATAGCGGTGCAAAATCGTATGGCATTAGATATGTTGTTGGCGGAAAAGGGGGGCGTCTGCGCTATGCTTGAGGATATGTGTTGTACATTCATTCCTAATAATACCGCTCCGGATGGGTCAGTTAGTAGAGCATTGGATGGTTTGAAGACCCTATCAGAGGAAATGCATGAGAATTCAGGCATAAACAACCAGTTGGAATCCTGGATGGTGAGCCGGTTCGGTCAGTGGAAAGACTTAATTGTGTCATTGATGGTTTCATTAGCCACATTCACGGGAATTGCTGTGACATGCGGGTGCTGCTGTATTCCATGTATTAGGGCGTTAATGGTTAGACTAATCTCAGCTATGATAGAAAGGAAAGATGTGCATGAGGGTACCACGATGATGCCACTGATACAGGGGGAAAGGGACGTAGAGACAGGAGATGCCAGAATAAAGGAGTGTGATTGGTGATCTCTTTGTAGAGATCAAAAGGGGGAATTGTGGGGTTTCAGAAATTAAATGAATGCTAAGCTTACACTAGTAGAGAATAATGCGCAGAATGGAATAGGACTAATCCTTGAATAAATAAAATAATTACTGTATGTCCAGACATAACAGGAAATGCCCTAGACGTGCATATGTGTGATTATGCAAGAAGACACGTGTACGAGACGGTCAAACAGAGGTGACGGCTGAGATGGAAAAACACAAAAGCAGAAGTGTCACAAGGCGAGAGAAATATAAGTCTGTCTGTTGCAAAGTTATGCTTTAGATCTCACTCGCACTGTGTTGTGAAGTGACATCTCCAGAGCTCTGCATTAATAAAAGGCCACAGGGTAACGCATTGGTTCCTGTCTCTTCTTTCCTGCATCAACGGACACGACATTAACTAATGATATAACAGAATCTGGCCCTTAGCTATTTTATTAGCTTTTTATCAGGGCACGCTTAGTAAAACGTCACATCACTACATCAACCTTTTAAAAAAATTAACAGGCAATCAAATTATTTTGGCTATACTAAAACCTGTCCTGGAGCAATGCCTAGCTAGCTGGATATCTAACACTAACATGCAAGACTGAGTTTGTTTTGCAGAAGTAGCAGACGCTAAATAGCTGCCTTGTAAAAGAGGTTTGCATTGGGGACTGTTTGTATTTGATGTATGCACGTTAGGTATTATTGCATAACGCTATTTGTGATGTATTTTTGTTTTTCAATCAGTCACATTCCGAGCCAAACTTGTCTTAGCTATCTTGTATCAGTGGAGAACTACTTTTGATGGCATTGTTACTAGCTAACTGTTAGCTAGCAAGGTAACAAGGTAACTCTTTTCAAACAACAAAAAGAAAAAACACTTTACTGTGATTAACAACTATGAATTTACTAAGTTGTGATTGTTTCATAGAAGGTCTGATTAGCTAGCCTAGCTAAAGCTATGTTTGATACGTTTTGATACGTCTAACGACACTGGCATTTTTGGACGAGTAGCTTTATAGTTGCTTAGCTAATGTCACAGAATTAAAAGTAGAATCAGAAGGAAATGTTGAATATTGTGTCATTGCACCAACCATGAGGCATTAAAGTGTCTGGACAAGAACATAGCTAGCTAGCTAACTGGCTTAGATCACTACTGCAGCTCTCACACCTCCGTTTATTACATCATAATAGGTAATGTGGACTTTTTAAGGACCATTGTTGCGTCTGATAACCCGTTCAGAAAAGGTGTTCTTCAGCTGAATGAACAGATACTGAAACGAACACTAAGGAGATCATCCAACATTGAACATATTTCACTAGACACACTAGTGGAAGAGCTGCTGAGGTTCCTGAGCCATGAATTTCCGGCCTACAGCATCTACTCTGGACAGGTATGTCACCGCCTTGCACCAGGATGCAGAGATCCATGAGCATGACTGAGATGTAATTATAACTATATACACCTCATTAGTCTGATGCTAATGAGCACACATGCACACCTGCTGTCCAGTTCTTTAACATCCATATCCATCACCTTGATTTATCTTAGTTAGTTGCTGCTGAAGCTCTGTCTCTCTTTCTCTCTTTCCCCATGCCTCCTTCTCTTCCTGTAGGAGTGTGGATACACCACTGGCGTTGTTGCCTGATGCACCTCCTTTGGAAGAGGACACGGTCCACTGTCAGAACTGGCAGGAGACAGTGGAGCCGCACACACTCGCCTCTCTCGGCTCCCGGGAGATCGAACG
Organism: Electrophorus electricus; assembly: GCF_041902795.1. NCBI lineage: Eukaryota > Metazoa > Chordata > Actinopteri > Gymnotiformes > Gymnotidae > Electrophorus > Electrophorus electricus. The sequence goes on from NW_027658813.1 coordinate 267,589, forward strand.
GCAGGCTGTCATATATGGTAAAACAGCAAATGTGGTGCACAGCAACAGACTATAAAAGACAACTCCCAGTACACAGTTAACATGTAAAATGAAAAAAAATTATTTACTGATCTAACTTAAACTAAATAGCTACTAAATCTTTTGAACATACAGTATTCTATTTATTATGCACATATGGTAATTCTATCCTGACTCATGAACATGTGGAATTCTGAATTGTGTAACGTTTGTAAGAAATTGTAGTGACTTTGCTATATCCTCTTCCTCAGAGCTGTTCACAACGGAAGCGTCTCACCTGCGGACTCTCAGGGTTCTCGATCAGGTGTTCTTCCAGAAGATGAGGAACCTTTTGACCGTCGAAGAACTTTTCTGTATCTTCCCCAACCTGCCCCAGGTCTACAGTCTTCATGGTCAGTCTCTCTGTGTGCGCGTGTGTGTGCGTGCGTGCAAATCCGCTCCATTTGTCTTAGTGTGTTTTCAAACCTAAATTTCTGAAGCCTACTTGGTGTCTAAATCATAATCAAGATTAAAGAAGTGTAAAAGCCACCCAAACTGGGAATTTAATGACAGAACAATATCAGCTATTGGCACCATGCCATTACTGTGAGCAGGTATGGACTGGAGGCTGTACATGTTGTTTCTGCGGTGGCCTTCATGACACAAGTAGAGTTTTGTTGCCCACTGACACAACTTTCTAACAAACCACATACACACTGGCTCGCTTAAACAGATTCTGTTTTGTGGTGTTGCATTTGTGTTTCAGCGAATCTGTGTGAGTCCATGAAGAGGCTGAGGGACTCTCCTATAGTTCAAGGCATAGGAGACATCATGGTGTCTAGAGTGAGAGCTGGCTAGTGTTACTCCCTTTCTAGTTCACATCATCTTTTGGTGCTGTCTAAAATGAAGTGGTTGTTCTGTGTAGTGTGGGATATACTTGTTGCTTTACTTGATATGTCAGTAGCTAATGTGTTTGTGTGTGTGCGTGTTAGTTTGAAGACGCTGCAGGAGAGGAGTTCCAGGAGCAGGTGTCTCACCTGTGCAGTCAGCAGAGTCAGGCACTGGAGCTCATTAAAAATAAACGCAAAGACCCGCGTTTCGCGCACCTTATACAGGTAACACTTTTTAGAGGTATAAAGCCTTTGGACAAACCTACAAACACTAGAGCTTCTGCCATATTTGTTAGTGGGCTGGGTTGTGAATTGGTTGACCCATATTTTGAATTGGAGACTATCCAGTCTTTTAGATTTGACTTTTATTGCAGCACATAACTTCTAGTGATGCTGTTTTAGGTATAAATTGGTGTTGCAGTCAACAGAATCCACATTTGGACTTAGATGTCCTTGGCTCATTCGTGTGTGTGTGTGTGTGTGTGTTAGGAATGTGAAGCCAGCCCTCACTGCCGCCGACTACAGTTAAAGGACCTTCTAGTGTCTGAGATGCAGAGACTCACCAAATACCCCTTGCTGCTGGATAACATCATCAGACACACAGAAGGCATGTATAGAAACACTCACATACAATGTATTGAACCATGAAAACACTTCAGTATACACACACATACCAGCTTACCAAGGAGGCAAGCACACACACCCTTTCTCCTGGATTAACACTAGTATGTGCCCCCACAACAGCTGGTTCTCCAGACCTGCAGCCATTGCTGAGGGCACAGGCGTGCTGCCGTGGGATACTACGAGCTGTCAATGAGGTCGTCAGGGAGACGGAGCACCGGCGACAGCTCAGCCGTTATCAGCGCAGGCTAGAGTTGTCCCCTCTGGAGAGGCAGGCCAGTCCTGTCGCTGCTCAGTTCAAGGTACGGCCTTACTATGTATCCACCATCTGCCTTCCAAACAGCTTCTCTGGTCTTGGAGCACCTGATCCAGAGTATGAATTATTAACTATATTCTTTTTCTATGTAGAATCTGGACCTGACCACTAAAAAACTGATCCACGAAGGACCGTTGACTTGGAAAGTTAACAAAGATAAAGCTATAGGTAAGAGATCATCACAGCTGAACAAATCACTGTTAACTCTGGGGAATGCAGCTATTGAGAGCATGGTGCTATGCTGACTTGGAGTTATTTGGTTCCCTGCTACCTCACACATGACATGGTCTGAATAACTGTGTGTGTGTGTGTGTGTGTGTGTGTGTACACCTGCATCTGCCTGTATGTTCATACGTGTGTATACACATGTTTCAAGGACTTTTAATGTGAATGGATGCTTTCAATGATCTGTGTGCAAGCTTGCATACATTTTTGTTTTTCCTCTTGCAAATGATTACTTGACAGGTCCATTCTCACTCTGTGTGTGTGTGTGTGTGTGTGTGTGTGTGTGTGTGTGTGTGTGTGTGTGTGTGTGTTCCAGACATTCATGCTCTGCTTCTCTCAGACATGTTGGTGCTACTCCAAAGGGGTTCAGGTGACCGTTTGATCTTGCGATGTCCAGCGCGCTCACTGGGTGGGGTTTGGGGTAGGAACACGGACCTCAAAACCCCCTTTTGCCCCGTTGTTCGCTTGGATTCATCTCTTGTCAGATCTGTGGCTACAGGTATATTTGTAGTTATTCTTACAGCTATGAATAGCCAGAATAGATGAATGGGTCTGGAATAACTATGTCTTTATTTTATTTTTAAAAAATTAAGAAGCCAGTTAGAAATTGCATGTGGGTTAGTTTGAATACATTGTTTGACAACCTGCTCTTCTCTATCAGATAACAAGGCCTTGTATGTGATCAGTACATCAGAGAGACAGATATACGAGCTGGTGGCTGGGACTTCCTCTGAGAAAAACACGTGAGTTTGTTTTTTTGTCTCTCTCTGACCCACCATCTTCTCATCAAGGTCAACCAGTCAGCACTGCTGTGTCTGTTTTGTGATAACATTTATGGTGTCAGGCCATTTATGTTCAGATGATTTTAACAACATTGTGCTGTTGTAGAAATTGGGACCTGATGGCTTTAGCGATGTTTCCACAGATGGAAGAACCTGTTAGAAAAGACCATCTCCTCGGCCTCTGGAGGCAGTGAAGCCACCAAGCAAGGATCAACAGCTATCCCAACTGACCAATCAGAAGCCTACATGCATACTGGTGGGCAGGGTTATGTGGGAGGACGAGCTAAAATGGCTGATGCTGCTCTTCAAGATGGTAAGAATTTGTTACACTCCGTTACACAGTCATTGTTGCACTATGATAGTTAAACAGTATATTTCTGGTGGTGGTGGTGGTGGTGGTGTTTTTATAAATAGAATTTTAGCAGGCTCAGATATTTACCAACTTTTTTGCACCCTTTGTGTTCTGCCAGTCAGGACACTAAGACTGTTGATCCTTGGATCCTTGGATCCTTTAGAGGCTGCCAGTCAGAAGCAGAAAGTGACATCATTGTCCTCACAGCAAGAAGGGCAGGAGATGCCTTGCCAGTCACCAAAAGGCCGTTCACACCTGGAGATGCTGAGGCATGAAACGAGGCCCTGCCAATCACGAGCAAGCATACGGCAGCGCATGATAAAAAATGTGGATGGAATCTTTCAATCAATGAAGGGGCTGATGAAAAACCTGCATCAGCTTAGGGTAAAGTGGATATATTACTCACGCTCTCTCAAACACACACACACACACACACACACACTATCATTGCAGCTAGCTAGCACTTTCATGTTATGTTTTAAAAGAATGGCTTTGTGCACTTGTGAGATCCTGGTTAACTCCTTGTTTTCATTTTCATAGGAGATTGAAGCACTGTAGACTGCTCACAATGGTGAGAAAAAAGTCACCTGTCAGTCAGTTCAGATGACACCATCCATGGGTCTTCCTCCATTATCAGGACACCATCTATTTATCTTGGGTCGAGCGATGGTAAGTGTGTCAAAGAAGCCATTTATAAATACTGGGGCTAAACCTGTTTAATGCTGTACCACAATTCTTTTTGATTGTACCAAACAAAAAGATCTAGTCTGGAATCACTAGAATAATTTGGGGTTGAGTTTAAATGGAGCACACAGTTGAATATTAAAACATCACCGCAGATCTTGGGTCTTGCTATTGCCAGACTGAAAACTGGCCTTCAAACCTGTAGCAATTCCCAATTTTAACTTTAAGAATTTTATGTATTTATTTGAATAATGTTTAGTATTGATTTTGGAGTTGATGTAATTATGTTGCTTATGGTGTACTACCCCTGCAGACTGTGGCAATTGTATGGTCATCTTTCCAACCTGTTTAGGTAACGAAGAAGGGCCAACAGAACCAGTTCAGCCCAAGATCCATTCTACAGGATTTTGATTTATTACACGAGACATTGTAAAGAGTTTTACTTACACATTTGAAACATGAACACACACATACTAAGGGTGTGGCATTCCTGCCATTTCATACATCCTGTGTAGCTCTTTACTAGAATCCCAGCATGCCTTTCTCCTGGGAGAAACCTGCAAATATTGTATTGTCTGCAACTGAGAAGAGAGACAGGACAGACGAACCTTCAGCTCATGCACCAAGTTGGAATAAAAAGCATTCAAATGAAAGTCCAGATATGTGAGGTGTTTTTTTTTTTATTAGGTAAAGCTAAAGTTGGAACAAGGGAACTGAGGTGACAGTTTAAAAAAAAAATTAGTCAATGAAGATGAAGAAATGGAACTAAAATGAGACTGAAAATGTATGGCTGAGGAAATGAATCTGCCCATTAAAGGGACCCCCCCCCCAAGCACTTTACCCAATACATGTATGTTAATACTCACTCACGTCATCAGTGACAAACTGGCAACCCAACAGGTGCCATTTTGCTCGAGGACCCATAATCAGCCCATGTCAACTTGACCCAAGATTGTGGCTCTCTTCGCCTTATGGAATGTGTGGATGGGTGACTTAAACAAATTCAGGTTCTTTTTCACTGGGACCCCTGCAAGACACATGGGCTCCAAGAGAGTATTTTGCATTAATATCATCATATGTCTATGTTGTATCCTTTATTTTATAAATTAACACTATGCGAGAGCAAAGAATAAAGAGTGTGGAAGGAGTTTATTTTATTTCTTTAAGCGTTCTACAGAATAGAAAATAAAGGTTTGGCCTCTCTTTACGCACAATGGATAAGGCAGGGCGTACTGGGATTGCCATTGTGTTGTGGCAAGACATCATCTTCACTGCTCATTACTGTATACTTATTTGTGCAGCCCTGTTCTGGACTGACTCCTGTCAACATTGCAGGGAACAAAAAGGAACATATTTGTTGTCTGATATCATGTCATTACCTATGAAGGGGCACCTTCTGTGTAGTGTAAATACTGTGAAGCTCGTCCCTCACCTCTTGAAATGGCTCAGTGATGCCAGGGTTGGTTTTTGACACATATGAAAGGATTTATACTTTGATCTGTTAAGATGTTGGTAGAAGTGGCTCCTTTACACTGACTCCAGTTTGGCCTTTGTTGTATAATGGCTAATGTTATGGTTCAAAAAAGAATGAAATTGTCCAAGATCAGTGTTAAGGACCAGGTTCTACCTTAATCTAGCTGCATCTGGATGCTAATAGCCTAATGCTAGATTATGCCATCACATTTCCCTTTTATAAACTAACCTGTGAAAGGGAGAAGGAAGAATGGCCCTCTATCCTGTGTGGCTTTCCCACTCCCATGTGTTGGGACTGTTTTGAGGGTCGTTGGTGTAATTGGATTTTGGGGTGAATGTGGACCGGGCTTTGACAATTGACAAAATGTATAGAGCGGCTGGTCCATTTTTGGCTTTGTATGCAAGCATCAAGATTTCAAATCTGATGTGGTCAGTTACTTCATACTGCCAATGAAGTGAGCGCAGCAGTGGAGTGACATATGAATTTAGGAAGATTGAAGACCAGTGATGCAGCTGCATTATGGACAAGCTGTAGAGGGCTGATGGCTCTTAGAGGAAGACCAGCAAGTAGCGAGTTGCAGTAGCTTAGCTTTGAGATTACAAAAGACTGCACAATTACCTGGGCAGCTTCCTGTGAAAGAAAGGGCCGAATCCTTCGTATGCTACAAAGGAGAAATCTGCAAGACCAGGTCAGATTTGAAATATGAGTAGAGAATGACAACTGGTTGTCCAAAGTTATGCCCAGGCTACGAGCAGCTTCAGATAGTGATACCAGGGAGTTCTCGATGTACATAAGCTCGGCTTTACTGGGGTTGAGCCTCAAGTGGTGGCTGTCATCCATGACACAATGTCAGTCAAGCATGCTGAGATAAGTCTGGAGACCTGCGTGTCGGAGGGTGGGAAAGAAAGAAATAATTGGGTGTCATCAGCATAGCAGTGGTAGGAAAAGCCATGAGAAGATATTACATCACCAAGAGAACAGGTATACAAAGAGAAGAGGGCCTAATACTGAGCCCTGGGGGACACCAGAGGAGAGTCTACATGGATTGGAAGTGGATCCTTTCCATGTTACCTGATAGGACTGAAAAAACTGGAATCAGATTGTGAGCTAAGAAAGGGAGAGAGAGACAAGTACTCATGCATGTGAGCACACAGCTAGACAACATGGAAAAAAGACACCCAACATGCACCCAACATGCAGCAGGAGTGGCTAAAGCCATACAGAAAACAGCGCATCTGGTAATGGGACATCCAATCACGGTACTAACCACACACAGTGTAATAGCATACGTGAACTCACAAGCCTTCGCCTTGACAGCACTAAGGCAACAGAGGATCAGCAAAATTTTGGAAGCACCACACATCACGTACACGCATGAACGAATCAACATGGCAGACATGATGGGAGGAGAAGAGCCTCATCAGTGCGAACAGGAAGTCAAAAAGCAGGAGAAGGTGAGACCAGACCTAGAAGGAGAACCAATTCCAGGAGCAGGGAACATGTTCACCGATGGATGTGGATTTAGAGGACCATACGGGGATATAAAAGCAGGGTGTGCAGTGGTGGCAGAAACACAGGGAGAAGTAGATGAATTTTGGATGGTGAAAGCAGAAAGGCTGAAAGGTTAGCAATCAGCACAGCGAGCTGAGGTAATGGCAGTAGTGGAGGCCTTGAAGTTAGCAAAGGGCAAGGAAGTGAATATTTATACTGACTCTGCTTACACGGTAGGGGCAGCACATGTGGAGCTAAGACAATGGATGAGAGCAGGGTTTAGGACAGCGGGAAACAAACCAATTAAACATGAGGCAGAAATGAGGGAGCTGGCAAAGGCCTTGCAGGGACCAGAAAGAGTAGCTATCATAAAGTGCAGGGGACATGTAGAGTATGTCAACAGTACAATCCCAAACCTACAATTAAGGTGGCACCCTGTAAGTATCCGTTGTCATTAACACCAGGGGAAGAGATAGTAAATGACTACACAGACATGGTGGACTCAGCACAGGGGTACACGTACGTATTGATGCGCGTAGACAACTACACAGGGTGGACGGAAGCGTGGCCAACAAAACGGGAAGACAGTGCTTCAGTGGTAAAGTTCCTGGTGAACCAGTACATTCCTCACCATGGGTTTCCGAGAAAGGTGAGATCAGATAATGGCACTCATTTTACAGCGCGCAATTTGCAGGAGTTAGAGAAAATGCTGGGTCTGAAACATTCATTTGGGGCAGTGTATCATCCTCAGTCTCAAGGTAAGGTGGAAAGGATGAATCTAAATGTGAAAAACAAAGTGGCCAAAATCTGTGCACAGACAAAATTAAATTGGGTTGACGCCTTCCCTTTGGCATTAATGCAAATGAGATGTTCAGTAAATGCAACAACTGGTTTTACCCCTTTTGAATTGCAGACAGGTCGAGGATTTCCAGGACCCCACGGACCCTTAACAATAAATGAGAAAACAAAAACATCTCACACACACATCATACTTTAATGAATTGCAAAGTATCGTTTCAGCTTTCTCCACGCAGGAGGGGGACCGGACGGGGAGCAGACAGAGAAAATGGAGTGAGCCGAGGTGGACAGGTCCATTCCAGGTGACAGAAAGAACCAGCCACGCCGTAGGCCTGAAGGGTAAAGGGGAAACATGGTTTCATCTGAGCCAGTGCGCCGCCACAGTGTCACGGCAGAGGAGTCTGCAAGAGACAGCAAGGGACCTTTCTGAAACATCACCTAACTCACCTGACCCGGACGGGTCAGGTGTTCACTCCCACACAGAAGGGGCAGAATAATCCCCGGGAGCAAAAGGGTGAAGGTAGTCCACCCTTAGACCCCAAAGTAAGAAGAACAGAACACCAGTGATGACTTCTGGACAATTGTGTTGTTTGATTATTTGTTGGTGTATTGTGTTGTGTGTTTCCATTTACAGTTTGGTCACGCTTGGGTTAAATAATAGCATGGCAGTAGGAAAGGATTAAAACATTAAGAACAAGACGGTGAAGCAGAATGGGGGTAGAGATTGGTGGATGTGTAGCATGTGCAGCCACAAGACCCAGACTTATAACAACCCCGGCACCCCTATTCCCACAAAAAGACCCCAAGGGTTATGTGTGCATGATTGGCCTGACTAAGGAAAGAAACCCTAAGAATTGTGACACTTTGAGCGTTATTTTCCCCCCCATCAGTAACAGAACCAGAACAGGACTATTTTCACCCAAAAAGGGGGAGGGGAACTACACTTGCTTCGTTAGAAGTTCAAGCACACCTCAAGTACGCTTGGGGCACATCCCGGCGGTGTAACCGCACAGTCACTGGGAACGAGTCTGTGGGTTCATGGGCACGAGCAGGATTGTATGATTATTGTGGAAGGATGACTTTGGTTGTTAACATGCCAGAGAACTCGGAGGGGACATGCGCCATGGTCAGGTTAGCAGCTCCTTTATTACTGATAGGCAAAAAACTACACAGGGACCCGGTAACTGATGCAGCAAGACAGAAGCGAAAGGCAAACCATTTTGATTTAACAAGGAATACCCCCACATACATAGATGCAATAGAAATACCTCGTGGAGTTCCGGACAGGTATAAGTTAGCAGACCAGATAGCAGGGGGATTTGAGAATATTCCGATACTTTCCGCATTATTCCCCATTACTCCAAATAAAAATGTGGATCGGATTAACTATGTACATTATAATGTCCTCAGGCTAGCCAACCTGACTAGGGATGCAGTGCAAGGACTTAGAGATCAGCTGGGACCAACCTCACTGATAGCGGTGCAAAATCGTATGGCATTAGATATGTTGTTGGCGGAAAAGGGGGGCGTCTGCGCTATGCTTGAGGATATGTGTTGTACATTCATTCCTAATAATACCGCTCCGGATGGGTCAGTTAGTAGAGCATTGGATGGTTTGAAGACCCTATCAGAGGAAATGCATGAGAATTCAGGCATAAACAACCAGTTGGAATCCTGGATGGTGAGCCGGTTCGGTCAGTGGAAAGACTTAATTGTGTCATTGATGGTTTCATTAGCCACATTCACGGGAATTGCTGTGACATGCGGGTGCTGCTGTATTCCATGTATTAGGGCGTTAATGGTTAGACTAATCTCAGCTATGATAGAAAGGAAAGATGTGCATGAGGGTACCACGATGATGCCACTGATACAGGGGGAAAGGGACGTAGAGACAGGAGATGCCAGAATAAAGGAGTGTGATTGGTGATCTCTTTGTAGAGATCAAAAGGGGGAATTGTGGGGTTTCAGAAATTAAATGAATGCTAAGCTTACACTAGTAGAGAATAATGCGCAGAATGGAATAGGACTAATCCTTGAATAAATAAAATAATTACTGTATGTCCAGACATAACAGGAAATGCCCTAGACGTGCATATGTGTGATTATGCAAGAAGACACGTGTACGAGACGGTCAAACAGAGGTGACGGCTGAGATGGAAAAACACAAAAGCAGAAGTGTCACAAGGCGAGAGAAATATAAGTCTGTCTGTTGCAAAGTTATGCTTTAGATCTCACTCGCACTGTGTTGTGAAGTGACATCTCCAGAGCTCTGCATTAATAAAAGGCCACAGGGTAACGCATTGGTTCCTGTCTCTTCTTTCCTGCATCAACGGACACAACATTAACTAATGATATAACAGAATCTGGCCCTTAGCTATTTTATTAGCTTTTTATCAGGGCACGCTTAGTAAAACGTCACATCACTACATCAACCTTTTAAAAAAATTAACAGGCAATCAAATTATTTTGGCTATACTAAAACCTGTCCTGGAGCAATGCCTAGCTAGCTGGATAGCTAACACTAACATGCAAGACTGAGTTTGTTTTGCAGAAGTAGCAGACGCTAAATAGCTGCCTTGTAAAAGAGGTTTGCATTGGGGACTGTTTGTATTTGATGTATGCACGTTAGGTATTATTGCATAACGCTATTTGTGATGTATTTTTGTTTTTCAATCAGTCACATTCCGAGCCAAACTTCTCTTAGCTATCTTGTATCAGTGGAGAACTACTTTTGATGGCATTGTTACTAGCTAACTGTTAGCTAGCAAGGTAACAAGGTAACTCTTTTCAAACAACAAAAAGAAAAAACACTTTACTGTGATTAACAACTATGAATTTACTAAGTTGTGATTGTTTCATAGAAGGTCTGATTAGCTAGCCTAGCTAAAGCTATGTTTGATACGTTTTGATACGTCTAACGACACTGGCATTTTTGGACGAGTAGCTTTATAGTTGCTTAGCTAATGTCACAGAATTAAAAGTAGAATCAGAAGGAAATGTTGAATATTGTGTCATTGCACCAGCCATGAGGCATTAAAGTGTCTGGACAAGAACATAGCTAGCTAGCTAACTGGCTTAGATCACTACTGCAGCTCTCACACCTCCGTTTATTACATCATAATAGGTAATGTGGACTTTTTAAGGACCATTGTTGCGTCTGATAACCCGTTCAGAAAAGGTGTTCTTCAGCTGAATGAACAGATACTGAAACGAACACTAAGGAGATCATCCAACATTGAACATATTTCACTAGACACACTAGTGGAAGAGCTGCTGAGGTTCCTGAGCCATGAATTTCCGGCCTACAGCATCTACTCTGGACAGGTATGTCACCGCCTTGCACCAGGATGCAGAGATCCATGAGCATGACTGAGATGTAATTATAACTATATACACCTCATTAGTCTGATGCTAATGAGCACACATGCACACCTGCTGTCCAGTTCTTTAACATCCATATCCATCACCTTGATTTATCTTAGTTAGTTGCTGCTGAAGCTCTGTCTCTCTTTCTCTCTTTCCCCATGCCTCCTTCTCTTCCTGTAGGAGTGTGGATACACCACTGGCGTTGTTGCCTGATGCACCTCCTTTGGAAGAGGACACGGTCCACTGTCAGAACTGGCAGGAGACAGTGGAGCCGCACACACTCGCCTCTCTCGGCTCCCGGGAGATCGAACGGCAGGCTGTCATATATGGTAAAACAGCAAATGTGGTGCACAGCAACTGACTATAAAAGACAACTCCCAGTACACAGTTAACATGTAAAATGAAAAAAAATTATTTACTGATCTAACTTAAACTAAATAGCTACTAAATCTTTTGAACATACAGTATTCTATTTATTATGCACATATGGTAATTCTATCCTGACTCATGAACATGTGGAATTCTGAATTGTGTAACGTTTGTAAGAAATTGTAGTGACTTTGCTATATCCTCTTCCTCAGAGCTGTTCACAACGGAAGCGTCTCACCTGCGGACTCTCAGGGTTCTCGATCAGGTGTTCTTCCAGAAGATGAGGAACCTTTTGACCGTCGAAGAACTTTCCTGTATCTTCCCCAACCTGCCCCAGGTCTACAGTCTTCATGGTCAGTCTCTCTGTGTGCGCGTGTGTGTGCGTGCGTGCAAATCCGCTCCATTTGTCTTAGTGTGTTTTCAAACCTAAATTTCTGAAGCCTACTTGGTGTCTAAATCATAATCAAGATTAAAGAAGTGTAAAAGCCACCCAAACTGGGAATTTAATGACAGAACAATATCAGCTATTGGCACCATGCCATTACTGTGAGCAGGTATGGACTGGAGGCTGTACATGTTGTTTCTGCGGTGGCCTTCATGACACAAGTAGAGTTTTGTTGCCCACTGACACAACTTTCTAACAAACCACATACACACTGGCTCGCTTAAACAGATTCTGTTTTGTGGTGTTGCATTTGTGTTTCAGCGAATCTGTGTGAGTCCATGAAGAGGCTGAGGGACTCTCCTATAGTTCAAGGCATAGGAGACATCATGGTGTCTAGAGTGAGAGCTGGCTAGTGTTACTCCCTTTCTAGTTCACATCATCTTTTGGTGCTGTCTAAAATGAAGTGGTTGTTCTGTGTAGTGTGGGATATACTTGTTGCTTTACTTGATATGTCAGTAGCTAATGTGTTTGTGTGTGTGCGTGTTAGTTTGAAGACGCTGCAGGAGAGGAGTTCCAGGAGCAGGTGTCTCACCTGTGCAGTCAGCAGAGTCAGGCACTGGAGCTCATTAAAAATAAACGCAAAGACCCGCGTTTCGCGCACCTTATACAGGTAACACTTTTTAGAGGTATAAAGCCTTTGGACAAACCTACAAACACTAGAGCTTCTGCCATATTTGTTAGTGGGCTGGGTTGTGAATTGGTTGACCCATATTTTGAATTGGAGACTATCCAGTCTTTTAGATTTGACTTTTATTGCAGCACATAACTTCTAGTGATGCTGTTTTAGGTATTAATTGGTGTTGCAGTCAACAGAATCCACATTTGGACTTAGATGTCCTTGGCTCATTCGTGTGTGTGTGTGTGTGTGTGTTAGGAATGTGAAGCCAGCCCTCACTGCCGCCGACTACAGTTAAAGGACCTTCTAGTGTCTGAGATGCAGAGACTCACCAAATACCCCTTGCTGCTGGATAACATCATCAGACACACAGAAGGCATGTATAGAAACACTCACATACAATGTATTGAACCATGAAAACACTTCAGTATACACACACATACCAGCTTACCAAGGAGGCAAGCACACACACCCTTTCTCCTGGATTAACACTAGTATGTGCCCCCACAACAGCTGGTTCTCCAGACCTGCAGCCATTGCTGAGGGCACAGGCGTGCTGCCGTGGGATACTACGAGCTGTCAATGAGGTCGTCAGGGAGACGGAGCACCGGCGACAGCTCAGCCGTTATCAGCGCAGGCTAGACTTGTCCCCTCTGGAGAGGCAGGCCAGTCCTGTCGCTGCTCAGTTCAAGGTACGGCCTTACTATGTATCCACCATCTGCCTTCCAAACAGCTTCTCTGGTCTTGGAGCACCTGATCCAGAGTATGAATTATTAACTATATTCTTTTTCTATGTAGAATCTGGACCTGACCACTAAAAAACTGATCCACGAAGGACCGTTGACTTGGAAAGTTAACAAAGATAAAGCTATAGGTAAGAGATCATCACAGCTGAACAAATCACTGTTAACTCTGGGGAATGCAGCTATTGAGAGCATGGTGCTATGCTGACTTGGAGTTATTTGGTTCCCTGCTACCTCACACATGACATGGTCTGAATAACTGTGTGTGTGTGTTCCAGACATTCATGCTCTGCTTCTCTCAGACATGTTGGTGCTACTCCAAAGGGGTTCAGGTGACCGTTTGATCTTGCGATGTCCAGCGCGCTCACTGGGTGGGGTTTGGGGTAGGAACACGGACCTCAAAACCCCCTTTTGCCCCGTTGTTCGCTTGGATTCATCTCTTGTCAGATCTGTGGCTACAGGTATATTTGTAGTTATTCTTACAGCTATGAATAGCCAGAATAGATGAATGGGTCTGGAATAACTATGTCTTTATTTTATTTTTAAAAAATTAAGAAGCCAGTTAGAAATTGCATGTGGGTTAGTTTGAATACATTGTTTGACAACCTGCTCTTCTCTATCAGATAACAAGGCCTTGTATGTGATCAGTACATCAGAGAGACAGATATACGAGCTGGTGGCTGGGACTTCCTCTGAGAAAAACACGTGAGTTTGTTTTTTTGTCTCTCTCTGACCCACCATCTTCTCATCAAGGTCAACCAGTCAGCACTGCTGTGTCTGTTTTGTGATAACATTTATGGTGTCAGGCCATTTATGTTCAGATGATTTTAACAACATTGTGCTGTTGTAGAAATTGGGACCTGATGGCTTTAGCGATGTTTCCACAGATGGAAGAACCTGTTAGAAAAGACCATCTCCTCGGCCTCTGGAGGCAGTGAAGCCACCAAGCAAGGATCAACAGCTATCCCAACTGACCAATCAGAAGCCTACATGCATACTGGTGGGCAGGGTTATGTGGGAGGACGAGCTAAAATGGCTGATGCTGCTCTTCAAGATGGTAAGAATTTGTTACACTCCGTTACACAGTCATTGTTGCACTATGATAGTTAAACAGTATATTTCTGGTGGTGGTGGTGGTGGTGTTTTTATAAATAGAATTTTAGCAGGCTCAGATATTTACCAACTTTTTTGCACCCTTTGTGTTCTGCCAGTCAGGACACTAAGACTGTTGATCCTTGGATCCTTGGATCCTTTAGAGGCTGCCAGTCAGAAGCAGAAAGTGACATCATTGTCCTCACAGCAAGAAGGGCAGGAGATGCCTTGCCAGTCACCAAAAGGCCGTTCACACCTGGAGATGCTGAGGCATGAAACGAGGCCCTGCCAATCACGAGCAAGCATACGGCAGCGCATGATAAAAAATGTGGATGGAATCTTTCAATCAATGAAGGGGCTGATGAAAAACCTGCATCAGCTTAGGGTAAAGTGGATATATTACTCACGCTCTCTCAAACACACACACACACACACACACACACACACTATCATTGCAGCTAGCTAGCACTTTCATGTTATGTTTTAAAAGAATGGCTTTGTGCACTTGTGAGATCCTGGTTAACTCCTTGTTTTCATTTTCATAGGAGATTGAAGCACTGTAGACTGCTCACAATGGTGAGAAAAAAGTCACCTGTCAGTCAGTTCAGATGACACCATCCATGGGTCTTCCTCCATTATCAGGACACCATCTATTTATCTTGGGTCGAGCGATGGTAAGTGTGTCAAAGAAGCCATTTATAAATACTGGGGCTAAACCTGTTTAATGCTGTACCACAATTCTTTTTGATTGTACCAAACAAAAAGATCTAGTCTGGAATCACTAGAATAATTTGGGGTTGAGTTTAAATGGAGCACACAGTTGAATATTAAAACATCACCGCAGATCTTGGGTCTTGCTATTGCCAGACTGAAAACTGGCCTTCAAACCTGTAGCAATTCCCAATTTTAACTTTAAGAATTTTATGTATTTATTTGAATAATGTTTAGTATTGATTTTGGAGTTGATGTAATTATGTTGCTTATGGTGTACTACCCCTGCAGACTGTGGCAATTGTATGGTCATCTTTCCAACCTGTTTAGGTAACGAAGAAGGGCCAACAGAACCAGTTCAGCCCAAGATCCATTCTACAGGATTTTGATTTATTACACGAGACATTGTAAAGAGTTTTACTTACACATTTGAAACATGAACACACACATACTAAGGGTGTGGCATTCCTGCCATTTCATACATCCTGTGTAGCTCTTTACTAGAATCCCAGCATGCCTTTCTCCTGGGAGAAACCTGCAAATATTGTATTGTCTGCAACTGAGAAGAGAGACAGGACAGACGAACCTTCAGCTCATGCACCGAGTTGGAATAAAAAGCATTCAAATGAAAGTCCAGATATGTGAGGTGTTTTTTTTTTTATTAGGTAAAGCTAAAGTTGGAACAAGGGAACTGAGGTGACAGTTTAAAAAAAAAATTAGCCAATGAAGATGAAGAAATGGAACTAAAATGAGACTGAAAATGTATGGCTGAGGAAATGAATCTGCCCATTAAAGGGACCCCCCCCCAAGCACTTTACCCAATACATGTATGTTAATACTCACTCACGTCATCAGTGACAAACTGGCAACCCAACAGGTGCCATTTTGCTCGAGGACCCATAATCAGCCCATGTCAACTTGACCCAAGATTGTGGCTCTCTTCGCCTTATGGAATGTTTGGATGGGTGACTTAAACAAATTCAGGTTCTTTTTCACTGGGACCCCTGCAAGACACATGGGCTCCAAGAGAGTATTTTGCATTAATATCATCATATGTCTATGTTGTATCCTTTATTTTATAAATTAACACTATGCCAGAGCAAAGAATAAAGAGTGTGGAAGGAGTTTATTTTATTTCTTTAAGCGTTCTACAGAATAGAAAATAAAGGTTTGGCCTCTCTTTACGCACAATGGATAAGGCAGGGCGTACTGGGATTGCCATTGTGTTGTGGCAAGACATCATCTTCACTGCTCATTACTGTATACTTATTTGTGCAGCCCTGTTCTGGACTGACTCCTGTCAACATTGCAGGGAACAAAAAGGAACATATTTGTTGTCTGATATCATGTCATTACCTATGAAGGGGCACCTTCTGTGTAGTGTAAATACTGTGAAGCTCGTCCCTCACCTCTTGAAATGGCTCAGTGATGCCAGGGTTGGTTTTTGACACATATGAAAGGATTTATACTTTGATCTGTTAAGATGTTGGTAGAAGTGGCTCCTTTACACTGACTCCAGTTTGGCCTTTGTTGTATAATGGCTAATGTTATGGTTCAAAAAAGAATGAAATTGTCCAAGATCAGTGTTAAGGACCAGGTTCTACCTTAATCTAGCTGCATCTGGATGCTAATAGCCTAATGCTAGATTATGCCATCACATTTCCCTTTTATAAACTAACCTGTGAAAGGGAGAAGGAAGAATGGCCCTCTATCCTGTGTGGCTTTCCCACTCCCATGTGTTGGGACTGTTTTGAGGGTCGTTGGTGTAATTGGATTTTGGGGTGAATGTGGACCGGGCTTTGACAATTGACAAAATGTATAGAGCGGCTGGTCCATTTTTGGCTTTGTATGCAAGCATCAAGATTTCAAATCTGATGTGGTCAGTTACTTCATACTGCCAATGAAGTGAGCGCAGCAGTGGAGTGACATATGAATTTAGGAAGATTGAAGACCAGTGATGCAGCTGCATTATGGACAAGCTGTAGAGGGCTGATGGCTCTTAGAGGAAGACCAGCAAGTAGCGAGTTGCAGTAGCTTAGCTTTGAGATTACAAAAGACTGCACAATTACCTGGGCAGCTTCCTGTGAAAGAAAGGGCCGAATCCTTCGTATGCTACAAAGGAGAAATCTGCAAGACCAGGTCAGATTTGAAATATGAGTAGAGAATGACAACTGGTTGTCCAAAGTTATGCCCAGGCTACGAGCAGCTTCAGATAGTGATACCAGGGAGTTCTCGATGTACATAAGCTCGGCTTTACTGGGGTTGAGCCTCAAGTGGTGGCTGTCATCCATGACACAATGTCAGTCAAGCATGCTGAGATAAGTCTGGAGACCTGCGTATCGGAGGGTGGGAAAGAAAGAAATAATTGGGTGTCATCAGCATAGCAGTGGTAGGAAAAGCCATGAGAAGATATTACATCACCAAGAGAACAGGTATACAAAGAGAAGAGGGCCTAATACTGAGCCCTGGGGGACACCAGAGGAGAGTCTACATGGATTGGAAGTGGATCCTTTCCATGTTACCTGATAGGACTGAAAAAACTGGAATCAGATTGTGAGCTAAGAAAGGGAGAGAGAGACAAGTACTCATGCATGTGAGCACACAGCTAGACAACATGGAAAAAAGACACCCAACATGCACCCAACATGCAGCAGGAGTGGCTAAAGCCATACAGAAAACAGCGCATCTGGTAATGGGACATCCAATCACGGTACTAACCACACACAGTGTAATAGCATACGTGAACTCACAAGCCTTCGCCTTGACAGCACTAAGACAACAGAGGATCAGCAAAATTTTGGAAGCACCACACATCACGTACACGCATGAACGAATCAACATGGCAGACATGATGGGAGGAGAAGAGCCTCATCAGTGCGAACAGGAAGTCAAAAAGCAGGAGAAGGTGAGACCAGACCTAGAAGGAGAACCAATTCCAGGAGCAGGGAACATGTTCACCGATGGATGTGGATTTAGAGGACCATACGGGGATATAAAAGCAGGGTGTGCAGTGGTGGCAGAAACACAGGGAGAAGTAGATGAATTTTGGACGGTGAAAGCAGAAAGGCTGAAAGGTTAGCAATCAGCACAGCGAGCTGAGGTAATGGCAGTAGTGGAGGCCTTGAAGTTATCAAAGGGCAAGGAAGTGAATATTTATACTGACTCTGCTTACACGGTAGGGGCAGCACATGTGGAGCTAAGACAATGGATGAGAGCAGGGTTTAGGACAGCGGGAAACAAACCAATTAAACATGAGGCAGAAATGAGGGAGCTGGCAAAGGCCTTGCAGGGACCAGAAAGAGTAGCTATCATAAAGTGCAGGGGACATGTAGAGTATGTCAACAGTACAATCCCAAACCTACAATTAAGGTGGCACCCTGTAAGTATCCGTTGTCATTAACACCAGGGGAAGAGATAGTAAATGACTACACAGACATGGTGGACTCAGCACAGGGGTACACGTACGTATTGATGCGCGTAGACAACTACACAGGGTGGACGGAAGCGTGGCCAACAAAACGGGAAGACAGTGCTTCAGTGGTAAAGTTCCTGGTGAACCAGTACATTCCTCACCATGGGTTTCCGAGAAAGGTGAGATCAGATAATGGCACTCATTTTACAGCGCGCAATTTGCAGGAGTTAGAGAAAATGCTGGGTCTGAAACATTCATTTGGGGCAGTGTATCATCCTCAGTCTCAAGGTAAGGTGGAAAGGATGAATCTAAATGTGAAAAACAAAGTGGCCAAAATCTGTGCACAGACAAAATTAAATTGGGTTGACGCCTTCCCTTTGGCATTAATGCAAATGAGATGTTCAGTAAATGCAACAACTGGTTTTACCCCTTTTGAATTGCAGACAGGTCGAGGATTTCCAGGACCCCACGGACCCTTAACAATAAATGAGAAAACAAAAACATCTCACACACACATCATACTTTAATGAATTGCAAAGTATCGTTTCAGCTTTCTCCACGCAGGAGGGGGACCGGACGGGGAGCAGACAGAGAAAATGGAGTGAGCCGAGGTGGACAGGTCCATTCCAGGTGACAGAAAGAACCAGCCACGCCGTAGGCCTGAACGGTAAAGGGGAAACATGGTTTCATCTGAGCCAGTGCGCCGCCACAGTGTCACGGCAGAGGAGTCTGCAAGAGACAGCAAGGGACCTTTCTGAAACATCACCTAACTCACCTGACCCGGACGGGTCAGGTGTTCACTCCCACACAGAAGGGGCAGAATAATCCCCGGGAGCAAAAGGGTGAAGGTAGTCCACCCTTAGACCCCGAAGTAAGAAGAACAGAACACCAGTGATGACTTCTGGACAATTGTGTTGTTTGATTATTTGTTGGTGTATTGTGTTGTGTGTTTCCATTTACAGTTTGGTCACGCTTGGGTTAAATAATAGCATGGCAGTAGGAAAGGATTAAAACATTAAGAACAAGACGGTGAAGCAGAATGGGGGTAGAGATTGGTGGATGTGTAGCATGTGCAGCCACAAGACCCAGACTTATAACAACCCCGGCACCCCTATTCCCACAAAAAGACCCCAAGGGTTATGTGTGCATGATTGGCCTGACTAAGGAAAGAAACCCTAAGAATTGTGACACTTTGAGCGTTATTTTCCCCCCCATCAGTAACAGAACCAGAACAGGACTATTTTCACCCAAAAAGGGGGAGGGGAACTACACTTGCTTCGTTAGAAGTTCAAGCACACCTCAAGTACGCTTGGGGCACATCCCGGCGGTGTAACCGCACAGTCACTGGGAACGAGTCTGTGGGTTCATGGGCACGAGCAGGATTGTATGATTATTGTGGAAGGATGACTTTGGTTGTTAACATGCCAGAGAACTCGGAGGGGACATGCGCCATGGTCAGGTTAGCAGCTCCTTTATTACTGATAGGCAAAAAACTACACAGGGACCCGGTAACTGATGCAGCAAGACAGAAGCGAAAGGCAAACCATTTTGATTTAACAAGGAATACCCCCACATACATAGATGCAATAGAAATACCTCGTGGAGTTCCGGACAGGTATAAGTTAGCAGACCAGATAGCAGGGGGATTTGAGAATATTCCGATACTTTCCGCATTATTCCCCATTACTCCAAATAAAAATGTGGATCGGATTAACTATGTACATTATAATGTCCTCAGGCTAGCCAACCTGACTAGGGATGCAGTGCAGGGACTTAGAGATCAGCTGGGACCAACCTCACTGATGGCGGTGCAAAATCGTATGGCATTAGATATGTTGTTGGCGGAAAAGGGGGGCGTCTGCGCTATGCTTGAGGATATGTGTTGTACATTCATTCCTAATAATACCGCTCCGGATGGGTCAGTTAGTAGAGCATTGGATGGTTTGAAGACCCTATCAGAGGAAATGCATGAGAATTCAGGCATAAACAACCAGTTGGAATCCTGGATGGTGAGCCGGTTCGGTCAGTGGAAAGACTTAATTGTGTCATTGATGGTTTCATTAGCCACATTCACGGGAATTGCTGTGACATGCGGGTGCTGCTGTATTCCATGTATTAGGGCGTTAATGGTTAGACTAATCTCAGCTATGATAGAAAGGAAAGATGTGCATGAGGGTACCACGATGATGCCACTGATACAGGGGGAAAGGGACGTAGAGACAGGAGATGCCAGAATAAAGGAGTGTGATTGGTGATCTCTTTGTAGAGATCAAAAGGGGGAATTGTGGGGTTTCAGAAATTAAATGAATGCTAAGCTTACACTAGTAGAGAATAATGCGCAGAATGGAATAGGACTAATCCTTGAATAAATAAAATAATTACTGTATGTCCAGACATAACAGGAAATGCCCTAGACGTGCATATGTGTGATTATGCAAGAAGACACGTGTACGAGACGGTCAAACAGAGGTGACGGCTGAGATGGAAAAACACAAAAGCAGAAGTGTCACAGGGCGAGAGAAATATAAGTCTGTCTGTTGCAAAGTTATGCTTTAGGTCTCACTCGCACTGTGTTGTGAAGTGACATCTCCAGAGCTCTGCATTAATAAAAGGTCACAGGGTAACGCACTGGTTCCTGTCTCTTCTTTCCTGCGTCAACGGACACGACATTAACTAATGATATAACAGAATCTGGCCCTTAGCTATTTTATTAGCTTTTTATCAGGGCACGCTTAGTAGAACGTCACATCACTACATCAACCTTTTAAAAAAATTAACAGGCAATCAAATTATTTTGGCTATACTAAAACCTGTCCTGGAGCAATGCCTAGCTAGCTGGATAGCTAACACTAACATGCAAGACTGAGTTTGTTTTGCAGAAGTAGCAGACGCTAAATAGCTGCCTTGTAAAAGAGGTTTGCATTGGGGACTGTTTGTATTTGATGTATGCACGTTAGGTATTATTGCATAACGCTATTTGTGATGTATTTTTGTTTTTCAATCAGTCACATTCCGAGCCAAACTTCTCTTAGCTATCTTGTATCAGTGGAGAACTACTTTTGATGGCATTGTTACTAGCTAACTGTTAGCTAGCAAGGTAACAAGGTAACTCTTTTCAAACAACAAAAAGAAAAAACACTTTACTGTGATTAACAACTATGAATTTACTAAGTTGTGATTGTTTCATAGAAGGTCTGATTAGCTAGCCTAGCTAAAGCTATGTTTGATACGTTTTGATACGTCTAACGACACTGGCATTTTTGGACAAGAGTAGCTTTATAGTTGCTTAGCTAATGTCACAGAATTAAAAGTAGAATCAGAAGGAAATGTTGAATATTGTGTCATTGCACCAGCCATGAGGCATTAAAGTGTCTGGACAAGAACATAGCTAGCTAGCTAACTGGCTTAGATCAGTACTGCAGCTCCCACACCTCGGTTTATTACATCATAATAGGTAATGTGGACTTTTTAAGGACCATTGTTGTGTTTGATAACCCGTTCAGAAAAGGTGTTCTTGATGAACCGATACTGAAACGGACACTAAAGAGATCATCCAAGAGCTGCTGAGGTTCCTGAGCCATGAATGTCCGGCCTCCAGCATCTACTCTGGACAGGTATGTCACCGCCTTGCACCAGGACGCAGAGATCCATGAGCATGACTGAGATGTAATTATAACTATATACAATTCATTAGTCTGATGCTAATGAGCACACATGCACACCTGCTGTCCAGTTCTTTAACATCCATATTCATCACCTTGATTTATCTTAGTTAGTTGCTGCTGAAGCTCTGTCTCTCTTTCTCTCTTTCCCCATGCCTCCTTCCCTTCCTGTAGGAGTGTGGATACACCACTGGCGTTGTTGCCTGATGCACCTCCTTTGGAAGAGGACACGGTCCACTGTCAGAACTGGCAAGAGACAGTGGAGCCGCACACACTCGCCTCTCTCGGCTCCCGGGAGATCGAACGGCAGGCTGTCATATATGGTAAAACAGCAAATGTGGTGCACAGCAAATGACTATAAAAGACAACTCCCAGTACACAGTTAACATGTAAAATGAAAAAAAAATTATTTACTGATCTAACTTAAACTAAATAGCTACTAAATCTTTTGAACATACAGTATTCTATTTATTATGCACATATGGTAATTCTATCCTGACTCATGAACATGTGGAATTCTGAATTGTGTAACTTTTGTAAGAAATTGTAGTGACTTTGCTATATCCTCTTCCTCAGAGCTGTTCACAACGGAAGCATCTCACCTGCGGACTCTCAGGGTTCTCGATCAGGTGTTCTTCCAGAAGATGAGGAACCTTTTGACCGTCGAAGAACTTTCCTGTATCTTCCCCAACCTGCCCCAGGTCTACAGTCTTCATGGTCAGTCTCTCTGTGTGCGCGCGTGTGTGCGTCCGTGCAAATCCGCTCCATTTGTCTTAGTGTGTTTTCAAACCTAAATTTCTGAAGCCTACTTGGTGTCTAAATCATAATCAAGATTAAAGAAGTGTAAAACCCACCCAAACTGGGAATTTAATGACAGAACAATATCAGCTATTGGCACCATGCCATTACTGTGAGCAGGTATGGACTGGAGGCTGTACATGTTGTTTCTGCGGTGGCCTTCATGACACAAGTAGAGTTTTGTTGCCCACTGACACAACTTTCTAACAAACCACATACACACTGGCTCGCTTAAACAGATTCTGTTTTGTGGTGTTGCATTTGTGTTTCAGCGAATCTGTGTGAGTCCATGAAGAGGCTGAGGGACTCTCCTATAGTTCAAGGCATAGGAGACATCATGGTGTCTAGAGTGAGAGCTGGCTAGTGTTACTCCCTTTCTAATTCACATCATCTTTTGGTGCTGTCTAAAATGAAGTGGTTGTTCTGTGTAGTGTGGGATATACTTGTTGCTTTACTTGATATGTCAGTAGCTCGTGTTTGTGTGTGTGCGTGTTAGTTTGAAGACGCTGCAGGAGAGGAGTTCCAGGAGCAGGTGTCTCACCTGTGCAGTCAGCAGAGTCAGGCACTGGAGCTCATTAAAAATAAACGCAAAGACCCGCGTTTCGCGCACCTTATACAGGTAACACTTTTTAGAGGTATAAAGCCTTTGGACAAACCTACAAACACTAGAGCTTCTGCCATATTTGTTAGTGGGCTGGGTTGTGAATTGGTTGACCCATATTTTGAATTGGAGACTATCCAGTCTTTTAGATTTGACTTTTATTGCAGCACATAACTTCTAGTGATGCTGTTTTAGGTATAAATTGGTGTTGCAGTCAACAGAATCCACATTTGGACTTAGATGTCCTTGGCTCATTCATGTGTGTGTGTGTGTGTGTGTGTGTTAGGAATGTGAAGCCAGCCCTCACTGCCGCCGACTACAATTAAAGGACCTTCTAGTGTCTGAGATGCAGAGACTCACCAAATACCCCTTGCTGCTGGATAACATCATCAGACACACAGAAGGCATGTATAGAAACACTCACATACAATGTATTGAACCATGAAAACACTTCAGTATACACACACATACCAGCTTACCAAGGAGGCAAGCACACACACCCTTTCTCCTGGATTAACACTAGTATGTGCCCCCACAACAGCTGGTTCTCCAGACCTGCAGCCATTGCTGAGGGCACAGGCGTGCTGCCGTGGGATACTACGAGCTGTCAATGAGGTCGTCAGGGAGACGGAGCACCGGCGACTGCTCAGCCGTTATCAGCGCAGGCTAGACTTGTCCCCTCTGGAGAGGCAGGCCAGTCCTGTCGCTGCTCAGTTCAAGGTACGGCCTTACTATGTATCCACCATCTGCCTTCCAAACAGCTTCTCTGGTCTTGGAGCACCTGATCCAGAGTATGAATTATTAACTATATTCTTTTTCTATGTAGAATCTGGACCTGACCACTAAGAAACTGATCCACGAAGGACCGTTGACTTGGAAAGTTAGTAAAGATAAAGCTATAGGTAAGAGATCATCACAGCTGAACAAATCACTGTTAACTCTGGGGAATGCAGCTATTGAGAGCATGGGGCTATGCTGACTTGGAGTTATTTGGTTCCCTGCTACCTCACACATGACATGGTCTGAATAACTGTGTGTTTGTGTGTGTGTGTGTATACCTGCATCTGCCTGTATGTTCATAAGTGTGTATACACATGTTTCAAGGACTTTTAATGTGAATGGATGCTTTCAGTGATCTGTGTGCAAGCTTGCATACATTTTTGTTTTTCCTCTTGCAAATGATTACTTGACAGGTCCATTCTCACTCTGTGTGTGTGTGTGTGTGTGTGTGTTCCAGACATTCATGCTCTGCTTCTCTCAGACATGTTGGTGCTACTCCAAAGGGGTTCAGGTGACCGTTTGATCTTGCGATGTCCAGCGCGCTCACTGGGTGGGGTTTGGGGTAGGAACACGAACCTCAAAACCCCCTTTTGCCCCGTTGTTCGCTTGGATTCATCTCTTGTCAGATTTGTGGCTACAGGTATATTTGTAATTATTCTTACAGCTATGAATAGCCAGAATAGATGAATGGGTCTGGAATAACTATGTCTTTATTTTATTTTTAAAAAATTAAGAAGCCAGTTAGAAATTGCATGTGGGTTAGTTTGAATACATTGTTTGACAACCTGCTCTTCTCTATCAGATAACAAGGCCTTGTATGTGATCAGTACATCAGAGAGACAGATATACGAGCTGGTGGCTGGGACTTCCTCTGAGAAAAACACGTGAGTTTGTTTTTTTGTCTCTCTCTGACCCACCATCTTCTCATCAAGGTCAACCAGTCAGCACTGCTGTGTCTGTTTTGTGATAACATTTATGGTGTCAGGCCATTTATGTTCAGAAGATTTTAACAACATTGTGCTGTTGTAGAAATTGGGACCTGATGGCTTTAGCGATGTTTCCACAGATGGAAGAACCTGTTAGAAAAGACCATCTCCTCGGCCTCTGGAGGCAGTGAAGCCACCAAGCAAGGATCAACAGCTATCCCAACTGACCAATCAGAAGCCTACATGCATACTGGTGGGCAGGGTTATGTGGGAGGACGAGCTAAAATGGCTGATGCTGCTCTTCAAGATGGTAAGAATTTGTTACACTCCATTACACAGTCATTGTTGCACTATGATAGTTAAACAGTATATTTCTGGTGGTGGTGGTGGTGTTTTAATAAATAGAATTTTAGCAGGCTCAGATATTTACCAACTTTTTTGCACCCTTTGTGTTCTGCCAGTCAGGACACTAAGACTGTTGATCCTTGGATCCTTGGATCCTTTAGAGGCTGCCAGTCAGAAGCAGAAAGTGACATCATTGTCCTCACAGCAAGAAGGGCAGGAGATGCCTTGCCAGTCACCAAAAGGCCGTTCACACCTGGAGATGCTGAGGCATGAAACGAGGCCCTGCCAATCACGAGCAAGCATACGGCAGCGCATGATAAAAAATGTGGATGGAATCTTTCAATCAATGGAGGGGCTGATGAAAAACCTGCATCAGCTTAGGGTAAAGTGGATATATTACTCACGCTCTCTCAAACACACACACACACACACACACACACACACACACACACACACACACACACACACACACACACACACACACACACACACACACACACACACTATCATTGCAGCTAGCTAGCACTTTCATGTTATGTTTTAAAAGAATGGCTTTGTGCACTTGTGAGATCCTGGTTAATTCCTTGTTTTCATTTTCATAGGAGATTGAAGCAGACGACTGTAGACTGCTCACAATGGTGAGAAAAAAGTCACCTGTCAGTCAGTTCAGATGACACCATCCATGGGTCTTCCTCCATTATCAGGACACCATCTATTTATCTTGGGTCGAGCGATGGTAAGTGTGTCAAAGAAGCCATTTATAAATACTGGGGCTAAACCTGTTTAATGCTGTACCACAATTCTTTTTGATTGTACCAAACAAAAAGATCTAGTCTGGAATCACTAGAATAATATGGGGTTGAGTTTAAATGGAGCACACAGTTGAATATTAAAACATCACCGCAAATCTTGGGTCTTGCTATTGCCAGACTGAAAACTGGCCTTCAAACCTGTAGCAATTCCCAATTTTAACTTTAAGAATTTTATGTATTTATTTGAATAATGTTTAGTATTGATTTTGGAGTTGACGTAATTATGTTGCTTATGGTGTACTACCCCTGCAGACTGTGGCAATTGTATGGTCATCTTTCCAACCTGTTTAGGTAACGAAGAAGGGCCAACAGAACCAGTTCAGCCCAAGATCCATTCTACAGGATTTTGATTCATTACACGAGACATTGTAAAGAGTTTTACTTACACATTTGAAACATGAACACACACATACTAAGGGTGTGGCATTCCTGCCATTTCATACATCCTGTGTAGCTCTTTACTAGAATCCCAGCATGCCTTTCTCCTGGGAGAAACCTGCAAATATTGTATTGTCTACAACTGAGAAGAGAGACAGGACAGACGAACCTTCAGCTCATGCACCGAGTTGGAATAAAAAGCATTCAAATGAAAGTCCAGATATGTGAGGTGTTTTTTTTTTATTAGGTAAAGCTAAAGTTGGAACAAGGGAACTGAGGTGACAGTTTTAAAAAAAAAAGTCAATGAAGATGAAGAAATGGAACTAAAATGAGACTGAAAATGTATGGCTGAGGAAATGAATCTGCCCATTAAAGGGACCCCCCCCAAGCACTTTACCCAATACATGTATGTTAATACTCACTCACGTCATCAGTGACAAACTGGCAACCTAACAGGTGCCATTTTGCTCGAGGACCCATAATCAGCCCATGTCAACTTGACCCAAGATTGTGGCTCTCTTCGCCTTATGGAATGTGTGGATGGGTGACTTAAACAAATTCAGGTTCTTTTTCACTGGGACCCCTGCAAGACACATGGGCTCCAAGAGAGTATTTTGCATTAATATCATCATATGTCTATGTTGTATCCTTTATTTTATAAATTAACACTATGCGAGAGCAAAGAATAAAGAGTGTGGAAGGAGTTTATTTTATTTCTTTAAGCATTCTACAGAATAGAAAATAAAGGTTTGGCCTCTCTTTACGCACAATGGATATGGCAGGGCGTACTGGGATTGCCATTGTGTTGTGGCAAGACATCATCTTCACTGCTCATTACTGTATACTTATTTGTGCAGCCCTGTTCTGGACTGACTCCTGTCAACATTGCAGGGAACAAAAAGGATCATATTTGTTGTCTGATATCATGTCATTACCTATGAAGGGGCACCTTCTGTGTAGTGTAAATACTGTGAAGCTCGTCCCTCACCTCTTGAAATGGCTCAGTGATGCCAGGGTTGGTTTTTGACACATATGAAAGGATTTATACTTTGATCTGTTAAGATGTTGGTGGAAGTGGTTCCTTTACACTGACTCCAGTTTGGCCTTTGTTGTATAATGGCTAATGTTATGGTTCAAAAAAGAATGAAATTGTCCAAGATCAGTGTTAAGGACCAGGTTATACCTTAATCTAGCTGCATCTGGATGCTAATAGCCTAATGCTAGATTATGCCATCACATTTCCCTTTTATAAACTAACCTGTGAAAGGGAGAAGGAAGAATGGCCCTCTATCCTGTGTGGCTTTCCCACTCCCATGTGTTGGGACTGTTTTGAGGGTCGTTGGTTTAATTGGATTTTGGGGTGAATGTGGACCGGGCTTTGACAATTGACAAAATGTATAGAGCGGCTGGTCCATTTTTGGCTTTGTATGCAAGCATCAAGATTTCAAATCTGATGTGGTCAGTTACTTCATACTGCCAATGAAGTGAGCGCAGCAGTGGAGGGACATATGAATTTAGGAAGATTGAAGACCAGTGATGCAGCTGCATTATGGACAAGTTGTAGAGGGCTGATGGCTCTTAGAGGAAGACCAGCAAGTAGCGAGTTGCAGTAGTTTAGCTTTGAGATTACAAAAGACTGCACAATTACCTGGGCAGCTTCCTGTGAAAGAAAGGGCCGAATCCTTCGTATGCTACAAAGGAGAAATCTGCAAGACCAGGTCAGATTTGAAATATGAGTAGAGAATGACAACTGGTTGTCCAAAGTTATGCCCAGGCTATGAGCAGCTTCAGATAGTGATACCAGGGAGTTCTCGATGTACATAAGCTCGGCTTTACTGGGGTTGAGCCTCAAGTGGTGGCTGTCATCCATGACACAATGTCAGTCAAGCATGCTGAGATAAGTCTGGAGACCTGCGTATCGGAGGGTGGGAAAGAAAGAAATAATTGGGTGTCATCAGCATAGCAGTGGTAGGAAAAGCCATGAGAAGATATTACATCACCAAGAGAACAGGTATACAAAGAGAAGAGGGCCTAATACTGAGCCCTGGGGGACACCAGAGGAGAGTCTACATGGATTGGAAGTGGATCCTTTCCATGTTACCTGATAGGACTGAAAAAACTGGAATCAGATTGTGAGCTAAGAAAGGGGGAGAGAGACAAGTACTCATGCATGTGAGCACACAGCTAGACAACATGGAAAAAAGACACCCAACATGCACCCAACATGCAGCAGGAGTGGCTAAAGCCATACAGAAAACAGCGCATCTGGTAATGGGACATCCAATCACGGTACTAACCACACACAGTGTAATAGCATACGTGAACTCACAAGCCTTCGCCTTGACAGCACTAAGGCAACAGAGGATCAGCAAAATTTTGGAAGCACCACACATCACGTACACGCATGAACGAATCAACATGGCAGACATGATGGGAGGAGAAGAGCCTCATCAGTGCGAACAGGAAGTCAAAAAGCAGGAGAAGGTGAGACCAGACCTAGAAGGAGAACCAATTCCAGGAGCAGGGAACATGTTCACCGATGGATGTGGATTTAGAGGACCATACGGGGATATAAAGGCAGGGTGTGCAGTGGTGGCAGAAACACAGGGAGAAGTAGATGAATTTTGGACGGTGAAAGCAGAAAGGCTGAAAGGTTAGCAATCAGCACAGCGAGCTGAGGTAATGGCAGTAGTGGAGGCCTTGAAGTTAGCAAAGGGCAAGGAAGTGAATATTTATACTGACTCTGCTTACACG
The DNA here is from genome assembly GCF_041902795.1 of Electrophorus electricus. Taxonomy (NCBI): domain Eukaryota; kingdom Metazoa; phylum Chordata; class Actinopteri; order Gymnotiformes; family Gymnotidae; genus Electrophorus; species Electrophorus electricus. The sequence goes on from NW_027658813.1 coordinate 297,029, forward strand.
GTAGGGGCAGCACATGTGGAGCTAAGACAATGGATGAGAGCAGGGTTTAGGACAGCGGGAAACAAACCAATTAAACATGAGGCAGAAATGAGGGAGCTGGCAAAGGCCTTGCAGGGACCAGAAAGAGTAGCTATCATAAAGTGCAGGGGACATGTAGAGTATGTCAACAGTACAATCCCAAACCTACAAGTAAGGTGGCACCCGGTAAGTATCCGTTGTCATTAACACCAGGGGAAGAGATAGTAAATGACTACACAGACATGGTGGACTCAGCACAGGGGTACACGTACGTATTGATGCGCGTAGACAACTACACAGGGTGGACGGAAGCGTGGCCAACAAAACGGGAAGACAGTGCTTCAGTGGTAAAGTTCCTGGTGAACCAGTACATTCCTCACCATGGGTTTCCGAGAAAGGTGAGATCAGATAATGGCACTCATTTTACAGCGCGCAATTTGCAGGAGTTAGAGAAAATGCTGGGTCTGAAACATTCATTTGCGGCAGTGTATCATCCTCAGTCTCAAGGTAAGGTGGAAAGGATGAATCTAAATGTGAAAAACAAAGTGGCCAAAATCTGTGCACAGACAAAATTAAATTGGGTTGACGCCTTCCCTTTGGCATTAATGCAAATGAGATGTTCAGTAAATGCAACAACTGGTTTTACCCCTTTTGAATTGCAGACAGGTCGAGGATTTCCAGGACCCCACGGACCCTTAACAATAAATGAGAAAACAAAAACATCTCACACACACATCATACTTTAATGAATTGCAAAGTATCGTTTCAGCTTTCTCCACGCAGGAGGGGGACCGGACGGGGAGCAGACAGAGAAAATGGAGTGAGCCGAGGTGGACAGGTCCATTCCAGGTGACAGAAAGAACCAGCCACGCCGTAGGCCTGAAGGGTAAAGGGGAAACGTGGTTTCATCTGAGCCAGTGCGCCGCCGCAGAGTCACTGCAGAGGAGTCTGCAAGAGACAGCGAGGGACCTTGCTGAAACATCACCTAACTCACCTGACCCAGACGGGTCAGGTGTTCACTCCCACACAGAAGGGGCAGAATAATCCCCGGGAGCAAAAGGGTGAAGGTAGTCCACCCTTAGACCCCGAAGTAAGAAGAACAGAACACCAGTGATGACTTCTGGACAATTGTGTTGTTTGATTATTTGTTGGTGTATTGTGTTGTGTGTTTCCATTTACAGTTTGGTCACACTTGGGTTAAATAATAGCATGGCAGTAGGAAAGGATTAAAACATTAAGAACAAGACGGTGAAGCAGAATGGGGGTAGAGATTGGTGGATGTGTAGCATGTGCAGCCACAAGACCCAGACTTATAACAACCCCGGCACCCCTATTCCCACAAAAAGACCCCAAGGGTTATGCGTGCATGATTGGCCTGACTAAGGAAAGAAACCCTACGAATTGTGACACTTTGAGCGTTATTTTCCCCCCCATCAGTAACAGAACCCGAACAGGACTATTTTCACCCAAAAAGGGGGAGGGGAACTACACGTGCTTCGTTAGAAGTTCAAGCACACCTCAAGTACGCTTGGGGCACATCCCGGCGGTGTAACCGCACGGTCACTGGGAGCGAGTCTGTGGGTTCATGGGCACGAGCAGGATTGTATGATTATTGTGGAAGGATGACTTTGGTTGTTAACATGCCAGAGAACTCGGAGGGGACATGCGCCATGGTCAGGTTAGCAGCTCCTTTATTACTGATAGGCAAAAAACTACACAGGGACCCGGTAACTGATGCAGCAAGACAGAAGCGAAAGGCAAACCATTTTGATTTAACAAGGAATACCCCCACATACATAGATGCAATAGAAATACCTCGTGGAGTTCCGGACAGGTATAAGTTAGCAGACCAGATAGCAGGGGGATTTGAGAATATTCCGATACTTTCCGCATTATTCCCCATTACTCCAAATAAAAATGTGGATCGGATTAACTATGTACATTATAATGTCCTCAGGCTAGCCAACCTGACTAGGGATGCAGTGCAGGGACTTAGAGATCAGCTGGGACCAACCTCACTGATGGCGGTGCAAAATCGTATGGCATTAGATATGTTGTTGGCGGAAAAGGGGGGCGTCTGCGCTATGCTTGAGGATATGTGTTGTACATTCATTCCTAATAATACCGCTCCGGATGGGTCAGTTAGTAGAGCATTGGATGGTTTGAAGACCCTATCAGAGGAAATGCATGAGAATTCAGGCATAAACAACCAGTTGGAATCCTGGATGGTGAGCCGGTTCGGTCAGTGGAAAGACTTAATTGTGTCATTGATGGTTTCATTAGCCACATTCACGGGAATTGCTGTGACATGCGGGTGCTGCTGTATTCCATGTATTAGGGCATTAATGGTTAGACTAATCTCAGCTATGATAGAAAGGAAAGATGTGCATGAGGGTACCACGATGATGCCACTGATACAGGGGGAAAGGGACGTAGAGACAGGAGATGCCAGAATAAAGGAGTGTGATTGGTGATCTCTTTGTAGAGATCAAAAGGGGGAATTGTGGGGTTTCAGAAATTAAATGAATGCTAAGCTTACACTAGTAGAGAATAATGCGCAGAATGGAATAGGACTAATCCTTGAATAAATAAAATAATTACTGTATGTCCAGACATAACAGGAAATGCCCTAGACGTGCATATGTGTGATTATGCAAGAAGACACGTGTACGAGACGGTCAAACAGAGGTGACGGCTGAGATGGAAAAACACAAAAGCAGAAGTGTCACAAGGCGAGAGAAATATAAGTCTGTCTGTTGCAAAGTTATGCTTTAGGTCTCACTCGCACTGTGTTGTGAAGTGACATCTCCAGAGCTCTGCATTAATAAAAGGTCACAGGGTAACGCACTGGTTCCTGTCTCTTCTTTCCTGCGTCAACGGACACGACATTAACTAATGATATAACAGAATCTGGCCCTTAGCTATTTTATTAGCTTTTTATCAGGGCACGCTTAGTAGAACGTCACATCACTACATCAACCTTTTAAAAAAATTAACAGGCAATCAAATTATTTTGGCTACACTAAAACCTGTCCTGGAGCAATGCCTAGCTAGCTGGATAGCTAACACTAACATGCAAGACTGAGTTTGTTTTGCAGAAGTAGCAGACGCTAAATAGCTGCCTTGTAAAAGAGGTTTGCAATGGGGACTGTTTGTATTTGATGTATGCACGTTAGGTATTATTGCATAATGCTATTTGTGATGTATTTTTGTTTTTCAATCAGTCACATTCCGAGCCAAACTTCTCTTAGCTATCTTGTATCAGTGGAGAACTACTTTTGATGGCATTGTTACTAGCTAACTGTTAGCTAGCAAGGTAACAAGGTAACTCTTTTCAAACAACAAAAAGAAAAAACACTACTATGATTAACAACTATGAATTTACTAAGTTGTGATTGTTTCATAGAAGGTCTGAGTAGCTAGCCTAGCTAAAGCTATGTTTGATACGTTTTGATACGTCTAACGACACTGGCATTTTTGGACAAGAGTAGCTTTATAGTTGCTTAGCTAATGTCACAGAATTAAAAGTAGAATCAGAAGGAAATGTTGAATATTGTGTCATTGCACCAGCCATGAGGCATTAAAGTGTCTGGACAAGAACATAGCTAGCTAGCTAACTGGCTTAGATCAGTACTGCAGCTCCCACACCTCGGTTTATTACATCATAATAGGTAATGTGGACTTTTTAATGACCATTGTTGTGTTTGATAACCCGTTCAGAAAAGGTGTTCTTGATGAACCGATACTGAAACGAACACTAAAGAGATCATCCAACATTGAACATATTTCACTAGACACACTAGTGGAAGAGCTGCTGAGGTTCCTGAGCCATGAATTTCCGGCCTCCAGCATCTACTCTGGACAGGTATGTCACCGCCTTGCAGCAGGATGCAGAGATCCATGAGCATGACTGAGATGTAATTATAACTATATACACCTCATTAGTCTGATGCTAATGAGCACACATGCACACCTGCTGTCCAGTTCTTTAACATCCATATCCATCACCTTGATTTATTTTAGTTAGTTGCTGCTGAAGCTCTGTCTCTCTTTCTCTCTTTCCCCATGCCTCCTTCCCTTCCTGTAGGAGTGTGGATACACCACTGGCGTTGTTGCCTGATGCACCTCCTTTGGAAGAGGACACGGTCCACTGTCAGAACTGGCAGGAGACAGTGGAGCCGCACACACTCGCCTCTCTCGGCTCCCGGGAGATCGAACGGCAGGCTGTCATATATGGTAAAACAGCAAATGTGGTGCACAGCAACTGACTATAAAAGACAACTCCCAGTACACAGTTAATATGTAAAATGAAAAAAAATTATTTACTGATCTACAGTATTCTATTTATTATGCACATATGGTAATTCTATCCTGACTCATGAACATGTGGAATTCTGAATTGTGTAACGTTTGTAAGAAATTGTAGTGACTTTGCTATATCCTCTTCCTCAGAGCTGTTCACAACGGAAGCGTCTCACCTGCGGACTCTCAGGGTTCTCGATCAGGTGTTCTTCCAGAAGATGAGGAACCTTTTGACCGTCGAAGAACTTTCCTGTGTCTTCCCCAACCTGCCCCAGGTCTACAGTCTTCATGGTCAGTCTCTCTGTGTGCGCGCGTGTGTGCGGGCGTGTGTGCGTGCGTGCAAATCCGCTCCATTTGTCTTAGTGTGTTTTCAAACCTAAATTTCTGAAGCCTACTTGGTGTCTAAATCATAATCAAGATTAAAGAAGTGTAAAACCCACCCAAACTGGGAACTTAATGACAGAACAATATCAGCTATTGGCACCATGCCATTACTGTGAGCAGGTATGGACTGGAGGCTGTACATGTTGTTTCTGCGGTGGCCTTCATGACACAAGTAGAGTTTTGTTGCCCACTGACACAACTTTCTAACAAACCACATACACACTGGCTCGCTTAAACAGATTCTGTTTTGTGGTGTTGCATTTGTGTTTCAGCGAATCTGTGTGAGTCCATGAAGAGGCTGAGGGACTCTCCTATAGTTCAAGGCATAGGAGACATCATGGTGTCTAGAGTGAGAGCTGGCTAGTGTTACTCCCTTTCTAGTTCACATCATCTTTTGGTGCTGTCTAAAATGAAGTGGTTGTTCTGTGTAGTGTGGGATATACTTGTTGCTTTACTTGATATGTCAGTAGCTCATGTGTTTGTGTGTGTGCGTGTTAGTTTGAAGACGCTGCAGGAGAGGAGTTCCAGGAGCAGGTGTCTCACCTGTGCAGTCAGCAGAGTCAGGCACTGGAGCTCATTAAAAATAAACGCAAAGACCCGCGTTTCGCGCACCTTATACAGGTAACACTTTTTAGAGGTATAAAGCCTTTGGACAAACCTACAAACACTAGAGCTTCTGCCATATTTGTTAGTGGGCTGGGTTGTGAATTGGTTGACCCATATTTTGAATTGGAGACTATCCAGTCTTTTATATTTGACTTTTATTGCAGCACATAACTTCTAGTGATGCTGTTTTAGGTATAAATTGGTGTTGCAGTCAACAGAATCCACATTTGGACTTAGATGTCCTTGGCTCATTCGTGTGTGTGTGTGTGTGTTAGGAATGTGAAGCCAGCCCTCACTGCCGCCGACTAGAATTAAAGGACCTTCTAGTGTCTGAGATGCAGAGACTCACCAAATACCCTTTGCTGCTGGATAACATCATCAGACACACAGAAGGCATGTATAGAAACACTCACATACAATGTATTGAACCATGAAAACACTTCAGTATACACACACATACCAGCTTACCAAGGAGGCAAGCACACACACCCTTTCTCCTGGATTAACACTAGTATGTGCCCCCACAACAGCTGGTTCTCCAGACCTGCAGCCATTGCTGAGGGCACAGGCGTGCTGCCGTGGGATACTACGAGCTGTCAATGAGGTCGTCAGGGAGACGGAGCACCGGCGACTGCTCAGCCGTTATCAGCGCAAGCTAGACTTGTCCCCTCTGGAGAGGCAGGCCAGTCCTGTCGCTGCTCAGTTCAAGGTACGGCCTTACTATGTATCCACCATCTGCCTTCCAAACAGCTTCTCTGGTCTTGGAGCACCTGATCCAGAGTATGAATTATTAACTATATTCTTTTTCTATGTAGAATCTGGACCTGACCACTAAGAAACTGATCCACGAAGGACCGTTGACTTGGAAAGTTAGTAAAGATAAAGCTATAGGTAAGAGATCATCACAGCTGAACAAATCACTGTTAACTCTGGGGAATGCAGCTATTGAGAGCATGGTGCTATGCTGACTTGGAGTTATTTGGTTCCCTGCTACCTCACACATGACATGGTCTGAATAACTGTGTGTGTGTGTGTGTGTGTGTGTGTGTGTGTGTACACCTGCATCTGCCTGTATGTTCATACGTGTGTATACACATGTTTCAAGGACTTTTAATGTGAATGGATGCTTTCAGTGATCTGTGTGCAAGCTTGCATACATTTTTGTTTTTCCTCTTGCAAATGATTACTTGACAGGTCCATTCTCACTCTGTGTGTGTGTGTGTGTGTGTGTGTGTGTGTGTGTGTGTGTGTGTGTTCCAGACATTCATGCTCTGCTTCTCTCAGACATGTTGGTGCTACTCCAAAGGGGTTCAGGTGACCGTTTGATTTTGCGATGTCCAGCGCGCTCACTGGGTGGGGTTTGGGGTAGGAACACGGACCTCAAAACCCCCTTTTGCCCCGTTGTTCGCTTGGATTCATCTCTTGTCAGAACTGTGGCTACAGGTATATTTGTAGTTATTCTTACAGCTATGAATAGCCAGAATAGATGAATGGGTCTGGAATAACTATGTCTTTATTTTATTTTTAAAAAATTAAGAAGCCAGTTAGAAATTGCATTTGGGTTAGTTTGAATACATTGTTTGACAACCTGCTCTTCTCTATCAGATAACAAGGCCTTGTATGTGATCAGTACATCAGAGAGACAGATATACGAGCTGGTGGCTGGGACTTCCTCTGAGAAAAACACGTGAGTTTGTTTTTTTGTCTCTCTCTGACCCACCATCTTCTCATCAAGGTCAACCAGTCAGCACTGCTGTGTCTGTTTTGTGATAACATTTATGGTGTCAGGCCATTTATGTTCAGATGATTTTAACAACATTGTGCTGTTGTAGAAATTGGGACCTGATGGCTTTAGCGATGTTTCCACAGATGGAAGAACCTGTTAGAAAAGACCATCTCCTCGGCCTCTGGAGGCAGTGAAGCCACCAAGCAAGGATCAACAGCTATCCCAACTGACCAATCAGAAGCCTACATGCATACTGGTGGGCAGGGTTATGTGGGAGGACGAGCTAAAATGGCTGATGCTGCTCTTCAAGATGGTAAGAATTTGTTACACTCCGTTACACAGTCATTGTTGCACTATGATAGTTAAACAGTATATTTCTGGTGGTGGTGGTGGTGTTTTTATAAATAGAATTTTAGCAGGCTCAGATATTTACCAACTTTTTTGCACCCTTTGTGTTCTGCCAGTCAGGACACTAAGACTGTTGATCCTTGGATCCTTGGATCCTTTAGAGGCTGCCAGTCAGAAGCAGAAAGTGACATCATTGTCCTCACAGCAAGAAGGGCAGGAGATGCCTTGCCAGTCACCAAAAGGCCGTTCACACCTGGAGATGCTGAGGCATGAAACAAGGCCCTGCCAATCACGAGCAAGCATACAGCAGCGCATGCTAAAAAATGTGGATGGAATCTTTCAATCAATGAAGGGGCTGATGAAAAACCTGCATCAGCTTAGGGTAAAGTGGATATATTACTCACGCTCTCTCAAACACACACACACACACACACACACACTATCATTGCAGCTAGCTAGCACTTTCATGTTATGTTTTAAAAGAATGGCTTTGTGCACTTGTGAGATCCTGGTTAACTCCTTGTTTTCATTTTCATAGGAGATTGAAGCACTGTAGACTGCTCACAATGGTGAGAAAAAAGTCACCTGTCAGTCAGTTCAGATGACACCATCCATGGGTCTTCCTCCATTATCAGGACACCATCTATTTATCTTGGGTCGAGCGATGGTAAGTGTGTCAAAGAAGCCATTTATAAATACTGGGGCTAAACCTGTTTAATGCTGTACCACAATTCTTTTTGATTGTACCAAACAAAAAGATCTAGTCTGGAATCACTAGAATAATTTGGGGTTGAGTTTAAATGGAGCACACAGTTGAATATTAAAACATCACCGCAGATCTTGGGTCTTGCTATTGCCAGACTGAAAACTGGCCTTCAAACCTGTAGCAATTCCCAATTTTAACTTTAAGAATTTTATGTATTTATTTGAATAATGTTTAGTATTGATTTTGGAGTTGATGTAATTATGTTGCTTATGGTGTACTACCCCTGCAGACTGTGGCAATTGTATGGTCATCTTTCCAACCTGTTTAGGTAACGAAGAAGGGCCAACAGAACCAGTTCAGCCCAAGATCCATTCTACAGGATTTTGATTTATTACACGAGACATTGTAAAGAGTTTTACTTACACATTTGAAACATGAACACACACATACTAAGGGTGTGGCATTCCTGCCATTTCATACATCCTGTGTAGCTCTTTACTAGAATCCCAGCATGCCTTTCTCCTGGGAGAAACCTGCAAATATTGTATTGTCTGCAACTGAGAAGAGAGACAGGACAGACGAACCTTCAGCTCATGCACCGAGTTGGAATAAAAAGCATTCAAATGAAAGTCCAGATATGTGAGGTGTTTTTTTTTTTATTAGGTAAAGCTAAAGTTGGAACAAGGGAACTGAGGTGACAGTTTAAAAAAAAAATTAGTCAATGAAGATGAAGAAATGGAACTAAAATGAGACTGAAAATGTATGGCTGAGGAAATGAATCTGCCCATTAAAGGGACCCCCCCCAAGCACTTTACCCAATACATGTATGTTAATACTCACTCACGTCATCAGTGACAAACTGGCAACCCAACAGGTGCCATTTTGCTCGAGGACCCATAATCAGCCCATGTCAACTTGACCCAAGATTGTGGCTCTCTTCGCCTTATGGAATGTGTGGATGGGTGACTTAAAAAAATTCAGGTTCTTTTTCACTGGGACCCCTGCAAGACACATGGGCTCCAAGAGAGTATTTTGCATTAATATCATCATATGTCTATGTTGTGTCCTTTATTTTATAAATTAACACTATGCGAGAGCAAAGAATAAAGAGTGTGGAAGGAGTTTATTTTATTTCTTTAAGCGTTCTACAGAATAGAAAATAAAGGTTTGGCCTCTCTTTACGCACAATGGATAAGGCAGGGCGTACTGGGATTGCCATTGTGTTGTGGCAAGACATCATCTTCACTGCTCATTACTGTATACTTATTTGTGCAGCCCTGTTCTGGACTGACTCCTGTCAACATTGCAGGGAACAAAAAGGAACATATTTGTTGTCTGATATCATGTCATTACCTATGAAGGGGCACCTTCTGTGTAGTGTAAATACTGTGAAGCTCGTCCCTCACCTCTTGAAATGGCTCAGTGATGCCAGGGTTGGTTTTTGACACATATGAAAGGATTTATACTTTGATCTGTTAAGATGTTGGTAGAAGTGGCTCCTTTACACTGACTCCAGTTTGGCCTTTGTTGTATAATGGCTAATGTTATGGTTCAAAAAAGAATGAAATTGTCCAAGATCAGTGTTAAGGACCAGGTTCTACCTTAATCTAGCTGCATCTGGATGCTAATAGCCTAATGCTAGATTATGCCATCACATTTCCCTTTTATAAACTAACCTGTGAAAGGGAGAAGGACGAATGGCCCTCTATCCTGACAATTGACAAAATGTATAGAGCGGCTGGTCCATTTTTGGCTTTGTATGCAAGCATCAAGATTTCAAATCTGATGTGGTCAGTTACTTCATACTGCCAATGAAGTGAGCGCAGCAGTGGAGTGACATATGAATTTAGGAAGATTGAAGACCAGTGATGCAGCTGCATTATGGACAAGTTGTAGAGGGCTGATGGCTCTTAGAGGAAGACCAGCAAGTAGCGAGTTGCAGTAGTTTAGCTTTGAGAATACAAAAGACTGCACAATTACCTGGGCAGCTTCCTGTGAAAGAAAGGGCCGAATCCTTCGTATGCTACAAAGGAGAAATCTGCAAGACCAGGTCAGATTTGAAATATGAGTAGAGAATGACAACTGGTTGTCCAAAGTTATGCCCAGGCTACGAGCAGCTTCAGATAGTGATACCAGGGAGTTCTCGATGTACATAAGCTCGGCTTTACTGGGGTTGAGCCTCAAGTGGTGGCTGTCATCCATGACACAATGTCAGTCAAGCATGCTGAGATAAGTCTGGAGACCTGCGTATCGGAGGGTGGGAAAGAAAGAAATAATTGGGTGTCATCAGCATAGCAGTGGTAGGAAAAGCCATGAGAAGATATTACATCACCAAGAGAACAGGTATACAAAAAGAAGAGGGCCTAATACTGAGCCCTGGGGGACACCAGAGGAGAGTCTACATGGATTGGAAGTGGATCCTTTCCATGTTACCTGATAGGACTGAAAAAACTGGAATCAGATTGTGAGCTAAGAAAGGGGGAGAGAGACAAGTACTCATGCATGTGAGCACACAGCTAGACAACATGGAAAAAAGACACCCAACATGCACCCAACATGCAGCAGGAGTGGCTAAAGCCATACAGAAAACAGCGCATCTGGTAATGGGACATCCAATCACGGTACTAACCACACACAGTGTAATAGCATACGTGAACTCACAAGCCTTCGCCTTGACAGCACTAAGGCAACAGAGGATCAGCAAAATTTTGGAAGCACCACACATCACGTACACGCATGAACGAATCAACATGGCAGACATGATGGGAGGAGAAGAGCCTCATCAGTGCGAACAGGAAGTCAAAAAGCAGGAGAAGGTGAGACCAGACCTAGAAGGAGAACCAATCCTAGGAGCAGGGAACATGTTCACCGATGGATGTGGATTTAGAGGACCATACGGGGATATAAAAGCAGGGTGTGCAGTGGTGGCAGAAACACAGGGAGAAGTAGATGAATTTTGGACGGTGAAAGCAGAAAGGCTGAAAGGTTAGCAATCAGCACAGCGAGCTGAGGTAATGGCAGTAGTGGAGGCCTTGAAGTTAGCAAAGGGCAAGGAAGTGAATATTTATACTGACTCTGCTTACACGGTAGGGGCAGCACATGTGGAGCTAAGACAATGGATGAGAGCAGGGTTTAGGACAGCGGGAAACAAACCAATTAAACATGAGGCAGAAATGAGGGAGCTGGCAAAGGCCTTGCAGGGACCAGAAAGAGTAGCTATCATAAAGTGCAGGGGACATGTAGAGTATGTCAACAGTACAATCCCAAACCTACAATTAAGGTGGCACCCGGTAAGTATCCGTTGTCATTAACACCAGGGGAAGAGATAGTAAATGACTACACAGACATGGTGGACTCAGCACAGGGGTACACGTACGTATTGATGTGCGTAGACAACTACACAGGGTTGCCGGAAGCGTGGCCAACAAAACGGGAAGACAGTGCTTCAGTGGTAAAGTTCCTGGTGAACCAGTACATTCCTCACCATGGGTTTCCGAGAAAGGTGAGATCAGATAATGGCACTCATTTTACAGCGCGCAATTTGCAGGAGTTAGAGAAAATGCTGGGTCTGAAACATTCATTTGCGGCAGTGTATCATCCTCAGTCTCAAGGTAAGGTGGAAAGGATGAATCTAAATGTGAAAAACAAAGTGGCCAAAATCTGTGCACAGACAAAATTAAATTGGGTTGACGCCTTCCCTTTGGCATTAATGCAAATGAGATGTTCAGTAAATGCAACAACTGGTTTTACCCCTTTTGAATTGCAGACAGGTCGAGGATTTCCAGGACCCCAGGGACCCTTAACAATAAATGAGAAAACAAAAACATCTCACACACACATCATACTTTAATGAATTGCAAAGTATCGTTTCAGGTTTGTCCACGCAGGAGGGGGACCGGACGGGGAGCAGACAGAGAAAATGGAGTGAGCCGAGGTGGACAGGTCCATTCCAGGTGACAGAAAGAACCAGCCACGCCGTACGCCTGAAGGGTAAAGGGGAAACGTGGTTTCATCTGAGCCAGTGCGCCGCCGCAGAGTCACTGCAGAGGAGTCTGCAAGAGACAGCGAGGGACCTTGCTGAAACATCACCTAACTCACCTGACCCGGACGGGTCAGGTGTTCACTCCCACACAGAAGGGGCAGAATAATCCCCGGGAGCAAAAGGGTGAAGGTAGTCCACCCTTAGACACCGAAGTAAGAAGAACAGAACACCAGTGATGACTTCTGGACAATTGTGTTGTTTGATTATTTGTTGGTGTATTGTGTTGTGTGTTTCCATTTACAGTTTGGTCACGCTTGGGTTAAATAATAGCATGGCAGTAGGAAAGGATTAAAACATTAAGAACAAGACGGTGAAGCAGAATGGGGATAGAGATTGGTGGATGTGTAGCATGTGCAGCCACAAGACCCAGACTTATAACAACCCCGGCACCCCTATTCCCACAAAAAGACCCCAAGGGTTATGCGTGCATGATTGGCCTGACTAAGGAAAGAAACCCTAAGAATTGTGACACTTTGAGCGTTATTTTCCCCCCCATCAGTAACAGAACCAGAACAGGACTATTTTCACCCAAAAAGGGGGAGGGGAACTACACTTGCTTCGTTAGAAGTTCAAGCACACCTCAAGTACGCTTGGGGCACATCCCGGCGGAATGGTGTAACCGCACGGTCACTGGGAACGAGTCTGTGGGTTCATGGGCACGAGCAGGATTGTATGATTATTGTGGAAGGATGACTTTGGTTGTTAACATGCCAGAGAACTCGGAGGGGACATGCACCATGGTCAGGTTAGCAGCTCCTTTATTACTGATAGGCAAAAAACTACACAGGGACCCGGTAACTGATGCAGCAAGACAGAAGCGAAAGGCAAACCATTTTGATTTAACAAGGAATACCCCCACATACATAGATCCAATAGAAATACCTCGTGGATTTCCGGACAGGTATAAGTTAGCAGACCAGATAGCAGGGGGATTTGAGAATATTCCGATACTTTCCGCATTATTCCCCATTACTCCAAATAAAAATGTGGATCGGATTAACTATGTACATTATAATGTCCTCAGGCTAGCCAACCTGACTAGGGATGCAGTGCAGGGACTTAGAGATCAGCTGGTACCAACCTCACTGATGGCGGTGCAAAATCGTATGGCATTAGATATGTTGTTGGCGGAAAAGGGGGGCGTCTGCGCTATGCTTGAGGATATGTGTTGTACATTCATTCCTAATAATACCGCTCCGGATGGGTCAGTTAGTAGAGCATTGGATGGTTTGAAGACCCTATCAGAGGAAATGCATGAGAATTCAGGCATAAACAACCAGTTGGAATCCTGGATGGTGAGCCGGTTCGGTCAGTGGAAAGACTTAATTGTGTCATTGATGGTTTCATTAGCCACATTCACGGGAATTGCTGTGACATGCGGGTGCTGCTGTATTCCATGTATTAGGGCGTTAATGGTTAGACTAATCTCAGCTATGATAGAAAGGAAAGATGTGCATGAGGGTACCACGATGATGCCACTGATACAGGGGGAAAGGGACGTAGAGACAGGAGATGCCAGAATAAAGGAGTGTGATTGGTGATCTCTTTGTAGAGATCAAAAGGGGGAATTGTGGGGTTTCAGAAATTAAATGAATGCTAAGCTTACACTAGTAGAGAATAATGCGCAGAATGGAATAGGACTAATGCTTGAATAAATAAAATAATTACTGTATGTCCAGACATAACAGGAAATGCCCTAGACGTGCATATGTGTGATTATGCAAGAAGACACGTGTACGAGACGGTCAAACAGAGATGACGGCTGAGATGGAAAAACACAAAAGCAGAAGTGTGTCAAGGCGAGAGAAATATAAGTCTGTCTGTTGCAAAGTTATGCTTTAGGTCTCACTCGCACTGTGTTGTGAAGTGACATCTCCAGAGCTCTGCATTAATAAAAGGCCACAGGGTAACGCACTGGTTCCTGTCTCTTCTTTCCTGCGTCAATGGACACGACATTAACTAATGATATAACAGAATCTGGCCCTTAGCTATTTTATTAGCTTTTTATCAGGGCACGCTTAGTAGAACGTCACATCACTACATCAACCTTTTAAAAAAATTAACAGGCAATCAAATTATTTTGGCTATACTAAAACCTGTCCTGGAGCAATGCCTAGCTAGTTGGATAGGTAACACTAACATGCAAGACTGAGTTTGTTTTGCAGAAGTAGCAGACGCTAAATAGCTGCCTTGTAAAAGAGGTTTGCATTGGGGACTGTTTGTATTTGATGTATGCACGTTAGGTATTATTGCATAACGCTATTTGTGATGTATTTTTGTTTTTCAATCAGTCACATTCCGAGCCAAACTTCTCTTAGCTATCTTGTATCAGTGGAGAACTACTTTTGATGGCATTGTTACTAGCTAACTGTTAGCTAGCAAGGTAACAAGGTAACTCTTTTCAAACAACAAAAAGAAAAAACACTTTACTGTGATTAACAACTATGAATTTACTAAGTTGTGATTGTTTCATAGAAGGTCTGAGTAGCTAGCCTAGCTAAAGCTATGTTTGATACGTTTTGATACGTCTAACGACACTGGCATTTTTGGACAAGAGTAGCTTTATAGTTGCTTAGCTAATGTCACAGAATTAAAAGTAGAATCAGAAGGAAATGTTGAATATTGTGTCATTGCACCAGCCATGAGGCATTAAAGTGTCTGGACAAGAACATAGCTAGCTAGCTAACTGGCTTAGATCACTACTGCAGCTCTCACACCTCCGTTTATTACATCATAATAGGTAATGTGGACTTTTTAAGGACCATTGTTGCGTCTGATAACCCGTTCAGAAAAGGTGTTCTTCAGCTGAATGAACAGATACTGAAACGAACACTAAGGAGATCATCCAACATTGAACATATTTCACTAGACACACTAGTGGAAGAGCTGCTGAGGTTCCTGAGCCATGAATTTCCGGCCTACAGCATCTACTCTGGACAGGTATGTCACCGCCTTGCACCAGGATGCAGAGATCCATGAGCATGACTGAGATGTAATTATAACTATATACACCTCATTAGTCTGATGCTAATGAGCACACATGCACACCTGCTGTCCAGTTCTTTAACATCCATATCCATCACCTTGATTTATCTTAGTTAGTTGCTGCTGAAGCTCTGTCTCTCTTTCTCTCTTTCCCCATGCCTCCTTCTCTTCCTGTAGGAGTGTGGATACACCACTGGCGTTGTTGCCTGATGCACCTCCTTTGGAAGAGGACACGGTCCACTGTCAGAACTGGCAGGAGACAGTGGAGCCGCACACACTCGCCTCTCTCGGCTCCCGGGAGATCGAACGGCAGGCTGTCATATATGGTAAAACAGCAAATGTGGTGCACAGCAACTGACTATAAAAGACAACTCCCAGTACACAGTTAACATGTAAAATGAAAAAAAATTATTTACTGATCTAACTTAAACTAAATAGCTACTAAATCTTTTGAACATACAGTATTCTATTTATTATGCACATATGGTAATTCTATCCTGACTCATGAACATGTGGAATTCTGAATTGTGTAACGTTTGTAAGAAATTGTAGTGACTTTGCTATATCCTCTTCCTCAGAGCTGTTCACAACGGAAGCGTCTCACCTGCGGACTCTCAGGGTTCTCGATCAGGTGTTCTTCCAGAAGATGAGGAACCTTTTGACCGTCGAAGAACTTTCCTGTATCTTCCCCAACCTGCCCCAGGTCTACAGTCTTCATGGTCAGTCTCTCTGTGTGCGCGTGTGTGTGCGTGCGTGCAAATCCGCTCCATTTGTCTTAGTGTGTTTTCAAACCTAAATTTCTGAAGCCTACTTGGTGTCTAAATCATAATCAAGATTAAAGAAGTGTAAAACCCACCCAAACTGGGAATTTAATGACAGAACAATATCAGCTATTGGCACCATGCCATTACTGTGAGCAGGTATGGACTGGAGGCTGTACATGTTGTTTCTGCGGTGGCCTTCATGACACAAGTAGAGTTTTGTTGCCCACTGACACAACTTTCTAACAAACCACATACACACTGGCTCGCTTAAACAGATTCTGTTTTGTGGTGTTGCATTTGTGTTTCAGCGAATCTGTGTGAGTCCATGAAGAGGCTGAGGGACTCTCCTATAGTTCAAGGCATAGGAGACATCATGGTGTCTAGAGTGAGAGCTGGCTAGTGTTACTCCCTTTCTAGTTCACATCATCTTTTGGTGCTGTCTAAAATGAAGTGGTTGTTCTGTGTAGTGTGGGATATACTTGTTGCTTTACTTGATATGTCAGTAGCTAATGTGTTTGTGTGTGTGCGTGTTAGTTTGAAGACGCTGCAGGAGAGGAGTTCCAGGAGCAGGTGTCTCACCTGTGCAGTCAGCAGAGTCAGGCACTGGAGCTCATTAAAAATAAACGCAAAGACCCGCGTTTCGCGCACCTTATACAGGTAACACTTTTTAGAGGTATAAAGCCTTTGGACAAACCTACAAACACTAGAGCTTCTGCCATATTTGTTAGTGGGCTGGGTTGTGAATTGGTTGACCCATATTTTGAATTGGAGACTATCCAGTCTTTTAGATTTGACTTTTATTGCAGCACATAACTTCTAGTGATGCTGTTTTAGGTATAAATTGGTGTTGCAGTCAACAGAATCCACATTTGGACTTAGATGTCCTTGGCTCATTCGTGTGTGTGTGTGTGTGTGTGTTAGGAATGTGAAGCCAGCCCTCACTGCCGCCGACTACAGTTAAAGGACCTTCTAGTGTCTGAGATGCAGAGACTCACCAAATACCCCTTGCTGCTGGATAACATCATCAGACACACAGAAGGCATGTATAGAAACACTCACATACAATGTATTGAACCATGAAAACACTTCAGTATACACACACATACCAGCTTACCAAGGAGGCAAGCACACACACCCTTTCTCCTGGATTAACACTAGTATGTGCCCCCACAACAGCTGGTTCTCCAGACCTGCAGCCATTGCTGAGGGCACAGGCGTGCTGCCGTGGGATACTACGAGCTGTCAATGAGGTCGTCAGGGAGACGGAGCACCGGCGACAGCTCAGCCGTTATCAGCGCAGGCTAGACTTGTCCCCTCTGGAGAGGCAGGCCAGTCCTGTCGCTGCTCAGTTCAAGGTACGGCCTTACTATGTATCCACCATCTGCCTTCCAAACAGCTTCTCTGGTCTTGGAGCACCTGATCCAGAGTATGAATTATTAACTATATTCTTTTTCTATGTAGAATCTGGACCTGACCACTAAAAAACTGATCCACGAAGGACCGTTGACTTGGAAAGTTAACAAAGATAAAGCTATAGGTAAGAGATCATCACAGCTGAACAAATCACTGTTAACTCTGGGGAATGCAGCTATTGAGAGCATGGTGCTATGCTGACTTGGAGTTATTTGGTTCCCTGCTACCTCACACATGACATGGTCTGAATAACTGTGTGTGTGTGTGTGTGTGTGTGTGTGTGTGTGTGTGTATACACCTGCATCTGCCTGTATGTTCATACGTGTGTATACACATGTTTCAAGGACTTTTAATGTGAATGGATGCTTTCAGTGATCTGTGTGCAAGCTTGCATACATTTTTGTTTTTCCTCTTGCAAATGATTACTTGACAGGTCCATTCTCACTCTGTGTGTGTGTGTGTGTGTGTGTGTGTGTGTGTTCCAGACATTCATGCTCTGCTTCTCTCAGACATGTTGGTGCTACTCCAAAGGGGTTCAGGTGACCGTTTGATCTTGCGATGTCCAGCGCGCTCACTGGGTGGGGTTTGGGGTAGGAACACGGACCTCAAAACCCCCTTTTGCCCCGTTGTTCGCTTGGATTCATCTCTTGTCAGATCTGTGGCTACAGGTATATTTGTAGTTATTCTTACAGCTATGAATAGCCAGAATAGATGAATGGGTCTGGAATAACTATGTCTTTATTTTATTTTTAAAAAATTAAGAAGCCAGTTAGAAATTGCATGTGGGTTAGTTTGAATACATTGTTTGACAACCTGCTCTTCTCTATCAGATAACAAGGCCTTGTATGTGATCAGTACATCAGAGAGACAGATATACGAGCTGGTGGCTGGGACTTCCTCTGAGAAAAACACGTGAGTTTGTTTTTTTGTCTCTCTCTGACCCACCATCTTCTCATCAAGGTCAACCAGTCAGCACTGCTGTGTCTGTTTTGTGATAACATTTATGGTGTCAGGCCATTTATGTTCAGATGATTTTAACAACATTGTGCTGTTGTAGAAATTGGGACCTGATGGCTTTAGCGATGTTTCCACAGATGGAAGAACCTGTTAGAAAAGACCATCTCCTCGGCCTCTGGAGGCAGTGAAGCCACCAAGCAAGGATCAACAGCTATCCCAACTGACCAATCAGAAGCCTACATGCATACTGGTGGGCAGGGTTATGTGGGAGGACGAGCTAAAATGGCTGATGCTGCTCTTCAAGATGGTAAGAATTTGTTACACTCCGTTACACAGTCATTGTTGCACTATGATAGTTAAACAGTATATTTCTGGTGGTGGTGGTGGTGGTGTTTTTATAAATAGAATTTTAGCAGGCTCAGATATTTACCAACTTTTTTGCACCCTTTGTGTTCTGCCAGTCAGGACACTAAGACTGTTGATCCTTGGATCCTTGGATCCTTTAGAGGCTGCCAGTCAGAAGCAGAAAGTGACATCATTGTCCTCACAGCAAGAAGGGCAGGAGATGCCTTGCCAGTCACCAAAAGGCCGTTCACACCTGGAGATGCTGAGGCATGAAACGAGGCCCTGCCAATCACGAGCAAGCATACGGCAGCGCATGATAAAAAATGTGGATGGAATCTTTCAATCAATGAAGGGGCTGATGAAAAACCTGCATCAGCTTAGGGTAAAGTGGATATATTACTCACGCTCTCTCAAACACACACACACACACACACACACACTATCATTGCAGCTAGCTAGCACTTTCATGTTATGTTTTAAAAGAATGGCTTTGTGCACTTGTGAGATCCTGGTTAACTCCTTGTTTTCATTTTCATAGGAGATTGAAGCACTGTAGACTGCTCACAATGGTGAGAAAAAAGTCACCTGTCAGTCAGTTCAGATGACACCATCCATGGGTCTTCCTCCATTATCAGGACACCATCTATTTATCTTGGGTCGAGCGATGGTAAGTGTGTCAAAGAAGCCATTTATAAATACTGGGGCTAAACCTGTTTAATGCTGTACCACAATTCTTTTTGATTGTACCAAACAAAAAGATCTAGTCTGGAATCACTAGAATAATTTGGGGTTGAGTTTAAATGGAGCACACAGTTGAATATTAAAACATCACCGCAGATCTTGGGTCTTGCTATTGCCAGACTGAAAACTGGCCTTCAAACCTGTAGCAATTCCCAATTTTAACTTTAAGAATTTTATGTATTTATTTGAATAATGTTTAGTATTGATTTTGGAGTTGATGTAATTATGTTGCTTATGGTGTACTACCCCTGCAGACTGTGGCAATTGTATGGTCATCTTTCCAACCTGTTTAGGTAACGAAGAAGGGCCAACAGAACCAGTTCAGCCCAAGATCCATTCTACAGGATTTTGATTTATTACACGAGACATTGTAAAGAGTTTTACTTACACATTTGAAACATGAACACACACATACTAAGGGTGTGGCATTCCTGCCATTTCATACATCCTGTGTAGCTCTTTACTAGAATCCCAGCATGCCTTTCTCCTGGGAGAAACCTGCAAATATTGTATTGTCTGCAACTGAGAAGAGAGACAGGACAGACGAACCTTCAGCTCATGCACCGAGTTGGAATAAAAAGCATTCAAATGAAAGTCCAGATATGTGAGGTGTTTTTTTTTTTATTAGGTAAAGCTAAAGTTGGAACAAGGGAACTGAGGTGACAGTTTAAAAAAAAAATTAGTCAATGAAGATGAAGAAATGGAACTAAAATGAGACTGAAAATGTATGGCTGAGGAAATGAATCTGCCCATTAAAGGGACCCCCCCCCAAGCACTTTACCCAATACATGTATGTTAATACTCACTCACGTCATCAGTGACAAACTGGCAACCCAACAGGTGCCATTTTGCTCGAGGACCCATAATCAGCCCATGTCAACTTGACCCAAGATTGTGGCTCTCTTCGCCTTATGGAATGTGTGGATGGGTGACTTAAACAAATTCAGGTTCTTTTTCACTGGGACCCCTGCAAGACACATGGGCTCCAAGAGAGTATTTTGCATTAATATCATCATATGTCTATGTTGTATCCTTTATTTTATAAATTAACACTATGCGAGAGCAAAGAATAAAGAGTGTGGAAGGAGTTTATTTTATTTCTTTAAGCGTTCTACAGAATAGAAAATAAAGGTTTGGCCTCTCTTTACGCACAATGGATAAGGCAGGGCGTACTGGGATTGCCATTGTGTTGTGGCAAGACATCATCTTCACTGCTCATTACTGTATACTTATTTGTGCAGCCCTGTTCTGGACTGACTCCTGTCAACATTGCAGGGAACAAAAAGGAACATATTTGTTGTCTGATATCATGTCATTACCTATGAAGGGGCACCTTCTGTGTAGTGTAAATACTGTGAAGCTCGTCCCTCACCTCTTGAAATGGCTCAGTGATGCCAGGGTTGGTTTTTGACACATATGAAAGGATTTATACTTTGATCTGTTAAGATGTTGGTAGAAGTGGCTCCTTTACACTGACTCCAGTTTGGCCTTTGTTGTATAATGGCTAATGTTATGGTTCAAAAAAGAATGAAATTGTCCAAGATCAGTGTTAAGGACCAGGTTCTACCTTAATCTAGCTGCATCTGGATGCTAATAGCCTAATGCTAGATTATGCCATCACATTTCCCTTTTATAAACTAACCTGTGAAAGGGAGAAGGAAGAATGGCCCTCTATCCTGTGTGGCTTTCCCACTCCCATGTGTTGGGACTGTTTTGAGGGTCGTTGGTGTAATTGGATTTTGGGGTGAATGTGGACCGGGCTTTGACAATTGACAAAATGTATAGAGCGGCTGGTCCATTTTTGGCTTTGTATGCAAGCATCAAGATTTCAAATCTGATGTGGTCAGTTACTTCATACTGCCAATGAAGTGAGCGCAGCAGTGGAGTGACATATGAATTTAGGAAGATTGAAGACCAGTGATGCAGCTGCATTATGGACAAGTTGTAGAGGGCTGATGGCTCTTAGAGGAAGACCAGCAAGTAGCGAGTTGCAGTAGTTTAGCTTTGAGATTACAAAAGACTGCACAATTACCTGGGCAGCTTCCTGTGAAAGAAAGGGCCGAATCCTTCGTATGCTACAAAGGAGAAATCTGCAAGACCAGGTCAGATTTGAAATATGAGTAGAGAATGACAACTGGTTGTCCAAAGTTATGCCCAGGCTACGAGCAGCTTCAGATAGTGATACCAGGGAGTTCTCGATGTACATAAGCTCGGCTTTACTGGGGTTGAGCCTCAAGTGGTGGCTGTCATCCATGACACAATGTCAGTCAAGCATGCTGAGATAAGTCTGGAGACCTGCGTATCGGAGGGTGGGAAAGAAAGAAATAATTGGGTGTCATCAGCATAGCAGTGGTAGGAAAAGCCATGAGAAGATATTACATCACCAAGAGAACAGGTATACAAAGAGAAGAGGGCCTAATACTGAGCCCTGGGGGACACCAGAGGAGAGTCTACATGGATTGGAAGTGGATCCTTTCCATGTTACCTGATAGGACTGAAAAAACTGGAATCAGATTGTGAGCTAAGAAAGGGGGAGAGAGACAAGTACTCATGCATGTGAGCACACAGCTAGACAACATGGAAAAAAGACACCCAACATGCACCCAACATGCAGCAGGAGTGGCTAAAGCCATACAGAAAACAGCGCATCTGGTAATGGGACATCCAATCACGGTACTAACCACACACAGTGTAATAGCATACGTGAACTCACAAGCCTTCGCCTTGACAGCACTAAGGCAACAGAGGATCAGCAAAATTTTGGAAGCACCACACATCACGTACACGCATGAACGAATCAACATGGCAGACATGATGGGAGGAGAAGAGCCTCATCAGTGCGAACAGGAAGTCAAAAAGCAGGAGAAGGTGAGACCAGACCTAGAAGGAGAACCAATTCCAGGAGCAGGGAACATGTTCACCGATGGATGTGGATTTAGAGGACCATACGGGGATATAAAAGCAGGGTGTGCAGTGGTGGCAGAAACACAGGGAGAAGTAGATGAATTTTGGACGGTGAAAGCAGAAAGGCTGAAAGGTTAGCAATCAGCACAGCGAGCTGAGGTAATGGCAGTAGTGGAGGCCTTGAAGTTAGCAAAGGGCAAGGAAGTGGATATTTATACTGACTCTGCTTACACGGTAGGGGCAGCACATGTGGAGCTAAGACAATGGATGAGAGCAGGGTTTAGGACAGCGGGAAACAAACCAATTAAACATGAGGCAGAAATGAGGGAGCTGGCAAAGGCCTTGCAGGGACCAGAAAGAGTAGCTATCATAAAGTGCAGGGGACATGTAGAGTATGTCAACAGTACAATCCCAAACCTACAATTAAGGTGGCACCCGGTAAGTATCCGTTGTTATTAACACCGGGGGAAGAGATAGTAAATGACTACACAGACATGGTGGACTCAGCACAGGGGTACACGTACGTATTGATGCGCGTAGACAACTACACAGGGTGGACGGAAGCGTGGCCAACAAAACGGGAAGACAGTGCTTCAGTGGTAAAGTTCCTGGTGAACCAGTACATTCCTCACCATGGGTTTCCGAGAAAGGTGAGATCAGATAATGGCACTCATTTTACAGCGCGCAATTTGCAGGAGTTAGAGAAAATGCTGGGTCTGAAACATTCATTTGTGGCAGTGTATCATCCTCAGTCTCAAGGTAAGGTGGAAAGGATGAATCTAAATGTGAAAAACAAAGTGGCCAAAATCTGTGCACAGACAAAATTAAATTGGGTTGACGCCTTCCCTTTGGCATTAATGCAAATGAGATGTTCAGTAAATGCAACAACTGGTTTTACCCCTTTTGAATTGCAGACAGGTCGAGGATTTCCAGGACCCCAGGGACCCTTAACAATAAATGAGAAAACAAAAACATCTCACACACACATCATACTTTAATGAATTGCAAAGTATCGTTTCAGCTTTCTCCACGCAGGAGGGGGACCGGACGGGGAGCAGACAGAGAAAATGGAGTGAGCCGAGGTGGACAGGTCCATTCCAGGTGACAGAAAGAACCAGCCACGCCGTAGGCCTGAAGGGTAAAGGGGAAACATGGTTTCATCTGAGCCAGTGCGCCGCCACAGTGTCACGGCAGAGGAGTCTGCAAGAGACAGCAAGGGACCTTTCTGAAACATCACCTAACTCACCTGACCCGGACGGGTCAGGTGTTCACTCCCACACAGAAGGGGCAGAATAATCCCCGGGAGCAAAAGGGTGAAGGTAGTCCACCCTTAGACCCCGAAGTAAGAAGAACAGAACACCAGTGATGACTTCTGGACAATTGTGTTGTTTGATTATTTGTTGGTGTATTGTGTTGTGTGTTTCCATTTACAGTTTGGTCACGCTTGGGTTAAATAATAGCATGGCAGTAGGAAAGGATTAAAACATTAAGAACAAGACGGTGAAGCAGAATGGGGGTAGAGATTGGTGGATGTGTAGCATGTGCAGCCACAAGACCCAGACTTATAACAACCCCGGCACCCCTATTCCCACAAAAAGACCCCAAGGGTTATGTGTGCATGATTGGCCTGACTAAGGAAAGAAACCCTAAGAATTGTGACACTTTGAGCGTTATTTTCCCCCCCATCAGTAACAGAACCAGAACAGGACTATTTTCACCCAAAAAGGGGGAGGGGAACTACACTTGCTTCGTTAGAAGTTCAAGCACACCTCAAGTACGCTTGGGGCACATCCCGGCGGTGTAACCGCACAGTCACTGGGAACGAGTCTGTGGGTTCATGGGCACGAGCAGGATTGTATGATTATTGTGGAAGGATGACTTTGGTTGTTAACATGCCAGAGAACTCGGAGGGGACATGCGCCATGGTCAGGTTAGCAGCTCCTTTATTACTGATAGGCAAAAAACTACACAGGGACCCGGTAACTGATGCAGCAAGACAGAAGCGAAAGGCAAACCATTTTGATTTAACAAGGAATACCCCCACATACATAGATGCAATAGAAATACCTCGTGGAGTTCCGGACAGGTATAAGTTAGCAGACCAGATAGCAGGGGGATTTGAGAATATTCCGATACTTTCCGCATTATTCCCCATTACTCCAAATAAAAATGTGGATCGGATTAACTATGTACATTATAATGTCCTCAGGCTAGCCAACCTGACTAGGGATGCAGTGCAAGGACTTAGAGATCAGCTGGGACCAACCTCACTGATGGCGGTGCAAAATCGTATGGCATGAGATATGTTGTTGGCGGAAAAGGGGGGCGTCTGCGCTATGCTTGAGGATATGTGTTGTACATTCATTCCTAATAATACCGCTCCGGATGGGTCAGTTAGTAGAGCATTGGATGGTTTGAAGACCCTATCAGAGGAAATGCATGAGAATTCAGGCATAAACAACCAGTTGGAATCCTGGATGGTGAGCCGGTTCGGTCAGTGGAAAGACTTAATTGTGTCATTGATGGTTTCATTAGCCACATTCACGGGAATTGCTGTGACATGCGGGTGCTGCTGTATTCCATGTATTAGGGCGTTAATGGTTAGACTAATCTCAGCTATGATAGAAAGGAAAGATGTGCATGAGGGTACCACGATGATGCCACTGATACAGGGGGAAAGGGACGTAGAGACAGGAGATGCCAGAATAAAGGAGTGTGATTGGTGATCTCTTTGTAGAGATCAAAAGGGGGAATTGTGGGGTTTCAGAAATTAAATGAATGCTAAGCTTACACTAGTAGAGAATAATGCGCAGAATGGAATAGGACTAATCCTTGAATAAATAAAATAATTACTGTATGTCCAGACATAACAGGAAATGCCCTAGACGTGCATATGTGTGATTATGCAAGAAGACACGTGTACGAGACGGTCAAACAGAGGTGACGGCTGAGATGGAAAAACACAAAAGCAGAAGTGTCACAAGGCGAGAGAAATATAAGTCTGTCTGTTGCAAAGTTATGCTTTAGATCTCACTTGCACTGTGTTGTGAAGTGACATCTCCAGAGCTCTGCATTAATAAAAGGCCACAGGGTAACGCATTGGTTCCTGTCTCTTCTTTCCTGCATCAACGGACACGACATTAACTAATGATATAACAGAATCTGGCCCTTAGCTATTTTATTAGCTTTTTATCAGGGCACGCTTAGTAAAACGTCACATCACTACATCAACCTTTTAAAAAAATTAACAGGCAATCAAATTATTTTGGCTATACTAAAACCTGTCCTGGAGCAATGCCTAGCTAGCTGGATAGCTAACACTAACATGCAAGACTGAGTTTGTTTTGCAGAAGTAGCAGACGCTAAATAGCTGCCTTGTAAAAGAGGTTTGCATTGGGGACTGTTTGTATTTGATGTATGCACGTTAGGTATTATTGCATAACGCTATTTGTGATGTATTTTTGTTTTTCAATCAGTCACATTCCGAGCCAAACTTCTCTTAGCTATCTTGTATCAGTGGAGAACTACTTTTGATGGCATTGTTACTAGCTAACTGTTAGCTAGCAAGGTAACAAGGTAACTCTTTTCAAACAACAAAAAGAAAAAACACTTTACTGTGATTAACAACTATGAATTTACTAAGTTGTGATTGTTTCATAGAAGGTCTGATTAGCTAGCCTAGCTAAAGCTATGTTTGATACGTTTTGATACGTCTAACGACACTGGCATTTTTGGACGAGTAGCTTTATAGTTGCTTAGCTAATGTCACAGAATTAAAAGTAGAATCAGAAGGAAATGTTGAATATTGTGTCATTGCACCAGCCATGAGGCATTAAAGTGTCTGGACAAGAACATAGCTAGCTAGCTAACTGGCTTAGATCACTACTGCAGCTCTCACACCTCCGTTTATTACATCATAATAGGTAATGTGGACTTTTTAAGGACCATTGTTGCGTCTGATAACCCGTTCAGAAAAGGTGTTCTTCAGCTGAATGAACAGATACTGAAACGAACACTAAGGAGATCATCCAACATTGAACATATTTCACTAGACACACTAGTGGAAGAGCTGCTGAGGTTCCTGAGCCATGAATTTCCGGCCTACAGCATCTACTCTGGACAGGTATGTCACCGCCTTGCAGCAGGACGCAGAGATCCATGAGCATGACTGAGATGTAATTATAACTATATACACCTCATTAGTCTGATGCTAATGAGCACACATGCACACCTGCTGTCCAGTTCTTTAACATCCATATCCATCACCTTGATTTATTTTAGTTAGTTGCTGCTGAAGCTCTGTCTCTCTTTCTCTCTTTCCCCATGCCTCCTTCCCTTCCTGTAGGAGTGTGGATACACCACTGGCGTTGTTGCCTGATGCACCTCCTTTGGAAGAGGACACGGTCCACTGTCAGAACTGGCAGGAGACAGTGGAGCCGCACACACTCGCCTCTCTCGGCTCCCGGGAGATCGAACGGCAGGCTGTCATATATGGTAAAACAGCAAATGTGGTGCACAGCAACTGACTATAAAAGACAACTCCCAGTACACAGTTAACATGTAAAATGAAAAAAAAATTATTTACTGATCTAACTTAAACTAAATAGCTACTAAATCTTTTGAACATACAGTATTCTATTTATTATGCACATATGGTAATTCTATCCTGACTCATGAACATGTGGAATTCTGAATTGTGTAACGTTTGTAAGAAATTGTAGTGACTTTGCTATATCCTCTTCCTCAGAGCTGTTCACAACGGAAGCGTCTCACCTGCGGACTCTCAGGGTTCTCGATCAGGTGTTCTTCCAGAAGATGAGGAACCTTTTGACCGTCGAAGAACTTTCCTGTGTCTTCCCCAACCTGCCCCAGGTCTACAGTCTTCATGGTCAGTCTCTCTGTGTGCGCGCGTGTGTGCGTGCGTGCAAATCCGCTCCATTTGTCTTAGTGTGTTTTCAAACCTAAATTTCTGAAGCCTACTTGGTGTCTAAATCATAATCAAGATTAAAGAAGTG
Source organism: Electrophorus electricus (assembly GCF_041902795.1). Taxonomy (NCBI): domain Eukaryota; kingdom Metazoa; phylum Chordata; class Actinopteri; order Gymnotiformes; family Gymnotidae; genus Electrophorus; species Electrophorus electricus. Next base: position 324,285 of record NW_027658813.1, read on the forward strand.
TAAAACCCACCCAAACTGGGAACTTAATGACAGAACAATATCAGCTATTGGCACCATGCCATTACTGTGAGCAGGTATGGACTGGAGGCTGTACATGTTGTTTCTGCGGTGGCCTTCATGACACAAGTAGAGTTTTGTTGCCCACTGACACAACTTTCTAACAAACCACATACACACTGGCTCGCTTAAACAGATTCTGTTTTGTGGTGTTGCATTTGTGTTTCAGCGAATCTGTGTGAGTCCATGAAGAGGCTGAGGGACTCTCCTATAGTTCAAGGCATAGGAGACATCATGGTGTCTAGAGTGAGAGCTGGCTAGTGTTACTCCCTTTCTAGTTCACATCATCTTTTGGTGCTGTCTAAAATGAAGTGGTTGTTCTGTGTAGTGTGGGATATACTTGTTGCTTTACTTGATATGTCAGTAGCTCATGTGTTTGTGTGTGTGCGTGTTAGTTTGAAGACGCTGCAGGAGAGGAGTTCCAGGAGCAGGTGTCTCACCTGTGCAGTCAGCAGAGTCAGGCACTGGAGCTCATTAAAAATAAACGCAAAGACCCGCGTTTCGCGCACCTTATACAGGTAACACTTTTTAGAGGTATAAAGCCTTTGGACAAACCTACAAACACTAGAGCTTCTGCCATATTTGTTAGTGGGCTGGGTTGTGAATTGGTTGACCCATATTTTGAATTGGAGACTATCCAGTCTTTTAGATTTGACTTTTATTGCAGCACATAACTTCTAGTGATGCTGTTTTAGGTATAAATTGGTGTTGCAGTCAACAGAATCCACATTTGGACTTAGATGTCCTTGGCTCATTCGTGTGTGTGTGTGTGTGTGTGTGTTAGGAATGTGAAGCCAGCCCTCACTGCCGCCGACTACAATTAAAGGACCTTCTAGTGTCTGAGATGCAGAGACTCACCAAATACCCCTTGCTGCTGGATAACATCATCAGACACACAGAAGGCATGTATAGAAACACTCACATACAATGTATTGAACCATGAAAACACTTCAGTATACACACACATACCAGCTTACCAAGGAGGCAAGCACACACACCCTTTCTCCTGGATTAACACTAGTATGTGCCCCCACAACAGCTGGTTCTCCAGACCTGCAGCCATTGCTGAGGGCACAGGCGTGCTGCCGTGGGATACTACGAGCTGTCAATGAGGTCGTCAGGGAGACGGAGCACCGGCGACAGCTCAGCCGTTATCAGCGCAGGCTAGACTTGTCCCCTCTGGAGAGGCAGGCCAGTCCTGTCGCTGCTCAGTTCAAGGTACGGCCTTACTATGTATCCACCATCTGCCTTCCAAACAGCTTCTCTGGTCTTGGAGCACCTGATCCAGAGTATGAATTATTAACTATATTCTTTTTCTATGTAGAATCTGGACCTGACCACTAAAAAACTGATCCACGAAGGACGGTTGACTTGGAAAGTTAACAAAGATAAAGCTATAGGTAAGAGATCATCACAGCTGAACAAATCACTGTTAACTCTGGGGAATGCAGCTATTGAGAGCATGGTGCTATGCTGACTTGGAGTTATTTGGTTCCCTGCTACCTCACACATGACATGGTCTGAATAACTGTGTGTGTGTGTGTGTGTGTGTGTGTGTGTGTACATCTGCATCTGCCTGTATGTTCATACGTGTGTATACACATGTTTCAAGGACTTTTAATGTGAATGGATGCTTTCAGTGATCTGTGTGCAAGCTTGCATACATTTTTGTTTTTCCTCTTGCAAATGATTACTTGACAGGTCCATTCTCACTCTGTGTGTGTGTGTGTGTTCCAGACATTCATGCTCTGCTTCTCTCAGACATGTTGGTGCTACTCCAAAGGGGTTCAGGTGACCGTTTGATCTTGCGATGTCCAGCGCGCTCACTGGGTGGGGTTTGGGGTAGGAACACGGACCTCAAAACCCCCTTTTGCCCCGTTGTTCGCTTGGATTCATCTCTTGTCAGATCTGTGGCTACAGGTATATTTGTAGTTATTCTTACAGCTATGAATAGCCAGAATAGATGAATGGGTCTGGAATAACTATGTCTTTATTTTATTTTTAAAAAATTAAGAAGCCAGTTAGAAATTGCATGTGGGTTAGTTTGAATACATTGTTTGACAACCTGCTCTTCTCTATCAGATAACAAGGCCTTGTATGTGATCAGTACATCAGAGAGACAGATATACGAGCTGGTGGCTGGGACTTCCTCTGAGAAAAACACGTGAGTTTGTTTTTTTGTCTCTCTCTGACCCACCATCTTCTCATCAAGGTCAACCAGTCAGCACTGCTGTGTCTGTTTTGTGATAACATTTATGGTGTCAGGCCATTTATGTTCAGATGATTTTAACAACATTGTGCTGTTGTAGAAATTGGGACCTGATGGCTTTAGCGATGTTTCCACAGATGGAAGAACCTGTTAGAAAAGACCATCTCCTCGGCCTCTGGAGGCAGTGAAGCCACCAAGCAAGGATCAACAGCTATCCCAACTGACCAATCAGAAGCCTACATGCATACTGGTGGGCAGGGTTATGTGGGAGGACGAGCTAAAATGGCTGATGCTGCTCTTCAAGATGGTAAGAATTTGTTACACTCCGTTACACAGTCATTGTTGCACTATGATAGTTAAACAGTATATTTCTGGTGGTGGTGGTGGTGGTGTTTTTATAAATAGAATTTTAGCAGGCTCAGATATTTACCAACTTTTTTGCACCCTTTGTGTTCTGCCAGTCAGGACACTAAGACTGTTGATCCTTGGATCCTTGGATCCTTTAGAGGCTGCCAGTCAGAAGCAGAAAGTGACATCATTGTCCTCACAGCAAGAAGGGCAGGAGATGCCTTGCCAGTCACCAAAAGGCCGTTCACACCTGGAGATGCTGAGGCATGAAACGAGGCCCTGCCAATCACGAGCAAGCATACGGCAGCGCATGATAAAAAATGTGGATGGAATCTTTCAAAGAATGGAGGGACTGATGAAAAAGCTGCATCAGCTTAGGGTAAAGTGGATATATTACTCACTCTCTCTCAAACACACACACACACACACACACATACACACACACACACACACACTATCATTGCAGCTAACTAGCACTTTTATGTTATGTTTTAAAAGTATGGCTTTGTGCACTTGTGAGATCCTGGTTAACTCCTTGTTTTCATTTTCATAGGAGATTGAAGCACTGTAGACTGCTCACAATGGTGAGAAAAAAGTCACCTGTCAGTCAGTTCAGATGACACCATCCATGCGTCTTCCTCCATTATCAGGACACCATCTATTTATCTTGGGTCGAGCGATGGTAAGTGTGTCAAAGAAGCAATTTATAAATACTGGGGCTAAATCTGTTTAATGCTGTACCACAATTCTTTTTGATTGTACCAAAAAAAAAGCTCTAGTCTGGAATCACTGGGATTATTTTGGGTTGAGTTTAAATGGAGCCCACTGTTATCACTCATAATCCGGTTTCAGTTGTGAACTGTCTTTTGTGATGTTTCTTTAACCCAGTCCCCCACTGCGAGTAAGCCTGAAAGGCTGGGCCAGGCCAGCACTGAATGCGTAGACTGCTCATGCAGTCCTCCACCAACGAGCTGCTCACATGCCTGGGTGTGTTCTTGTGCCGGCGTTGCTGCCTGCTGAAGGACCTGACTGCTGACGAGCCTGTGCAGTGGCTGCGCATTGTGGACCGCTACGTGACACTGACAGAATGGCAGGAGCAAAGCTTCCTCATTCCAAGCACCGTGGTCTTTCTCTACATGCTGTGCCGCGACATCATTTCAGCTGAGGTGGCCACCAAGGAGGAGCTGCAGGCCGTCCTGCTCACATGCTTGTATGTGTCTTGCTCCTACATGTGTGAGGAGATCAGCTACCCAGCCAAAGCTTTCCTGGTGGAGGAAAACAAAGGGGCCTTCTGGGCCCGATCCCTGGACATTGCTAACCGCATGAGTGGCAAGATGCTGCAGATTAACAATGACCCGCAGTATTTTTGGCAGGTCTTCACTGACCTGAAGAACAAGATGGTTCATTAAAGGATTAAATAATAAAATATTTTATTAATTAAACATTTTGTTAAAAATTAATTTTAGTTAAAAAAAAAAAAAAACCCACATAACTGCAAAGTCAGTTGTTATAATGTGTGATGTAATTTCTCCCCACCTAGTGTTATTACATCTCCTAATCTTACCAAAAATGTGCCACTTGATTATAGTTATGTTAACTTGATATCAAAGATGTCAAAAGCAGCTTTTAATGTCAGCTGATGCTTGTTGGCATAAGCATTTATAAATGTTCAAGTATGTTTATGTCAATTGTCATTAAGGGCTTATGTTGGAGTCATCTAGCACTCTGAACAGTGCCCTTCAGTAATGTTAGCCAAATTTCTTATCTGTACCATCAAATGAGCTCCACTAGACCTAATCTGCCATACAACAGCACTCAAACACTGCCAGTTTGAAGTGGTTCTGCTGTGCCCCACAACTTTAGATATGTCTCCCTATTCTGAGGGAAAACATTTATTTTCAGAAAATGAATTCTATACTCAGCTCAGCAGTGAGAATACTGTGAAGTAAGAACTGAAGCCTGAACCAGGCCTAAAAGCTATTTAACTTTGTGGCTCAAGGTGAAGATGCTCTGACATGCAAAACAGCTCTCTGATGTATTGTGGTTGGGTGGAATGAGTCTTTGATAACTAAGATTGTAACTAAGATTGAAACTGCTCACTGCACTACAACAAGTACACAAGGTGTAATGAACTTGCTATGAGAATGATCTCAGTAAGTAACTCAAAAAGGATAGGCTCATCATAATGCATTAGCTAACATTCGGCACTAACGTTAGAAACATTAGAAAACGTTAGAAAACGGTTTTTTTGTAACGTTAGAAAAAAGATGTACAGTTCTAACAATTTATTTAAGATGCCACACCTTAAACATTTAAAGTTATTGTTATTTACAGTAAATTTATTATAATGCAAAATAATTTTAAATGTTATTACAATGACCTCATGAACTATTGCACAATTATTTTACAAGGGACAGACTGATTGAGTAAATTTAAAATTAAGAAAAGCTTAAACAAATTTTAAACAATACAGAAACTATACATATAGAATATAAAAAGTTAATAACAACAATCACAATAATAATAAGAATAAGAAGAATAATAGTAATAATACAAACAAGGATGACAATAACAATCACAATAATAATAATAAAGTCAGTGTCTTCGGCTTTTCTTCTTAGGCTGTTCAGGCATGGGTTCTCCACTCATGTCCAGTTCAAAGTGCAGCACGAAGCTGTTGAAAATTGGAGTAGAGAAGGTCTCAGTCACGTTGAACTGTCCATCAGGCTTCACTTCCTCTCGCAGAGTCGGACAGAAGAGTGCTTCCCACAGGCGCTGCTTGATCCTGCAGCCCAGTTCTAGGCTGTAGGGCTTGGCCTGTCCGGAGGGACTTCAAGTTCAAGTTCAAGTTCAAGAGGTTTTATTGTCATTTCAACTATATACAAGTACACAAAAAAAACACGACAATGTTCCTCCAGGACCATGGTGCAACATAAAAACAACAGTGCAACAGACAACATGCTACACAAGTGCAAACAGTCCAATATACTGCAAAATGTCATTAAATAAACATTAAATAAACAATAATAAATACAGGACAGGACAAATACAAAATACAAAATGAGTAGACAGTGCAATTTAGTACAGTACACAGTACTGGGCATATGTAAAGCGAGTTGTGCATAGCAATCAGTGATATGCTACCCTGAACATAGCAGTCACCGGTAGCAGCCAGAACAGTTCAGAGTACAGTGCTGGTTTAGTACAGTACTCTAGCAGCAAGTAGGATAATGTGCAAGACTGCAACAGGAGTGCATAGTTTATTTGTGTGACGTTTGACTTCAGCACTAGTCCGATGCAAAACAATGTGTGAGTGTCTGTATAGATATGTATGTATGTATGTAGGTACGTATGTATGTGTGTGTGTGTGTGTGTGTGTGTGTGTGTGTGTGTGTGTGTGTGTGTGTGTGACTGTCTATAAGCATGTATAAAAGTGCCCATTTTGGAATCTGAATTGGAATTGGAGTTAGCCAGAGTTCAGGAGTCTAATGGCTTTAGGAACGACACTAGCGTTGATTTTGATTCTAGCCACAGTTCTAGTAATAAGCAGAATTACAACTCTGCATGCAAAGTCACTGAACGTTTGACTGTTAATTCTGTAGCAAGCATAATTGAAAAAATTACATGTCCTAAATGCATGTGTCGTAAATACATTGACATTAGTATTTTTAATTAATTTCTAACATTCGGAGACATTCAGAGGTGTTTCTATTAGGCCCAGAGTTAGCTAGGTCCCCACTGTCTAATTACTCAATGAACCTCAATGGTCTCCCAATCACATCTTATCTAACGGTTAAAGATCTTGGAGTTATGGATCCCACTCTCTCGTTCAAAGCTCATGTAAATAAATAATGTTTCTAGGACCGCCTTTCTCCATTTTTAAATTGACTTTATTAAGAAAATTCAATTCAATTCAATACAAACCCTCCATCACAAAAACCTCACAAACAATATCTACCAGAGGACACAGACTACCTTCACTCTATACATTAATAATTAACAATACAATTTACATCTGTAAATTAGGTATACATCCATTTATATGTCAAAGAGTCCAGGGAATTTTTCCTCTCATATCAAACGTCTTCAACCTTTTTAACTCACACACAATCTGTTTAAAAACTATTTCTGCAGGTATTATACATTGCTCAATAATCATCTTACATCGTGTTTTCCAAATCTTCGAATTTGGCACACAAACAATCATCCAACAAAGGTCCTTCACATTCTCAGTCAAATTCTCATTAAACACTCCATACATAATACTTTTCCTGTTATGATCCCATTTAAACCCAATACCTTTCATTTTCTCCCAAATTTCAATAGTCCTTGTGCACTGCAGTAATATATGTTCTATCATTTCATCGGCTATGCAATTTTACATCGTACAGGCAATCTTCCAACAGATATAAGCCATGCAGTATCTCAAACATTTTCCGAGATACTTTTAGACTGTACATTTTTAACACAGGTTTCACATTCTGTCACTGTCAGACCCTTATAATTGACATTCCCCCAAAATCACAGTCTTGTATTGTTTTATATATCATTTTATTTGGGGACTTATTCCAATCAATATTAAGCTGCCTATATTTAAACAAAAAATCTCCATATAGTAATTTAAAATAAGGAGCATGTTTCCTTGACTTGCCTCTTTTCTTTCCACTGATTTACATCTCCTACCCAAATTGCTTTCCGAAATATAGCTTTCGTTACATTTTTGCAAATGGCATTTTCTAATTTCTGAGCTAACTCAACTCCCCCTAATCCGCCTTTATCTTTTGACTTGTACATAATTTCCCCAAATAAAACGAACACACATTTTATTCAACCTCTTAATACATTTCTCATCCGGAGGGAAAACCATAGCCAAAAACAAGAATTTCGAAAAAATAAAGGTCTTAACCTCCTGTATTCTAGTCTTATAGTTTGACACCCTCCATTTTCCCAATTCTAGTTTAATTTCACACTCGTTTTTCTCCCAATTCCATTCGCTACATCTACCATTTACTACCATCAAACCTAATATTTTAATTTCATTTTTTATTTCTACATCTATTGGTACAGGTTGCCCATCTCCTATCCATACCCCTTCACTTTTACTTTCATTTAATTTTGCTCCAGCCACAACTTCATACATTTCAAAGTGCCTTTTAACTATATGAAACTCATTTTGATTCTTGACATAAGCCGTCACATCATCTGCGTACGCAGATATTTTCCATCTTTCCATACCTAACATGTGAACACCTTGTAATTGCTGATCATTTTTAATTTTATATAATAGTGGGCTAATAGCGATGACATATAATGCAGCACTCAATGGGCATCCTTGTTTAACCCCTCTATGTATTTCAAAATCTTCAGTTAACACACCATTAACATTCATTTGTACTTTTGATTTACTATACAATAATTTAATCATATTTACAAACCTCTCTGGAAATCCATAATGTTCCAATGTACACCATAAGTAGTCTCTAGAAATATAATCAAAGGCCTTTTTCTGATCCAGTCCTATTATATAAAAATCCCTCTCAGACCCTTCAATAACCAAACTCCTTATTACTCCTAAACTATCCCACATGTATCTTACTCTTATCGCACATATCTGTTCCAACTCTATGATATCATTCAATATTTCTGACATCCTATTAACAATTATTTTTGCACAAATTTTGTACTCCAAGTTTAATAGGCTGACCTGTCTCCAATTATCCAACTTACAAGGATCTCCTTTTTTTATATATTAATGATATCACACTATGATAAAATGAATCATGCAATTGCCCCCCATCTAATGCTTCATTAAAAACATCAGCTAGAAGATCAGCAATTTCACTAACGCACACCTTATGAAATTCAGCAGGTAAACCATCGGCTCTAGGATTCTTGCGTGGGTTTCATTCCTCTATTGCTCTGATAACTTCTTTTTTCCTAATTAATTCTTCCAACTCCTGCAGCTCCTCCCCTTGAATTCTAAAATAATCACCTGGAATGTAAACCTAGCCGAGGTGCAATTTGTAAAAGGACATTTTTTTTCTCTCAGAGTTAGAAATCTGGAGAAATAAATATATTAATTTATTACCCCCCATCAGAGGACCTTTAGAGCTTTATTATTAAAAAAAGACAGACAGATGAACAGAAAAACGCAAAATGTATATAGAATATTTTTAAGTATTCGCCATCTGCACCATTACAGGAATGATGTGTGTGTGTGTGTGTGTGTGTGTGTGTGTGTGTGTGTGTGTGTGTGTGTGTGTGTGTGTGTGTATGTATGTATGTATGTATGTATGTATGTATATATATATATGGTTATGTGCGAGTACATGTATGTTGGATTGTATATGTACACGTATTAGAGTGTGATATTTATCGTTTATGGATTGGCTCTGTATGGATTTTATCAATGGTGTCCAGTCTAGATGATCGGTTCTGTTATTGATTAATAATTAATAGAATTATTCTATTGATACATAGTCTATCAATAGATTTTTCTATTGGGTGACACTAATATTATTTTTTGTTTTCCAGTTCATGAGTATGTTTTTTTTGTTTGTTGTTTTTTTGCAATAATATTTTTATTATATCAATATAATAATGTTATACATAGTATCCTGTCATATTGGTTGATGATATATCTCCTAGGAGAAATAAAGATGGTGTTGGATGGATATGGTTATTTAAAGCATGGGATATGTTGGTGATGATGACTTGCCAAAATTGCTTGATAGGTGTGCTCTGCCACGTGGTGTGAATGTAATCGTCAGCTGTGTTTTGAGTAAAATATGTACAGATTGCTGAGCTTGTGAAACCAATTTTAAACATCCAATGTGTAGTATAATGTACTCTGTATTATTTTGTACTGAATACATTGTGGGTTAGTGTTGCTGTCATGTGGTAATTATTATTACACATTTTAATCCAAACTGTGGCATCGGGGGCTAGTAATAAATCTTCCTCCCATTGTCTCGATGGGAGAGTAACTGTGAGATTTGATTTCACTATTATTTTGTATATCTTAGATAATAGGTTTTTTGAATTAAGAATGTTTGTTTATAAAATCTGATATGGATGTAGGTATCGGAATTGATTTTTGAACACATAGGTGATCTTAGCTGATGGTATTGTAGGAACTGGGGCTTTCTATACCATATTTTGGGGCTAGTTGTGGGCGTGACATGAAAGAAGTCTTATGATAAATATGTTTAAGGTGTGTAATGCCTTTTTCTATCCAAGAGGTAAAGTTTAATATTTTTGTTCATGGTAAAGTCTGGATTGTTCCAAATGGGAGAATGACTAGTTTGTGTGAGTGTGGAGTTTGATATCTTGTGGAATTTCCACCAGACTGTTCGTGTCATGGCCTCCTTCAAACTGTTGAAACATGGATATTTTTGAATATGAGTCTGGGCACATTTGAAACACCTGCCGCAAACATTACTGACATTATTTCTTGTTTATGTGGTTGGCTGTGTTTCTCTAGTCACAAGTACTTCTGAATGCTCCTCCAGAGCACCCAGAAACCCTCATAGTGGGTTTCTCAACTTGCTCAGACTCAAATCTGAATATCGGCGTCTGAAACATCTTGGAGAGGAACAAAAAACACAACACATTTGATTAAATTGTTCTGGTCACCGGGACCGGAGCTCAACCCAGTGGAGCAGGTCTTGAGCTCAGCTCTGGTAAAGGCTACCAGTGCACTGAAGGGGTCCATGCTCTAAACTCTGGGGTCCCGTCGGACTGACGCGTTGGGAAAGCGGTTTCTCTGTATGCCCACTCATGATGAAAAGATTGTGAATCTTTTATGTGAATGTTTACGTAAATATGAGATTTTACACTCAGAATGTAAATAAAGGTAAGGAAATAAACACATTGTAGTTGATGGTGTTAACAATACCCAGCGTTAGCCTACTTGATCGAATAAACTAATATTATTAACCTATTAATAATACAAAAAAAAAATCTGTATTAACAATTTACTATTTGCCATACAGCTCTGCCTTGAGATCTGAAGTAAATGACTTTATGTAATATAGAATGTAATGTGAAAAAATAAATTCGGTAAATTCTGGCTTTAAAAAAGTTCTTTCAGTGTTACTACCACCTGTTGTAGATCGACAGTCACACACCCCCTCTGACAGCCGTGCTGGGCGGTTGAATGGGGTTTGTGTGTATAGGATATACTAATACTGGACGCTGCAAGCAAACGTGCGGCCACATGCTCTACGTCGGCACTGCAACGAGTTGGGGAGTATACGGCAGGAGGAGAGAGAAAGCTTCGACTAAGTGCATCCTCACCTGGGCACACTCCACATCATTTCCCCTTATGGAACATCCATACCTCCAGGGCACTACGCTCCATCACTCATGCCCAGCACAGCACATACTCACCTGGACACACTCCTCACCATGTCCCATGCTACATTCCGGAGCTCCAGACCTCCAGGAATGCAGCGCACCAGCCGACCCTTTAGGGACCACACTTAAGCCCCCCTCCTCGGGCTAAACCTCTTAGATTGGATCAAGGGCTAATTTTCAATGGATCGCAGCAACGTAGCTGCTCTGCCACTCACAAGAACCTGGCCCAGAATCAGGTCATTTAAGGTCAATTAGCACCAGGTTCTCCACAAACATGCTTTGCAGCTGAATCCCTGGTCCGTTCACACGTGTCTTTGCTCACTGGGGTCCGGGAGGATTCTGATTTGGAGGCGTTCAGTCATAATCCCACACGCACCAAATGTCTGAACCTGCGGTTCCTCTCATACTGAGCAGGATTACTGTTGCAACATCACATCATCAGTAGGGTAAAACTAACCTGTCTCATGACGGTCTAAACCCACCTCACGTTCCCTGTTAGTGAGTGAACAACCCAACGCTTGGTGAATTCTGCTTCGCAATCATGGGAAGAGCCGACATCGAAGGATCAAAAAGCGACGTCGCTATGAACGCTTGGCCGCCACAAGTCAGTTATCCCTGTGGTAACTTTTCTGACACTTCCTGCTTAAAACCCAAAAAGCCAGAAGCCCCATTTTCACGGTCTGTATACCTACTGAAAATGAAAATTAAACGAGCTTTTGCTGTTCTGCTCCATGGGAGGTTTCTGTCCTGCCCAAGCTCACATTAGGACACTTGCATTACGCTTTGACAGGTGTAAACCCCCCCCCCCCAGTCAATGAAAACATTTTTAATATCTGTGGGAAAAGAGGGAGAAATGTATCCAACAACTTTCTTTTTTAATGTGCAACACAGTCAAAATTGTGAACTCATCTACATGCAAAAACCACAAAAAGCCTTTACAAACTGGAAACTCTTACTGCATAATTAAAACATTATACAACTTAAGAAAAAACACAACATAAAACATCGGTAAACATGAGAATTCAAACAACAAAATGAACCAAGCTTATTCAAACTGAGAAGTAACAGCAGTAACTCTAGGCATGACCCATGGCCTTGCGGTGTGGTGGGCCTCCTCCTCCATGTTGTTGTTGTTGGGGCAGGGGAGAACTTCGGCAGCACCGCAGAACGGTTCGGATAACCCTGGTACCAGCACGCTGTAGTTGACACAGAGTAAGCCATTGGTGTTGGTATGATAGCGCACGTTGTAGAGTGGCACGCCGAACCCATACATTTGACACAGGAAGTGCACAGCATTGCACGTCCGCGAGAAGTGCTGTGGGCGGGGGTCGTGGGAGGCCGCCCCCACTGACTGGAAGCGCGTGGGTGTGAGAAGAGCCTGGCGGACAGGTGTAGGACCCGGAGAGGCGAAGGCGCCCACTTCTTCACGCTCGTCATGTCTGCGCTTGGAGCTGCCAGAGAACCAGTGGGCAGTGATGAAGATTACTCATATAAACCTTACTCATATAAACACCACCTGGATTGGCTTTGACATATTCAGGTGGATTTGGGCATGTCATCCAAAGCACACAGAAGCAATAATCTGTTAATACACCATAATTCTATAATCCCAACCCATCAATAAGAACCCTTAACGGCAATTGAATAGAGAAGGCAGCATACCGTACTGAGTCTGCATTGTCTAGGGTGTTGGAAATTCAGGTTACTGGCCATCATAAATACATTCCAGGTTTACAGTTAATGAGAGGGAGTTTGGTACTCCATCACTACACCTACAAGACAGTCTATAAGGAGGCCACACTCTAAGTGATGTGAAGGCGTTTAGTCCAGACCTTTTTGTGTATTAAATGGGTTTGTTCTAGACCTTTGCTAGCTCTCTAGTGCAGGATCTAATAACGTAATGACAAACAGCTGGCTGAGAAACAAGCAGCCATGGGGCCAGTTACTCATGGTCCCGTTAAATAAGAGGATTCAGAACAAACTGAGCAGTTATTATTGTATAGTTCATCCATTATTGATGTTAATTTCTCAAATTAAAGATGTGGTTTTGCAGCTTAATCTCAATGGAATTTTTTAAATTTAAAATGCTCTGAGTTAGACTACAGAGTCAGTACAGCATATGTGTGTGTGTGTACACATGTGCATGTGTGTGTGTGTGTGTGCGCGCGAGTGTGTGCGTGTGAGCACGAGTGTGTGTGCGTGTTTGTGCGTGCGTGCGTGCGTGCGTGCGTGTCTAATTGCGCACAAACGTTTCTTGTGCAATGTGAAAAAACAAAGAGCTAGATAGAAAAAGAGAGGGAGATTGATCAAACAAGGAGGGAGGACCTAGCTAAGCTAGGACTGAGGGGAATGACTTCAGGGCAGAGGTGGGTAGATGAATGGCTAAGATGATGGACTGTTGGATGGACTGATGGTGTTCAGTGTAGACCCAAAACAGGGCCTTAAAATCCAGCCTTAGGGGAAACCCACTTAAAGACAGACAGGTGAAGGTTGTAGGTCACATACCTACAATGGGCTTCCCTCACTGTCTATCCATCGGTACGTTACCGATACATACCTGTAGATGGATAAACAGATACATACATAACAATACATACCTATAGAGAGATAGATACATACAAACATACATGCACACAGAAAGACATAAAGAAGAATTTTAGGTCTACCTTTGATATCGAAGAAATCAAGAGTTGTCCTAACTATCACACACACAGGCACTAGGTTAGCTAGCTAACTATTCGACGAAACTGAGTACACAAACGCTATGGTAAAAACCTGTGTAAAAAGACCAAAACCTGAAGTAAATTGTTAACTGGAGATGGTAAATGTCATTAATGCATTATGAGCAAAAGATAAACTCGTATGTCAAATGCACCACGAAAGAGCTTAAACGTACCGCTTGTCTAAACAGACTTTTGGGGGATATGAATAAGCATAAAACAGGCAAGTAAGACACATGAAAATGACCATTGCCGGATTGAAGGAAAACTGATATTCAAGTAAATTATATTCAAAGGTATTTCAACTCGGACATCACCCCCGTGTGGTGATCTGTGTTAACTCTGAGTGAGCATGTTAATAGAGTTATGGTCAGTGCACAATATTTTCTTTTTTAACCTATCTTCCCTCCTTTTTTAAGCAAAGTAAAAGCCAATGTGTGGTGTGTGTGTGTGTGTGTGTGTGTGTGTGTGTGTGTGTGTGTGTGTGTGTGTAGGCTCATAAAAAGAATAACTGGAGTAAAATATACTGGATGTGGAAGCATGTTCTGATTCTCCGGCAGCACTAATTGCCAGGAAAGCCCTGCATGCCGCCAAGTCCAGGTCTCTACACCTCTGCACTGTTTCACTCACACATCAGCATGTGGGATGAGCAGGACTAAGACCTTTGAGGGATTTAACCTTTAAGAGATAATCTGTTCAGAACATCCTAAAAAATTTTAGGAAAGTTCTTAAGGGCTATGGTAGTGTTATTCAAATGAGTTCATGAAAGTTTGTAAGGGTTACATTAGGGTTGATCGAAAGAGATCATTCCAAATGACCTCTATAAGGCTTCATATAATAAGCGCTTTTAGCCTCACAGATGTACTATATCTGTAGCCTTTAACAGCAGGCTAAGCTTCACACCACGTCTCTTCTGCCCTCAGGCGGTTGGCAGATGAGATGCCTAAACTGCAGGACTACCTGGAGAAAGAGGACATTGAAAAGAAGCTTCTGAGCCAAACCAATGAGGAGCTGCTCTGTAAGTAAAATATAAATATCTGTAAATATCTGTATAATATGTAAATAAAAGGAAGATGTGGTTGCATAGTGTAGTCATTTGATTATAAATAATCTCATAATAATCTTATCTACAAATTCTGCAGGAGTACCTGGAGAAAGAGGACATCAAAAAGAAGCTTCTGAGCTGAACCAATGAGGAGCTGCTCTGTAAATAAAATATCTGTATTATATGTAAATAAAAGGAAGATGTGGTTGTATAATGTAGTCGTTTGATTATAAATAATCTCATAATAATCTTATCCACAAATTCTTACACATTTACATAGTAACATTCACTCATATACTCAAATTCCATATCATACATAGAAAACGTCCACCTCATCTATTTCAGTTTTTTCCTGATCAATAATACAAAAAGAAAAAAGAAAAAAAGTGAACAGCACCCTCTAGCGATGAACCTCAATTATTTCAAGCGAACTAAAACATGGCTAGGTTAAGTCGGCGTTATCTTACAGCTAGAACAAAAAAAAATGCTCAGATTAACTTGTGTCTCATGGCACGCAGCTGAGTTTAAAATTAAACACAATTAAATCAAATTAAATTGACCCAGCTGCAACAAGCTCAGCAGCCACATTTAATTTCACTGATTGGTCAGTTAGCCAGGCTATACAAAACAGGCTATTGTTAGAAATTCTGCACATGTGATTCGCTTAGCTTCACATCTCACACTGCTTATAATTATAAGATGACGTATCCACGTTCGTAATAACGTGGTGAAATCTGCCAAAAATGCTGAGACTGAGCATAATAAATAATAAGACAATCTGAGCACTTAGTGAACATATTTCTAAATGAGAAGAAAAAGTTCCTCCAAACAATATAAAGCACACAATTCTATATGGGAAAAGTTACATTTGTCATTAAGAGAAGCACTACTTATTACACAAATGTCAATAACTGTCGTAATATTAATAGTTCAACAGTCTTCCTCTGTCTATTATACGCACTGTACACATGTTAAATATCTGCCTTGAAGTTACAATGAAATGACTTCCGGGCGCACAGAAAATTGTTATATACACACAGACATCCCCATACCAACATAAGCATAGTGCAACTCTATGTTTACGCACCAGGGATTGAGTGGGCAAGTGCGTGTATATGCAAGTTTAAATTATTATACACAAATGTAAGTAGTAGGCTATTTATGTGAAAATGTTTCATATGTATGTACAAGTCGTGTTTCCCTGATTTCTCCCTAAAGGGCCCCTCATAGTTCAGCAGTAATGAGGCTAGTTAGATTTTGCTCAGAATGAAGTACACTTTGGGATGTTATATGTATCACAGTCTCCGGTGAGCCGTACATGGTTAATCAATCCAGGTTGAGGTAGAGTCACTGCATTAATGACACGTCTGTTTGCATTGCCAGTTGTTGCTATGGCAGCAATGAAATTAGGAAATTCAAAGAAAAACAACTCATCTACACTCTTGGAACTTTAGAACCCCATATGTCCTGTGGCCTGATGTCACATGTGAGGGGAATCCCATGAACACCTTTACAAATCAGTCTGTGGAAAGTCACTGAAGAGGACAGAGGAAAAATGAGGCGTTTCTGGAGATGGTGTACTGGACGCATCGAGGACGAATATACAGACACAAAGGATGTGGAGGGTAAATGTAAATATAATGCCACTCACACCTGCGATTGCTGGTGCTGCCACTCATAACTGCGGTTAAAATTGCTTTTTTGTCTTTAGCGCTGCATTGTCGCCTCTATCTCCCAATATTTCATAATCCAGGCTTTAGAAATCTATTTTTTAACAGTTAACAATTTACTTAAGGTTTTGGTCTTTTTACCACAGGTTTTTACCATTGCGTTTGTATACTCAGTTTCGTCGAATAGTTAGCTAGCTAGCTAACCTAGCTGATTTAGCTAACCTAGCTAGTCAAAGCAAAAGATCCGTAACAGTCCTGTGAGTAGCCTATTTTAATCACGCTAAAACGACACAGTGGTGTATATGACGTCACTGTGTGTGTGTGTGTGTGTGTGTGTGTGTGTGTGTGTGTGTGTGTGTGTGTGTGTGAGACAGAATAGAACAAGTTATTTTATAAAGGTCCGACTGCACGCGGTGTTGACATTACGGTCAGAGCGCAAACCGACACTGCAAAATAACGATTGCGTGCCTTTTCCTCATATTGGATAGTTAGGACAATTCTTGATTTCTTCGATATCAAAGGTAGACCTAAAATTCTTCTTTGTCTTCCTACGTGTATCTAATTACTTTTGTATGTTTGTATGTATCTATCTATGTATGTATGCATCTGTGTATCTGTAATTATGTATCTGTGTGTGTATGTATGTATGTATGTATCTATCTATCTATCTATCTGTAACTATGTATCTATTTATGTACGTATCTATCTGTATCTATGTATGTATGTATCTATCTGTGTATCTATGTATCTGTATCTGTATCTGTGTATGTATGTAAGTATCTGTACTGTATCTGTGTATGTATGTATGTATCTATCTATCTATCTATCTATCTATCTATCTATCTATCTATCTATCTGCGTATGTATGTACGTACGTATCTGTATGTATGTATGTATCTATGTATCTATGTACGTATGTAACTATGTATCTGTGTATGTATGTATGTATCTATCTAACTATGTATTTGTATGTATGTATGTATGTATGTATGTATCCATCTGTAACTATGTATCTATGTATGCTTGTTTGTATTTATGTATGTATCTATCTATCTATGTACGTATGTATGTTTGTATCTGTATGTATGTATCTATGTATCTGTAACTATGTATCTGTATCTATCTATCTATCTGTAAATATGTATCTGTGTATGATTGTATGTATGTATCCATCTGTAACTATGTATCTGTATGTATGTATATATGTATGTATGTATCTATGTACGTATGTATGTTTGGATGTATCTATGTATGTATGTATGTATGTATCTGTATGTAAGTGTCTATCTATCTATCTGTGTATGTACGTATGTATGTATGCATCTATCTGTATCTATGTGTCTGTATGTATGTATGTATCTATCGCTCTATCTATCTATATCGGTAGGTATGTAACTATATCTATCTGCAGGTATGTATTGGTAGGTAAGCATCTGTCCATCTGTAGGTATGTATTGGTAGGTATCTATCTCTCTCACTGTAAGTATCTATCTATACATATGTATCAGTAGGTATATATGTATCTATCTGTAGGTATGTATTGGTAGGTATGTATCTGTCTATCCATCTACAGGTATGTATCAGTAAGTATGGATCTAGCTATTTGTCTGCAGGTATGTATCTATAGGTATGTATCTATCCATCTGCAGGTATGCATTGGTAAGTATGTATATGTTTTTATCTATCAGCATGTATGTATCGGTAGGTATGTATCTATCTATCTCTCTATTGATATGTATAGTTATGTATGTATCTGCCTATCCATCTATAGGTATGTATTGGTAAGTATGTATATATGTAATCTATCTGTAAGTATGTATCGGTAGGTATGTATCTATCTATCTCTCTATAGGTATGTGTTGTTTTGTATGTATCTGTCTATCCATCTGCAGGTATGTATTGATAAGTATGTAGCTATGTATTTATGTATCTGCAGGTATGTATCGATAGGTATCTCTAGATAGGTCTATCTCTCTTTAGGTATGTATAGTTGTTTATGTATCTGTCTATCCATCTATAGGTACGTATCGGTAGGTATGTATCTATCTACCTCTCTATTGATACATACATAACCATACATATCTGTCTATCCATCTATAGGTATGTATCGGTAAGTATGTATCTATGTATTTATCTATCTGCACGTATGTATCGGTAGGTGTGTATCTATCTATCTCTCTATAGGTATGTATTGTTATGTATGTATCTGTCTATCCTTCTGCAGGTATGTATTGGTAAGTAGGTGTCTATGTATTTTTCTATCTGCAGGTATGTATCAGTAGGTATGTATCTATCTATCTCTCTTTAGGTATGTATAGTTGTTTATGTATCTGTCTATCCATCTATAGGTACGTATCGGTAGGTATGTATCTATCTACCTCTCTATTGATACATACATAACCATACATATCTGTCTATCCATCTATAGGTATGTATCGGTAAGTATGTATCTATGTATTTATCTATCTGCACGTATGTATCGGTAGGTGTGTATCTATCTATCTCTCTATAGGTATGTATTGTTATGTATGTATCTGTCTATCCTTCTGCAGGTATGTATTGGTAAGTAGGTGTCTATGTATTTTTCTATCTGCAGGTATGTATCAGTAGGTATGTATCTATCTATCTCTCTTTAGGTATGTATAGTTGTTTATGTATCTGTCTATACATCTATAGGTACGTATCGGTAGGTATGTATCTATCTCTATCTATCTATCTATCTATCTATCTATCTATCTATAGGTATGTATAGTTATGTATATATCTGTCTGTCCATCTGCAGGTATGTATCTATGTATTTATATATCTGCATGTATGTATCGGTAGGTATGTATCTATCTATCTGTCTGTCGGTATGTATAGTTATGTATATATCTGTCTATCCACCTACAGGTATGTATCGGTAAGTATGTATCTATGCATTTATCTATCTGCACGTATGTATCGGTAAGTATGTATCTATCTATCTCTCTTTAGGTATGTATAGTTGTTTATGGATCTGTCTATCCATCTATGGGTATGTAACTGTAGGTATTTATCTATCTCTCTCTCTATACAGGTATGTATAGTTATGTATATATCTCTGTCCATCTGCAGGTATGTATCGGTAAGTGTATATCTATGTATTTATCTATCTGCAGGTATGTATCGATAGGTATGTATCTGTCTGTCTCTCTTTAGGTATGTATAGTTGTTTATGTATTTGTCTATCCATCTATAGGTACGTATCGGTAGGTATGTATCTATCTATCTGTCTATAGGTATGTATAGTTCTGTCTATATCTGTCTGTCCATCTGCAGGTATGTATCGGTAAGTGTATATATTTATCTGTCTGCAGTTATGTATCGCTAGGTATGTATCTATGTATTTATCTATCTGCATGTAGGTATCGGTAGGTATGTATCTATATATCTCTCTGTAGGTATGTATAGTTATGTATGTATCCTCAGGTACGTATCGGTAGGTATGTATCTATCTATCTGTCTATAGTTATGTATTGTTATGTATGTATCTGTCTGGCCACCTACAGGTATGTATCGGTAAGTATGTATCTATGTATTTATCTATCTGCACGTATGTATCGGTAGGTATGTATCTATCTATCTCTCTATTGATATGTAAAGTTATGTATGTACCTGTGTATCCACCTACAGGTATGTATCGGTAAGTGTATATCTATGTGTTTATCTGTCTGCAGGTATGTATCGCTAGGTATGTATCTATCTATCTCTCTATAGGTATGTATTGTTATGTAGGTATCTGTCTATCCATCTGCAGGTATGTATTGGTAAGTAGGTGTCTATGTATTTTTCTATCTGCAGGTATGTATCGATAGGTATGTATATGTCGCTCTCTCTTTAGGTATGTATAGTTGTTTATGTATCTGTCTATACATCTATAGGTACATATCTGTAGGTATTTATCTCTCTCTCTCTCTATAGGTATGTATAGTTATGTATGAATCTGTCTGTCCATCTGCAGGCATGTATCAGTAAGTATGTATCTATGTATTTATCTATCTGCAGGTATGTATCGGTAAGTATGTATCTCTATCTCTCTTTAGGTATGTATAGTTGTTTATGTATCTGTCTTTCCATCTATGGGTATGTAATTGTAGGTATTTATCTATCTCTCTCTCTCTACAGGTATGTATAGTTATGTATGATTCTGTCTGTCCATCTGCACGCATGTATCGCTACGTATGTATCTATTTCTCTATCTGCATGTATGTATCGGTAGGTATGTATCTGTCTATCTCTCTATAGGTATGTATTGTTATGTATGTATCGGTAGATATGTATCTATCTATCTGTCTATAGGTATGTATAGTTATGTATATATCTGTCTGTCCATCTGCACGTATGTATCGGTAAGTGTATATCTATATATCTATCTGCAGGTATGTATCGATAGGTATGTATCTGTCTGTCTCTTTAGGTATGTATAGTTGTTTATGTATCTGTCTGTCCATCTATACGTACGTACGTATCTGTAGGTATTTATCTATCTCTCTCTCTATAGGTATGTATAGTTATGTATGAATCTGTCTGTCCATCTGCAGGCATGTATCAGTAAGTATGTATCTATGTATTTATCTATCCGCAGGTACGTATCGGTAGGTATATATCTATCTATCTGTCTGTAGGTATGTATAGTTTTGTATGTATCTGTCTATCCACCTACAGGTATGTATCGGTAAGTATGTATCTATGTATTTATCTAAAGGTATGTATTGTAATGCATGTATCTGTCTATCCATCTACAGGTATGTATCGGTAAGTATGTATCTATGTATTATCTGTCTGCATGTATGTATCTGTAGGTATTTATCTATCTCTCTCTCTATAGGTATGTATAGCTATGTATGAATCTGTCTATCCATCTGCAGGTCTGTATTGGTAAGTATGTATCTATGTATTTATCTATCTTCATGTATGTATCGGTAAGTATGTATCTATCTATCTCTCTTTAGGTATGTATAGTTATTTATGTATCTGTATAGACAAATAGATAGATACATACCTACCGATACGTACCTATAGATAGCTATCTATAGGTACGTATCGGTAGGTATGTATCTATCTATTTGTCTATAGGTATGTATAGTTATGTATGTATTTGTCTATCCATCTACAGGTATGTATCAGAAAGTATGTATCTATGTATTTATCTATCTGCACGTATGTATTGGTAGGTATGTACCTATCTATCTCTCTCTATAGTTATGTATTGTTATGTATGTATATGTCTATCCATCTGCAGGTATGTATCTATGTTTTTATCTATCTGCAGGTATGTATTGATAGGTATGTATCTATCTATCGCTCTTTAGGTATGTATAGTTGTTTATGTATCTGTCTATCCATCTATAGGTACGTATCGGTAGGTATGTGTCTATCTATCTATCTATAGGTATGTATATTTATGTATGTATCTGTCCATCCATCTGCAGGTATTTATCGGTAGGTTTGTGTCTATCTGTCTCTCTGTAGGTATATATATTTATGTATCTATCCATAGTCCATGCCACAGGGATCTAGAGCCACTCTGCTGGAACTGTGACTCTAGTTTCCTCCCATAGCGCTGATTCAGCTCTCTCACCGCCCTGTGCTTTCCGTATGCCACAGACTTGTACTTGTTCATGTTCCTGATGAGCCCCACGTTGTAGGCAGTAGTGTGAGAGTTCAGAGGCTTGCAGATGGTTTTTTTCTCACCCTGGTTGGGAAATGTCTTTATGGTGGCTCTTGGAATCATTTCGTCCACCAGTTTTCCAATAAACCCTCCTACTGCCTCCGTAAACTCGGTTAGGCACCATCAGCAGGTTTAGGGACCATCAGTAGGGTTAGGGACCCTCAACAGGGTTAGACACCATCAGTAGTGGGGTTTCTGTCCACAAAGTTTTTGCAGAATTGGAAAAAGCCCAAACACCCAAATATCACAAAAAGATTTTTACGCTAGGATGAGATGGAAAAGTCAGAATATTGCTAAAGTCAAAATGTGAAAAAGAGTTATGGAAAAAGGTTTTTTGAATAAACAATGATGTATC
Source organism: Electrophorus electricus (assembly GCF_041902795.1). Lineage (NCBI taxonomy): Eukaryota > Metazoa > Chordata > Actinopteri > Gymnotiformes > Gymnotidae > Electrophorus > Electrophorus electricus. The sequence continues at coordinate 346,739 of NW_027658813.1, forward strand.
AAGCCAAAAAACTGAGCCATTTTGCTTGTTGAAATGCCAGCCCAAATCACGGTAGCCTATGTCATTTATACAGGGAGTGGGAGGTAAATCAGGAGTATGTAAAAATGATAGCTGAGTTGTAGAAGTATATTCATTTTTATCCCAGAGATGTTCTCAGTGAGCTCCACCTATATAAATCATCTCAATTTTTTGCAGCAAGGTGTGAAAATTGTCCATTGCCATCACTGATAAAGAAGAAAGAATCAAACCCCGGGTATTTAAATGAATCATTAACAGGAAATAAGGAGGGTAGTTAAATTGAACTGGCCATGTTGTTCAAAGATGTAAGAGCTGACCAGTTGGAAAAGTTGGACCAGTTAATCTCGTATCCTGAAAAGGACCTAAATGTGTCAAACAACTGCAGAAGGTGCACACTAACTCTCTAACTCTCCCCCTCTGTGATTTCTAGGTGTTTGCCATCAGCATGTACCTGAATGTCAACCTCAAAATTAAATTTATTTATTAATACAAATTTTTATTACTACTTCTTTTCCCACCAATTGCTTTACATCAGACACTGGACAAGTAATTTAAACCAATCATGATTAGACATTGAGGAGCTTAATTCAAGAAGTAGGCATCAATAGCATTCCATTCATAAACAAAATTATTAAAAAATTGAAATGTTATGAATACAATACAATAAGTACTACCTTGAATACTTGGTAGATTTCAAACAAAATTCTTAATTGCATCTATTCTCCCTATGATCAAACTTTATGGAACAATCCCATGTTTTTAATCAATAACAAACCCTTTGTATTTTGCACATGGAGGCAGAGAGGTATAATCAGCCGGGCACAGTTATTCTCTGGTATTTTCTTTGACGTCAGAAAAATACAACATACCAGATAACTGTCACTTTCAATTTGTACAAAGATGTTTTAAAGAAAACAGTCAATATCAGACACTTTTGTAACCATACTCCCCCTAGCCATATATATAACTACACTAAATTAAACCTCAGAAAATGTTAACACAAATACATAAACTCATAGCATCAAATAAATACAATATCTCACTCCTAGTTGAAAAATTGACCTCAGATATAAAAGAGGTGCTATCTCATCAGCTCTGACCCTACTGATGGTCCCTAACCCTGCTGTTACAGGCTTTGCTGAGCCTGCCCACCATTTAGTAGCGTTCCTGCTTGTTTTTAATTTTATTTTATTTTCATTTATTTTCTTTTGCTTCTATTTGAAGCTGCTTTGTTTTCTTTGTGTGTTTCATTAATAAATCGTCACTTAATGAGTACTGTTAATCGCGCCTTGTTCCTGATGATGTCACATTCAGCTTTTGTCCTTTCAGCGTCACTCTAGCATCTCCCACCATTCAGTGCAACCTGTTCCACATTCCAGGTCCATCAGCTCTGTGAATTTGCACCCATGTTTTGCCCCACAATCCCTTTACAACATCTTACTGCTGTTTGCACATTATACTGAGTCTACTGGATAAAGGCTGATATTAGTAAAAAATATTGTGATATTGTCGTTCCTAAATCCCCAGTCAGCTAGTTGTAAAACTGAACCTTCAAATATAAAATCCTGTAGAGGTCTGCATACAAACAATGACGTATGTGACATCACTAATGAAAATTGAAAAATAAAATCAATGTCCCCCTAAAGTGCAGCCAAAGAATACTGGCCAGGGCATTAAAAAAATAAAATAAATAAAATGACATTTTTAGACTACTTTCAAGTTATTCTAACAAAATAGGGCTACTTCACATTAATTATGTAGTAAATGGTGACTTGTCATTTCTATCGTAACACTACACCTGCTGACCTGCTGGTTGGTTGAATGCAAGGAGAGTGACTGAACACACACACACAAGCAGAAGAACCAGGAGGTGTAGGATGGAGAGACACATGGAGGATGTTGTAAGGAAAAATAGGACCCAAAGATGTAGTTTTTAAAGTTTATCACTCTTTTACCATCATCATATACAAACTTAGAAGACAGATACTGCTCATTTTGGAGAACAGATTAAGTGACTATTTTTGCAGTGTAGACGTCACAACGTGTGGTTCTAGTACTACCACTGTGAACTACTCTGACAGCTAATTACTAAATGTGTCTAGAAATGCACATTTCACACCAAAAAACTCTTAATAACTTTGTTTATGTCTAAATCATTGAATGATAAAGAAAATTAGTCAAATCCATGAAGTTCCCCTTTAACTTTAGGAGCATGCTCATAGCTAGCTATGAGGTCACTGAGGTCCACACCTTGGTCATTTTCAGAGCTAAAAATTAAATTTTACCGAGAAGAGTGCATTCTTAACTTGGTTTAGACCTGTTATTTAGTGCCAGCTATGTGTGCGAGAACACAGCAGCCCCTGATGGCATCAGCACCTCCACTGACAGAATTCTAATTGACATACATTGACAGCAACACTGCAACAGGTGGCTTGTGTGAACTGGCAGACAGCGTAGCATTTAGTAAGACCAAGCAATGATTCATTAGACCATTATCTACAAGAAACCTTCAGAACAGTACCCTGTGTAATATGGAACAGTAACAGTATAATATGTGTACTCTGGCTATGAAGACAAGCCTATTTTTTGCATATTAGTAGGTTAGCTAATGTTTCATAAATTGTTACTGATTAAAAAACAGCTTATAAAAGGAAAGGGTTAAGGTAGTAAAATGACAAGAAGGCTACAAAATAATTGTTTTACAACAATGGCTAAGTAATGCCTCGCTGTAAATGTCTCCTTTTACATCTGCCTCATCTAGGAAATGATGCAATTGTTCATGATAGTCACAGATACATGACTCACATGGTAGAAATATTTACAAAGTGGAAGTGATATTAATTAAACACTGGAATAGTTTTCATAATGTTCATTTTTCTACTTTTTACAATAATGTTTGCATGGAACGTAGGTGTGAGCTAACAGTAGCTAGTTTACGGAGAAGATAGCTAGCTAGTTGGTATATAGCATTTTTTACAACAGCTATTGTCACAAATATAGTGTTATGATCACCTCAATAAATTGGCAATCAAAAATGATAAGATTACTTGGGGCACCTGTAAGGTGCGGCGGCCCGAGTGCCGTAGGGCGAGGGGCAGGATGCACAGACTCTACCGACTGGGACGAACATTTATTAACAAACGACACAATGGCACGCTTATCACAAACAAGGAACATGAAATGGTTAAAGTTAAACAAACACGATACACAAGAATACATCTAACAAACACATTACATTCAGACATTACGCCAACAATAACCAACATCCTGCACACTTTAACACGCATTTATATACATTAAGGTGCAGGTGTATATACGAGGTGCAGGTGTGGTTACAGACAAGACAGTCCTCCCACTGCACATGGCGGGTCGAACCACGTGAATCGCGGGAGGCGAGCGTTCCGTGACAGAACCCCCTCCCAAGGGGCGCGGATCCCGACGCATCCGTCCAATGAACGTGAACCTCCAGGTACCGTGTACACGTACACACAAACACAGCATGGCAGTGCCCGGCGCCCAGGCGGGCCAGGTGCCGCCAGCAAGAGAGACCTCGCGGGGAGAGAGAGAAAGGCAGCTTCCCTGCCTCTCTCGGGGCAGTCCGGTACACTCCACCACACGTTGCGCCTGTAAACACAAAAGGCGCAAACAGAAACACACAATAGCACCAACACACAAACACAAGGCGCTGTGACGTGGCGCCCGCCGTCCCCGCAGGCTCCTTGACGTGTCCGAGGCCTCAGCGGACACGCGGGGGTGCACGTCCGCCCCGGTTCCAGACATCCCTAAACGGTCCTCCTCTTTCCCGCCGCTCTAAGAGCGTCCCAGAGGCGGGTTGCCTCTGAGGCTTTGGGCAGACCTTTCCAGTTTCGCTGGCGAGTCAGCTGAGGAGAAGGGTCTTGGGAGATCCCGCTGGCTCCACGCAACCGCCCTCTTTCTGGTGGTTGTGGTGCCCCTCGGTCCTCCCTGGCCCGGGCTCAACCGCCTGAGGCCCCCCCCAAGAAATTCCTGGGGCTGTTCCCCTCTACCTCCGGAGAAGACGCAGACAACGGTCCTCTCCCCAATATCCTGGGATCCAGGCAGAGGTGCAGAGGATGTTCATGCACCCCCCGCTAGGAATTACTTTTTTTGTCGAGGGAGAGTGCGTGCTGTAGCGGTTGGTTATTCTGTAACGTGTGCTGTAACATAGTCAATGTTCACTGTATTAGTGTTCACCGTATGTGTTTAATGTTAATCGTTTCTTGTTTGTATCAGTCGTGAGTGATTCTTGTGAGTGCCGTTAGTGTTTCATGTTAAATGTGAATAAATGTTCGTCCCAGTCGGAGGAGTCTGTGCGTCCTGCCGCTCCCCCTACGGCACTCGGGCCACCGCACGTTACCGCACCACTCTGATTAGCAGGGAAAATTAATGAATTAATTATTATTTAAGGACTATGTTAAATCAGTCTTGACTCATAAAGTCACAAGTTCAACAATGTGATTATTACTTCTGAAACCCTAACTAAATAAATAAATATGGCAGTGTCTTTACTTAAAATTCAAAAAAATCCATCAACCCATTGTATAGAGTACATTGTATTAACAGAAAACTTTTTATCCATCCAATGTTTGCAGATGTCAAAACAATATGGATCCATATTCACTGTGTATTTTGGTCCAAAGAAAGTAGTTGTCCTGACAGGATATCAAACTGTCAAACAAGCACTGGTGAATCATGCAGAAGAATTTGGAGACAAGAGACATCAGTCCCATATTCTATGACTTCAGCCAAGGATTCAGAAAACCTTATTCAGCCAATTTAGATGATGGAATGTGTGTGTGAGTTGATCATGGTACTATTTAAATTTTAATTAGGTAAATTATTTGTTTTTCATTCATTATTTATTTACTTTTTTGTTTTGATTTTTTTCAGAATAGATGGTGACTAGACTTCAGAAGAGTCCTAATAAGGAGCCTCCTGCTATTGAATATATTAGCCCAGGGTAATCTGTAGATAAACTACACCCTGTATGTTAATAGTGACTATGTGGAAATGTTCAAGTAGTGGTGTGCTGCCAAGAACTAATACTAAGGACTAACTGTTTCACATCCTGTTTAAGAGCCTTATAGGAGGGTAGAAACTGTTCATCAGCACAGAATGAGGTAGACTTCAGGAAACTAACTAGGAAGTAACAGAGACAATGACAGCAACAGCAACACCAAATCTAAACACAACTGGCAAACCAAAATAACCGACAAACTGGAAAGCAAAACAGGGCTTAAATAACCAAGACTGATGAAGATCCAGATAAACATTACCAGACACGGGTGAACATAATTACAGCTGGGGATACAGGCTCGGGGGTGGAACAGAACGAAACCAAAACAAGAGCTTGACAAAACCGAGCCAAGTATACCAGGGACAGAAACCAAACCAAGCACGTAAATATGTCGCCGTGGGAACTGCGATGCCTGTGACACACAGTGAGCAGGCTGTGTGCTGGGTGGCTACTGTCTAGCTGCATCATTTTCATTTTCCTCAAGCAGCAGGACTGATGGCTATCCTGTAAGGCTGGAGGTTTGTGGCCTATGATGGATTCTGCAGTCCTCACTACTCTCTGGAGGACCTTCAGTCACTTGCAGTGCAGCTGCAGTACCAGACAGTGATGCAACCTGTGGGTTTGCTCTCTGTTTTAGATCTATAAAAGGTGGTGAAAATGTCAGGCGGCAGGCCAAACCTCCTGAACCTTCACAGAAAGAAGAGGTGCTGTTGGGCTGATCTCACCAGTGTGTTGGTGTGGTTGAACCAGGTGAGGTCATCTGTGAGGTGTATACCGAAAAACTCAACCGACTCTTTCCCCTTGGGATACGTTGATGTATAGGCGAGAGTGACCACCCAAATGCAGCTTCCTGTAGTCCACAATCATCTCCTTCATTTTACTGACATTGAGCTGGAGGATGTTGTCGTAGCAACACTTTGATAGAGCACTAACCTTGTCTCTGTAGGTTGACTTGTCTCCCCTTGTGATGAGGCCTAGGATGGTTGTGCTATCAGCAAACTTGAAGATGATGTTAGATGTGTGTTTGGCTACACAGTCATGTGTAAATGGGGAGTACAGGAGGGGGCTGAGCACACAACCCTGTGGAGCCCCTGTGCTCAGAGTCAGTGTTGAAGAGAAGCTGTTTTCTACTTTCCCCACCTTGGGTCTGCATATCAGGTAGTCCAGTATCCAATTGTGGACCAGGTACCTTGCGTGGGTTAACTGCCTTAAAGGATCTGACCTCCTCAGACACAAAGCTCTCCTGATCTACTGGGAGTTTTGCAGCAAGGGGGATGTTTTCCTCAAACCGAGCATAATGAACATTTAGCTTCTCTGCAAGTGAGGAGGTCAACCCCCCTATC